>NC_134697.1:5701003-6029858 GCF_050947455.1 Rhinoderma darwinii | reverse complement strand
TTATACTCGCGTTACATTAAAAAAATTGTGAAAAAAAATTACACCTCATTGATTGGTAGGGAAAGAAAACATGGCGAGGGGGAAGGAGATGTCGGGAAATAAGTTGGGGGGGGGGGGCACCAATCTGAATCTTTGCCCCGGGTGCAGGAGAACCTAGCTACGCCTCTGAATTATGCATAAAAATAAAATAAAGTGAGGCTTTATATTTGGACTAAGGTGTCATTCACTTTGAATAATCCCCTTTTGTTAGAGGGGTCCCTTAATAATAATAATAATAATCTTTATTTATATAGCGCCAACATATTACGCAGCACTTTACAATTTAGAGGGAACATGAAACAAACAATATCAGACATTACATAGTGACAAAGTTCATTTACAATTCAAACCTGGGGAGTGAGGACCCTGCTCGCAAGAGCTTACAATCTATGAGGATATAAGGGAGACACAAAGTGTAACAGTGTTTGTTCTGTACAATGGTCCGGACATTTTTATACACATGCGGTGGTAACATAAAGCTGCATGAGCCGGTCACCAGCCACTATCCGTGTATGACGGACATGAAGAGAAGGAGTGTGAGGGAATCTTATTCTGATGGCTAATCTAAATGGAGGGCCATTGTTATGGTATAAATATATGTATAATGTATCTGGGGCCCCAAGGAGTGAAATGTTATAGAGGAGAACATGTGTTACAATAGAATGGGTATTTTAGAAAGGTTAAGAGAGGAAATAGTTTGCAGCTGCTCTGCCGTCCCTTGAAACAGATGGCGGTCAATCACTTGACCAACCCCCCTAAGCATAAAAGGAAACCTAAGGGAATACCTTGTGTTCCACCAATGAGCTTTATGGGAAAGAAGGATGTAAGGATTGAATATACAGTTGACTCATATGTTATGGAATGTTCTTTGTTCTAATGCTATAAAAGCGACCACTATATATATATGTGTGTATCAGTAATGTCTACAAACCGAAATAAATTTCTTCTCTTTTGCGCAAGCGCTGTTGGTTATAAAAGTTACGATATTTATGTGTTATGATGTGATCAGATTTCATGTGTTTTGATAATTCAGATGTATTAAACTACAGATACTGTGAGACACGGGGTTTTGAAAATGTATGTGCCCCCACCGTTATACTGTTTATTGGTTTGCAGTAATTAATGTTATCAGAGATAATATTTTCTGTTTTATTGAATAACTAACTACAATTGTTTTGTTTTTGATTTCACACATGAGTTATGTCATTGTAAAGATCAAATGTTTGTCAGGAAAAAGTCATTTTTGTTTCAGGCTGTTGCACATTACAAGGGGTTAAATTAGTGTTATGTTGAGATGTAGTTTTGAACTCTGCTACATCACTCTCGCAGAGTCCACAAAGGGGGGAAGGGTGAAGGAACTGATCAGGTACAATTTTGGTTTATGTGTAAGAGACCATCCCCCTCCAGCAAAGTTACACAGGAGGCGATGTGACATCACTCACACGAGTCTTTATGGATTTAGATGAGGGAGAAGGCAAAACAAAACTTGTCTGGACATTGTTAATTTGATGTAAAGTTTTTGGGAATGTTTTATTTTTATTTGTTTTTGTATTAATCAAGTATTTGCAGAACCTGATAAAAGTGAGATTCTCAAAGTATTCTGGATTATCAGCTGAATGAGGAGGAGTTGTGTTTGGTAGCAGCTTGTGACACCAATCCATGGAGTACCTCTACGCAAGCATATACTTTGTACTGTACTGAACAAAATGGACATGCCACTGCAGTTCTCACACAAAGTCATGGACCACAGCAGCGCCCGGTAGCATATTATTCAGCTAGACTAGACCCTGTGGCCCGAGGTTCCCCATCATGTGTGAGAGCTATCATTGCTGTAAATTCAATGTTAAACAAGGCCTCAGATTTGGTCCTGGCATTTCCAGTCCAAGTTTTTGCACTATATGATATTATTGTTATTTTTACTCAAGTACAACCGAAGCATTTGTCAACTGCAAGACATTTGAGATTAACCTGTGCGCTTCTTCTCCCTGAGCAGGTCACACTCCATAGCTGTACTACATTGAACCCAGCTACCTTACTGCCTTTGGAGCAAGGGGGAGAAGACGTAGGTAAAGTATGGTCACAATTTTTGCCTGAAACTGATGAACATGATTGTATGGCCCTTATGGCCCAGGAAACAGTGGGGTTTGCACATGTAAAAGATACCCCACTCCAAAACCCAGACTCTTTGTGGATGGTTCAAGGTATTGTGTAGAAGGATCTTTTCTTACAGGATATGCAGTAACCACCGAAGATGTAGTCCTAGAAGCAGCCTCCTTACCAGCGTCCCGCTCAGCACAAGAAGCGGAGCTTAAGGCCCTGGCAGCAGCATGCCAACATGCAGAAGGAAAGACAGCAAATATATACACTGACTCTCGATATGCTTTATTGCACACGATTATGGCCCCATATGGAAGGCTAGACAGTTTTTGACCTCTGCAGGTACACCTGTAAAGAATGCAGACTTTGTAAAATACTTGATGGAGACCCTGATGTTACCCACAGAAGTAGCAGTAGTAAAAATTAAAGCTCACACTAAGGTGAGTTCACCAGAGACAAAAGGGGAAATGCCCTGGCAGACGAAGCAGCAAAAGCAAGCAGCACAGAAGCTACCCGTTTTAGCAGCCGTATGTCAGATAAAAGATCCAGAGGAAATAAGACCAGCTGTAAGCCCGGAACTACTGCAAAAACTTCAAGGACAAGCAACAAAAGAAGAAAAAGACAAGTGGACGGCCCAAGGAGCAACGCTACGAAAAGATGGCCTCTGGCAATGCAAGAATAAACTGTGCCTGCCTAAGACAATGTTCCCAATGATGGCCCAAATAACACATGGAGCGACTCACCAATCAAAAACGGCAATGATGGACTTGGTAAACAAGGTGTGGTATGCTCCAGGGTTTAGTGTGATGGCCAGCAGTTTTACACAAGGATGCATGATCTGTGCAACACATAATATTGGAAGAACTGTAAAAGTACCACAGAAGCACACACCCAGACCTATATATCCGTTCCAGAGACTACAGATAGACTATATTCAATTACCAAAAGTCGGTACCTATGAGTATGTGCTTGTTTGTATTGATCTTTTTTCAGGATGGCCAGAAGCTTTTCCAGTCACCAAAGCTACAGCCGTAGCCACAGCAAAGAAACTGATCAACGAGGTGGTGTGCAGATATGGAGTTCCAGAGGTGATCGAGAGCGACAGAGGAACTCATTTTACGGGTGAAAGCATGAACTATGTGTTGTCAGCTCTAGGCATAAGTCAAGCCCTACATACACCATACCATCCACAAAGCAGTGGGAAGGTTGAGAGACTAAATGGGACTCTCAAATTGAAAATCCAAAAAGCAATGGTAGAAACCGGGAAACCATGGACCGAGTGTCTACCATTAGCCTTGTTCTCAGTAAGATATACGCCCACAAAAAGAACAGGTCTCAGCCCATATGAGATCTTATTTGGGTCGGCTCCCAGATTAGGATGTTATTTTCCACAGGTGCTCCAAATGCAGTATGGTAGACTAACAGATTATGTGTCAACCCTGAACAAACAATTGACTAAGGTGCATGCACAAGTCTTTGCTTCCATTCCAGGTCCTGATTCAGTTGAAGGGACGTATAAGCTAGAACCAGGAGATTGGGTCGTTGTCAAAAGACACGTGAGGAAAAGTCTAGACCCAAGATTTGATGGTCCGTTTCAAGTCCTATTCGTTACAAGCACCTCAGTGAAGCTCGAAGGAAAGGCAAGCTGGATTCACGCCAGTCATTGTAAAAAGGTTCTTCAGCCAGAAGAATGAAGATCTTTGCGGTTGTTGCGGCGGTTGTTGCGTGTGCTCTTATACAAAAAGGCAGAGCTGCTACTCCTGTACACGTAATCAGTACAGAATCACTGGAACAGTTCAGGACAGGGTGGGCGAATGCCACAGTGATAGAAAGCAGGGTAACTACACCTGTAAGGCCAATGCCCCGTGTTATACTACAAATGTGACTACAACCGAAGGGACTTGGAAAAAAGGACCACATGGAGGGACTGTGTACCTTCACATAGACAAAACAGCCAACATTAGTATACAAGAAGAGACGCCGGGGCTGTTGTTTTGTTGTTATGAACCAGATTTACAGTATCTACAGAAATATACAACCAGTAAAAATAGAAATGAAATGATAAATAAGACTTATGAAAGATGCAACAAGGAGAGGCTCAACTCTACGATTGTAATAAAAGAAACTGATGGGATGATATTATGTATGAATAATAGCCAAATAAGAAATAGAAGATATTTTGTATTCTTGATAACAATTTTAAGAGATAGTTTTAAGCCACATATAACAGTACAAAGTCTGGAAAGAATCCCACACACTTGTAAGAGCGCTGTAACCCAACAGCAGAAAAAGAATGTACACTGCAATATTTCCTTCCCTGAATCCCCCAGCTGTCATAGACAAAAAAGAGAATGGTATGACCCGCTATTAGGAGGGGTAGGAACGGGATTAGGAGTATTGAATGGTATACAGGTAGAAACAGTTATGAACAAATGAAACTCAGTGGGAGATGACACATCTACTGCATTAAGGATAGGTGCCTCATGGTTACCTACTACCTTTCACTTACAGCAAAAAGGGTTAGCTATAGATGAACTGTTCCTAAATGTTTTTAATGAAAGTATGCTAACCGAATATACAACATTACAGAATGTATCAACTTTTGTAAATTGGACAGTATGTACGCTTAAAACGATGTGGCGACAAGAACAGATGAATAATTTTAAGAATAAATTGTTTAGTAGTCATGTTAGGCAATGGACAGACATTCTGCCCATAGGAGAGAGAAATGATACGTGGTTATTGTTCCAGCCTGAGTATACTGAGTGTACACCTAAATGGTGCGCAGGAAGACTAATAGCATTTAATGTGAAAAATCCTACTCTATTATGCAAATTTATTGTTATGCCAATGGTAATGATTGATCCGGTGACATTATTAGGACAATATTGGATGCCAGAAATGAAAGGAACACACATAGATTCTCAAAATAAGACAAGGAATATAGATTTATGCCAATTAACAGAGCAAGGATATGTATGTAATGAACAGTCAGGGATATATGAACCCTGTCTAATGCAGCACCAGGATAATGTATGCGCACTCACTATAATCCCAGAAGCTAACCTACAGGTTTATATTGAAGTAGGTCCACAGCATGTATGCTTAATAACTAACAACAAGCAGACCCTTAGCCAGTTTAATCTCATAGGACCATTTTCAGGATGTCTATACAATGTGACGCATTTGACTTGGGGGAACCAAACTATAGTGTTCCTGCCTACTTTAGAAGAAATAATGTCCACTGTATGGGTACCTGAACCTTTGCCCTATGGAAATTTTAGTTTGCCACTGGAAGAGTTAAAACAAGTGTTACAAAAGTCTAAAGACGTAAAGAAATTGATAGCAGCCCATAATGTAACTCTAAGTAAAGTGAAAGTATTGGCTACAATAGCAGCTAGGGAAGTAATAAATTTATCGTCAGCAATACAAGATGCTAGTGCCCATCATTGATATGACATATTTACAGGATTTTCCCCCACTGCCACTAAGATACTGCATGTGTTATTCCAACCCTTGATATGTTTCATAATATTGTTTATATTGCTTACATGTTTTAATTGTTATACATTTTGCAAAATAAGGGAAGCATTCAATCAGAGGCCTATACATTATGATGAAAGAATGTTGTGAGATTACCCCACCTACATACCTGTGTGAATCAAGTGAAGAAATGGATCGAAGCCTTGCTATCAGGAGATAGAAGTAGCATTGGAATTTAGGTGTTGGTAAAATCACAAAAGGAGGGATTGTTATGGTATAAATATATGTATAATGTATCTGGGGCCCCAAGGAGTGAAATGTTATAGAGGAGAACATGTGTTACAATAGAATGGGTATTTTAGAAAGGTTAAGAGAGGAAATAGTTTGCAGCTGCTCTGCCGTCCCTTGAAACAGATGGCGGTCAATCACTTGACCAACCCCCCTAAGCATAAAAGGAAACCTAAGGGAATACCTTGTGTTCCACCAATGAGCTTTATGGGAAAGAAGGATGTAAGGATTGAATATACAGATGACTCATATGTTATGGAATGTTCTTTGTTCTAATGCTATAAAAGCGACCACTACGGTTAAATAAAGGCAGAAGGATTTTTACTTTGAGAAACGTCTCAGTGTATCTGTTGCTTCTCCGAGCTCGCACCCCCCCCCCCACCTGATTTGAACCTGCATGGAGATCAAGGCGTAACGTGACTCAAATTGCGATCACACCATGGAAAGGAGTCAGATTAGGGAATGTTAAACTACCAGTGAAAAAGTGTGCGTGAAGAAGTCCTTGTGTTCTGTTTGCATCTATGTGTCAGAGGTATATGTTGAGAGTATCTAAATTGCATGAAAAGTAGCATTTTTATTTAGTGTCATTTTGTACATGCGTTTTTCCTGGCGCTTTTGAAGTCCTATGGAGAAAAACCACCAGAAAAAATGCCTTACCTAGAGCATGCTGCATTGTAATAAAAACGTCACGAACCCCAAAAACGCTAGGAAAAAAAAACAACAAAACACTGTATGTAGACCTTTTCAGATTTTACATCTGACTGCAGCATTTTTGCCCCCAAGAAAATGTGGAAAAAACCTGCTGCAAAAAAGGCTACTGAAAACTCGTCAAAACACAGTGTGAAACAGGCCTAAGGGCTCATTCATACTTCCGGATTTTGGAATCGTATTAATTCCGTTTTTCTCATCGAAGACACAATGTCAATACATTCAGATGGTTTTAACATTTCAGTTTTTTAGTATGCACAATGTTCCAAAGCCAATGGGTTGATTTTAAAAACGCATGTTACGTTTTGCCTAGTCCACACTTTTTTTTCCCAGCCACATTAAAAAAAAAAAACAGCATACAAATAATTGATCCTTTAACAAAAAAAAAGGGAACAAATTTGGATGAAAAACGAGCAACTCATAACAAAATACGGAACAAGAACGGAATATTACTACACCTGCTGCTATGGAAAACCACATTTCGGTATCGCTAGGTTTTTCCCCATTGAAGACGCCAATCTTAGGGTATATGTTCACACAGGTAGGATTTACTGCAGATAATTACGCAACAAATGCGACTCAAATTCCCTAGGGAAATCGAGCTGAAAGTCAGCACCAAATTGTGTTTAATTTGGTGCAGATTTTTTGACGAATTTGCTGCAACGGAAGCAGAAGAGGGGGATCAAAAAAACATCTATCATACTCACCTCCCCTAGTGACAAAATCCCTGCCTCCGTCCTCCTGAGATGACAATTTGTCACGCGACTGGTTCAGCTTGTGTGGCGCCGCCATGGGAGACGAGTTTGGTCTTTTTTCTTCTTCAAGCTTTTAAACTGGAAATATGTTTTTGTTTTTTTCCAACAGTTGGTATTTTTTGTGGATTTTTGCTCTCCTATTGAACTCATTTGGGAAAATTCACAACATATATGCAACCATTCCGCAGAAAAAAATCTGCACCAGTTCAATTTCTGTACTGAAATATTCTGCAGCGTATGGATGAGACTTTCTGTCTGCAAATATGGATGGAAAATACGCAACAATTGTGCTATGTGTGAACGTAAGTCTGAAGCCCGCAGGGGTAACGTAAAACAAATGTGCTGTCCATGCGCCACAAAGTGAAAGCTACGCCAGCTGATATAGATTTGCGCTAAGATTTAAGTAAAATATAGCAAATTAGTCAGGTCTCAGGTGACCACGCCCCCTCCCACTAAGCCCTGCCCACTATTTTGAAAAGCGGCATGAGTAGCATAAAAGAGAAAAAGTTGCTTGCTTTTTTAAACCATCCCATTGACTTCTATAGAATTAAAACGGATTTGTTGGAGCATGGCATGTATTACAAAAAAAAATAAAAAATAGTGAATACAACCTTTACTATTTTTGATCCAATAAGTGTGAATGAGCCCTTATTCACACGAACGTGTTAAACATCCGTGTGACGGCCATTGAAACAACGGGCGTGACACGGACATATATAATTCAATGTGGCCGTTGTTTCAATGGACCGTGGGAAGGGTCCGTGAGAAAATAGGACATGTCCTATTTTTTTCACGCTTCCCTCCATAGACTCTAGATATCGCATCCCGCAGCGCAGAGCACGACTGCACCTCGGACGTGAAAAACGGCAGTTTTACGCGTCCGAAATGCGCAACGCTCGTGTGAATCCGGCCTTAGGGTGTGTTTCTACAAACAGATTTTGTCGCTTTTTTTTGCAACGGTGATTATCGCACAATCAAGATAAAGAACGCTGCGGTTGTACAAAAAAAATTTTGCCGTGATTTGGGGATAATCGTCTTACTACCGCAGACGGCTCGAGAGCGTCTTCCGCGGGCCGTCCGCAATCACGAGCCGTGCAGACATGTGCATTGACTTAGAGGAGCCTGGACCGCAATTGCGGACTGTAAAATGACTTGTCGTATATTTGTGTGGGCCAGGCTCCCGCATTGTGCACGGACCGTGAAAACCACAGCTGTGTGCATTGGCCCATAGGATAAAATGTGTCCTATACTGTCCACAATTGCGACCGCAAAACTATGGACGTGTGAATAAGGCCTGATTGCAAAAACATGCACCTTACAATTTGGGGACCACGGCCACGGATCGCTTGTGATGTGTTTTGCGTTGCACTCACATTATATTTGCTAGCCGCGATTGAAGGAACATAGAGCAGGGTCCTCAGTCAGATTTCTTTGATAATTGCCAAAAATCCAACACATAGAGTAAGGCTGGGTTCACACGACCTATTTTCAGATGTATTGGTGGCGTTTTACGCCTCGAATTATGTCTGAAAAAACGGCTCCAATACGTCGGCAAACATCTGCCCATTACTTTCAATGGGTCTTACGATGTTCTGTGCCGACGACCTGTCATTTTACGCGTAACTGTCAAAAGACGGCTCGTAAAATTACAGCCTCGTCAAAAGAAGTGCAGGACACTTCTTGGGACGTTTTAGGAGACGTTTTCTCATAGACTCCAATGAAAACAGCTCCAAAAACGGCCGTAAAAAACTCTGCGAAAACGCAGTGAAAAACGTGAGTTGCTAAAAAAAACGTCTGAAAATCTCCGTATTTTCAGACGTTTTTGGTCACTACGTGTGAACATACCCTGACATTGCATACCAAATCAAACAATATTGCAATACAGTTTACCGCGCAGGTGTGATTATCTGGCATATTTAACTGCTGTGCAGCCCTAGAGAGAGGTCTGAGCGCATGTTCACACGGCAAACGAAAAACGGACGTAAAATACGGAGCGGTTTCCAAGGGAAAACAGCCCCTGATATTCAGCCGCTTTTTACGGCCGTTTTTGGAGCTGTTTTTCTATTGAGACAATGAAAAACGGCTTCAAAAGCGGCTTAAGGGTATGTTCACACGGCCTATTTACGGACGTAAATCGGGCGTTTTTGCCCCGAATTACGTCCGAAAATAGCGCCTCAATAGCGTTGACAAACATCTGCCCATTGAAAGCAATGGGCAGACGTTTGTCTGTTCACACGAGGCGTATATTTACGCGCCGCTGTCAAATGACGGCGCGTAAATAGACGCCCGCGTCAAAGAAGTGACCTGTCACTTCTTTGGCCGTAATTGGAGCCGTTATTCATTGACTCCAATGAATAGCAGCGCCAATTACGCCCGTAATTGAGGCGGCGTTCAAGCGCCTGCACATGCCGTTACGGCTGAAATTACGGGGATGTTTTCAGGCTGAAACATCCCCGTAATTTCTGCCGTTACTGACGCCCTCGTGTGAACATACCCTAAAAAGGGACATGCACTTCTTCTTTACGCGCCGTTTTTACAAATGGCCGCGTAAACCCCCCCCCCCCCCTGGGAACTAAACACCACTTTTCCCATTGGGCAGATGTTTGGGGGCGTTCAGCTCCCGTATATTCAGTCATTTTGCAGGTTGTTCACGGGCCCGAAAAATGGCTGAAAATAAGCCGTGTGAACATACCCTTAAGAGTCCATTCACAGGCGGCTGTTGAGGTTGGAATCGCATCGCAAAACGCGTGGAGTTACACAGCTTTTTGGTGCATTTTTGGATGCGGTTGTTTTTTTTTTTACCGCAACTGCATAGAAAAATGCATTAAATCCAGTTAGAAATGCATGCGGTTTTTGGATTCGGTTCTAACCGCACCTCAGCTGCAACAAGAGAACGGACCCTTATAAATAGGAGTCCTCCTGAGGAGATCTAGAGGTGTTTTTTTTTTTTTGCCAAAACCCATTCTTTTGGAAAAAACAAAAACACCACAAAATGAAAACCAAACCTCGAAGTAAATGGAGCCTTATAATTTGTGGTAACTTTTTCGTACCTGTGGAAATATTTGACAGAATAGGATCTCTATGTACAGACCACTAAAAAATACCTCATGTTATAGCACTTTTTGGTATCACAATAGGACAAGTTTTTAATCTCCTCATGAATGATAACGTCTGGATAAACATGAAGCCGCCATGATAATGAGAGCATTGCTACTTTTCAAAAAGAACAACAACAAAACTCCTGTTCCTCTCTCTGCTAAAGACATTACACGTGTAATAAACAACCTGAGGAGACGCAGCTCGGGGGGAGGCGTCGCAGCTCGGGGGGAGGCGTCGCAGCTCGGGGGGAGGCGTCGTGTCGCCACATAAAATGGCCGCGCCTCCTTCTCCAGTCACACAGCACGAAATCCCGCCCTTTTCTAACCCTCACGTCAACAACTGTCACATTCTTCTCTCCGCCCAGACCCAGCCTCCGATAGCTCATTGGTGCATATCCCCTCACACCTTCCAGATTTCACCAATCGAGTTGAGCTCCGCCTCCGACATGTGACGCTGTTACTGGGCAGACGTTTTTGAGGGAGGTTAGAAAAAAAAAAAATATCAAAACAAAAACAGAGTTGGGGAGAAGCTGCGTGTGAGGGAGGTAAGTGTGGGGGGCGCTCCTGAGGGACGGGGGGTCCTCACCTCGTCATTGTGTGTTATTATGAGGTACTTCATGGCCGCAGTCAGTGTTATGTGCGGCGTATACTGAGGGGGTGTGTCGCTGCTATCATGTCCTGTCACACTTGTATATCAGCTGCTGTCGTCTCGTCCGTTGTAGAACTACAAGTCCCAGCATGCAATGTCAGTAGGCTTACCTGTTATCGAACTACAACTCCCATTATGTCGTTTCCATGGAGGAGATGCAATCCCCACAGATTTCAGATGTAATGGCACAAACACAATATTTATGATGATCATTTTTAGTGTCGATGAAAGGGGGCGTGGCCTCAGTCGCACAGAGAGCGGTTGATTTCGGCGTGGGCGATGTGAAAATCGCCATAGACAGTTATAACTTCAGAGCTAATGATTGTCCGTGACCGAAGGCGTCCGCAACGTCTCAAAAAAAATCCATAAAAGTCGATGTGGTCGCGTCGCGACTCGTAAGTTGCTGCGACCGTGACCCGACAGTTGTAAAAAAATCCAACAGGTTCGGATGTCTTACGACTTTCGTGTTGCGGTCAAATCGCATGAGCATCGTGTGACGTTAAAAGGTGTGCGATTTGATGTTGCAAAATTTTTTGCGTGCAACCAAAAATCCAGCAAGTTTGTCTTTTTTGGGGTAGTCTCGTTAAGTCGCATCGTACCATATAAGCAATCACCAGCTGCGATTTGTCCGACATGTGTCGCCCAGTGCACGTTCCCAGGCCTAGTAAATGAACCTCTAGTGCGAGGGGGAAATAGATTTGTTCCCCGTTTCAACCAAATCAATTTAGCCCTTTGGAAAACATAAAAGCTGCGTCCTGATTGGTTGCTATAGGCAACGACTCCGCTTCTCTCTCGCGCTGGTTTTGATAAATCTTCCCCACCACGAAGTTCTGTGACCGTCGAACAATTTGCACAACTTTTCCCATTCTCTTCTATTGAAGGATGTCCGAGATTTCACAGGTGGAATTTAAAGGGGTTTTCTAGTCGCTAACAATTGATGGCCTATTCCCGGGACCCCCGCCGATCCGCTGTTCTGAGGGGTGCAGCGCTCATACTTCAATGACAGAAGAGGCTGCAATGCCTGGGAATCGCCGCTACATCCGTGTCGTCGATTCACAGCGCGCAAGTAGAAATCAAGGGGAAGCAGCGCACGTACAAGCGCTGCACCCCCTTGAAAACAGCTGATCGGCGGGGGTCCCGGGAGTCGGACCCCGACCCATCAGCTATTGATGACCTATCCTGTGGATAGACCAACAATTTTTAGCGACTGGAAAACCCCTTTAACAAGGTTTCTACGGCAGTTTCTTGACGTAGAAAAATCACAAATTTGCTACTTTTGGGCTGTTTCCGCTTCTCTCGCCACTTTTCAAAACGTGGATTGAAGCTTAGCTGAGTCCTGGCAAATATCGGCCGCCGCGTTTACTATCATTTATGCCATAAACTGGTGTAAATGAAAGCATAAATGATCCACAGGATAGGTGATAATCTCTTGATCACTGAGAGCCGCACTGCTGTGACTTTAAATGATTGTGAGAACGGGGATCCCTAACCCCCAGATCCTCCTGACTACTCGACCGTGGAGCGCTGGTTGAGTATGCACGAGTATGCACAATGAAAGGAGCGGTGGACACATGCATCGCTCGCTACTACATTCAAGCTCCTCTTTGCGAGCGGGGAGGTGCAGCGTGGAGGATCTGTGGGTTCAGGACCCCTGTTTTAACGATCAGGGGAAGTCGCAGCGGTGGGGTCCCCGGCGATCAGAAAATATCACCTGTCTTGCAGATAGTTGATAGTTTATGATTTTGGGAAAGCCCTTTTAATGGGAGATCTACGCCAGCTCCAGACTGGTATAGATTTTATTCAGAGGGGCACGGTCATCCGAAGAGGCGACAAAGTTGTTAAGAAGCGTGCGCCTCCTAATAACTTTGTTGCATCATATTCCAGCTCTTTTCTTATTACATCTGGCATCTTCAGGCACTATGTGGATTGTGATGTATATACTTATCTATATACATCGGTAGTCCTGAGGGTATGTACACACACACTAATTACGTCCGTAATTGACGGACGTATTTCGGCCGCAAGTCCCGGACCGAACACAGTGCAGGGAGCCGGGCTCCTAGCATCATACTTATGTACGATGCTAGGAGTCCCTGCCTCGCTGCAGGACAACTGTCCCGTACTGTAATCATGTTTTCAGTACGGGACAGTAGTTCCACGGAGAGGCAGGGACTCCTAGCGTCGTACATCACTATGATGCTAGGAGCCCGGCTCCCTGCACTGTGTTCGGTCCGGGACTTGCGGCCGAAATACGTCCGTCATTTACGGACGTAATTAGTGTGTGTGCACATACCCTTACTGTGAAACATGCGGTGGGTGACAGGGCATGCTGGGAGGTGTAGTTTTACAACAGCCGTGGGTTGGGACTAGGGTTGTCACGATACCAGGATTTGGTGTTGCGATACTCTATACCAAAACGATACTTGGCAACAATAATAATTAAAAAAGTGAAGTTCTTCCATTTTGTGATGTGAGGTGCGATGATGATGATGATGAATTTTGAACCTCCGTGTGCCTCACATTAATAGTAATTTACCCCATCATGTTCCAGTCATAATGGACAACATTGGGTTAATGTGTGTGTTACAGGATGGGGTTAATTACTATTCATGTGAGGCGCACGGAGGTTCAAAATTCATAACCCCTCGAGCCTCACATTAATAATAGTGAAAGAAAGCAGTTTTTATTTTATAACGGCATTAACATAAATGACAATATAAATGTGTTATTAAGGTCTCGACATGCGAATATGTGAATATTTTATGTATCGAGACTTATTTTAATGTTTGTTGTAAAAAAAATGTGTATATTTGATGTTATTTAACATTACTTTTTTTTTTTTTTTTTTTTTAACTTTAATGTACTGGCATATATCTATATACTGATAGTAATGTACTGGCATATATCTATATACTGATAGTAATGTACCGGCATATATCTATATACTGATAGTAATGTACTGGTATATATCTATATACTGATAGTAATGTACTGGTATATATCTATATACTGATAGTAATGTACTGGTATATATCTATATACTGATAGTAATGTACTGGCATATATCTATATACTGATAGTAATGTACTGGCATATATCTATATACTGATAGTAATGTACTGGCATATATCTATATACTGATAGTAATGTACCGGCATATATCTATATACTGATAGTAATGTACTGGCATATATCTATATACTGATAGTAATGTACTGGCATATATCTATATACTGATAGTAATGTACCGGCATATATCTATATACTGATAGTAATGTACTGGTATATATCTATATACTGATAGTAATGTACCGGCATATATCTATATACTGATAGTAATGTACTGGTATATATCTATATACTGATAGTAATGTACTGGTATATATCTATATACTGATAGTAATGTACTGGCATATATCTATATACTGATAGTAATGTACCGGCATATATCTATATACTGATAGTAATGTACTGGTATATATCTATATACTGATAGTAATGTACCGGCATATATCTATATACTGATAGTAATGTACTGGTATATATCTATATACTGATAGTAATGTACTGGTATATATCTATATACTGATAGTAATGTACCGGCATATATCTATATACTGATAGTAATGTACCGGCATATATCTATATACTGATAGTAATGTACTGGTATATATCTATATACTGATAGTAATGTACTGGTATATATCTATATACTGATAGTAATGTACCGGCATATATCTATATACTGATAGTAATGTACTGGCATATATCTATATACTGATAGTAATGTACTGGTATATATCTATATACTGATAGTAATGTACTGGTATATATCTATATACTGATAGTAATGTACTGGCATATATCTATATACTGATAGTAATGTACCGGCATATATCTATATACTGATAGGGGCTGTTTTCCCTGTAATCGAAAATCTGCAGCATATTACAGCAGCAGCAGCAAAGTGTATGAGGCTCAACAAATCTCCACGCACTGGAAAATCCTACGGTTTGGATTTTTTAATCTGCAGCATGTCAATTTAGGCTGTGAAATGGTTGCGCCTTTGTTGCAGGTTTTTCCTATTGAGTTCAATGGGGTAGTGAAAATCCGCAACAACTGGCAGATATTGTGTTTTTACTGATGGAACGCCTGCATTTTTAAAATTTAAATCAAACACGATTTGGTTCTGACTTTTTGGTGGAATTCAGCCATGTGAACTTTTTTTACATTTTTTTTTTGCTGTGATAGTGCGCAAAATCTGCGATTCGACTGTAATGTGTGAATACACGATTATGGTAGACTACTACAAGGGTAAGTTCACGCGTAGCGGAAACACTGTGGAGTTTCTGACCAGATTTTCTGTGTGGACATTCCACAAGGAATTACAAGGGCAGCAACGTGGATGATATTTAAACCAATCTCCTCCACACCCTGCGGAAAAAAAGTGCAGAAATTGGCTGGAGGTGCGGATTCTCCATCTGCAGCATATCAATTTATTTTAAAAAACGCTGCGGAATTTCCCCACAGAAAGAAAACAATTGGAAATTCTGCAGTGTTTATGCTATGTGTGAGCGCCCTGAATGGGTGTGTTCACACTGTGTGGATACGCTGCGTAAGAGCACGCAACGTATCCACCCTGTGCGCCGCAGGGAATTCCGGTCGGAAAACCGCACCAGATTGTGGTGCAGTTTTTCGCCCGGAATGTCCGCTGTGGGAAACTGCTGCATTAACCGGCCTGCTAGCAGGTCAGCCTCCTGGGATGACATTTCATCCCAGGAGACAGCTGCAGCCTGTGATTGGCTGCAGCGGTGGTCACATGGGATGAAGAATCATCACAGGAGGCCGGCCCTCTGACGTCATCCAGGCCGGCTTCTTGGGATGACGTTTCATCCATGTGACCGCCGCTACAGCCTGTGATTGCCTGCAGTGGTCACATGGGATGAAACGTCATCCCAGGAGGCTGGCCTGGAAGAAGAAACACAGACTTCTGGGTAGGTATAGTTGTTGTTTTTTTTTTTTTCAACAAATATGCAGCGATTACGCAAATACAATTGACAAGCTGTGGAATAAAATTCTGCACCGCAGGTCGCTTTCTGAGCAGTTTTTCCGCTCCGTGTTTACGCAGCGTGTGGATGGGATTTGTTCAATCTCATCCACTTTGCTGCTACAGTATTCTGCTGCGTTTTTTTCCATCTGCAATTCCGGACGGAAAAAACGCAGCAATTCCGCTACGCGTGGACAAAGCCCTAAGGGCGCATGCACACGCAGCCATATTTTATTGCAGAAATAGCTGCAAATGAAAATCCGTTCCTTTCATCTGAATGTGGTTATTTCTGCAGCAGGAGCATGCATTCAGATTAATGGAACGGTCGCCGAAACTTCTGCCACTTTGCTGCTTGTCAATATATCCTTTGTTCCCACGTGTCAGATACTTGGCAGAAAAGTCTACAGTGTATCCGACCCAGAACCTGCAGGGAAATGCGGCCGAATATTCGTACCAAATGGTGCTAGGAAAAAGTTTGCGCATATTCGGCAAGATGAACGAATATAAAAAAAAAAATAAGCCTATACTCACCTCTCTTGCCACTGCCATAACAATGCGTCGCTGCTTTTTGTATAGCCGGCCTGCTGTGATTGGCTGCAGGGGTCACATGTAATAGAACTTCATCACAGGAGCCGGCTCTACACCAGGCAGCCAGAAGAGCGGGTAAGCCTTGATATGGGAGCACCAGGAAAAGTGAGAAAAATCTTCTTTGTTTTTTTTTTAACCTGTAGAATTTTGTTGCAAATTTTGTAATGATCGGCATTTGTTGTGAAATTTGACTTTCCCATTGAACTTAACAGGGAAATTCTGCAACAAATGCTCATCACATTTCTAATCCGCACCGCGGGTCGTTTTCTGTTCAGAATAATATCGCAGCGTGTGGCAGAGATTTAATAAAATCTCCTCTACTTTAATGATACTGGAAATGCTGCAGATTCTCTGCACAGAAAATCCTTTAGGAAATTTTGCGACATATTCAGCCCAGGGGAACATACCCTTATAGCCGCCTATTTGGAAAACCAGCTCCATCTGTACGTGTTCTATCTTCAGTGCAGTGTTTGTGACTTGAAAAAGGCTTCTGTTCAAGCCGAAACGCGTTATTGGTGTTGGTCTGTCTGAATAAAACATTTCTTGGCTGTTTTGATATAATGGATTGGGACTTATCACAAGAAGGACGGACTTTGCATCAAATAACAGGGATTGCTGTGCTGTTTCAACCCCATTATTGTGGCGGCACCCCTCCCTGTAGCTGTGTTATCATGTGAAGTCCATGACCGGCCTTTTACATGTCAATATTCTGACACGCTGGATCTGGAAACCTGCCACGTGTTTCGAGGCCTCTGCCGTGTTTTTAATGCTTGGTGAGCTAAGAGAAAACAATGTCCTCTGGTGAAATACGTGGTGATCCATGTACACGTGTGAGTGCGTGTGCGGTAAATAACCTGTCATTCACTGATAAGGAAGTAACTATTTCTATGCCAGCATGATGGGAGTCCAGCACTTCAAAGAGCCGCAATATCTGGATTGGACCCAAAAGAAAATGGCGCTGTCAGAATTATTTAGCATCGTTCAACATTCATCCATCAATTTCCATTAAACTTTAAGGAGAAAATCTAGATTTACCCACAAAATAAAATTGCTCAGTAAATGCAAGTCCTTGGGTCTTCCTCTTTTGGCAAGAGGTTAAAAAGTTCTGTTCCTCTGTTTCTCAGTCTATGTTCTGTTTTCTCAGACCTGTGTCTGGTCTTTCTCTTCTGCTCCGTGAAAAGAGCAGAACAGGGAAAAAATCGGAAGCAACGGTTCTGTGGCACCACGGACACCGCTGGCAGCAGAAGGAACCCTTAGGGTATATTCACACGCAGAGTCAAAAATGTCTCAAAATACAGAGCTGTTTTCAAGAGAAAACAGCTCTTGATTTTCAGACGTTTTTTACGGCAGTTTTTGGAGCTTTTTTCGATAGATTCCATGAAAAACTGCTCCAAAAACGTCCCAAGAAGTGTCCTGCACTTTTTCGCGGCCGTTTTTTTACGTGTAAACGCAGTGAAATCAATGGGCAGATGTTTGGGGGCGTTCTGCTTCTGATTTTTTTGGGCCGAAAATAGGCCGTGTGAACCTACCCTTAGATTTTAATGGCTTCCATCTGGGTGTCCATGGCTTTAACGGAAAGAATAGCGCAGCGTGCTACTGCTTTCGGTATTCTCGGACCGATCTGTGACGGGGCCCCCTAACGCACATGTGAATAATGCCTAAATTATAACTTTTAATAGGGAGACCGGGATATGACCAATGTGGTCACCAAGCTTTCCTAGAGCCATGAAAGGCCAATATTACTAGTATATTTTTCATACGTGTTTTGACTCTGGGGAAAGCTGGATGCCCACCGCTCTGTATCACTAGTTGTCATCCAGCTTTCCTAAGAACTGATATCCGATGACTGAATGGGGGTTTTATATAAATAAGTATTTATGCCACAAGCCGATGTAGCTGAGCCCACACAGTAGTGTCTTATAAAACGTGTGCGCTCCCTTCTAACATGGCAGCCTGCTGAGCTGATTGGAAAGAGCATGATGGACACATTTATTCATGTATTAAGACCCTGGTTATTTCATGTACGAGTCCAGCACAGCCAACGACACATGTCAAAAAGTGGCTTAACGTGCGCTTAAACTTTAATTCCCTGCTGACAGTATGGACTGTATATCTTGTGGGCTCACGGACGCTAATCCCGCAGTAAAGACATGATATACTCTGACACGGTGATACCGACTGCTGCCTCTCATTACTTTACTTGCTGCTTCTTTCTCGGAAACCAGTGGCTTTGTTATTTGTGTAATCTGAGTTTGCGCAGGACAATTTCTGATTTAGTTAAACAGACGTCCAGATATTTAATTATCGGGATGTTGGTCTGAAATATGTATTGACATGCAGAGATATTTTGCTACGACGGGAAAAGCTAAAATGGCTAAATTCCAATCCTAGCAAAGCACGTCCAATATTCTTATTCTTTATCAGGGCTGGCTCCAGGTGTAGGTGTGCCCCTATCTGACCCACTCCCAGCTTATTACGTGTAGACCGTGTTCACCCAGATTGCCTTTGTAACTTAAGGCCTCATGCACTCGACCGTAAAATCGCCCATAGTTACGGATCCATTAATTTCTATGGCCAATGGACACCTTCACATATATTTACGGGAAGGTGTTCGCGTCGTAGAAACTTTCCAAAAATATAGGACATGTCCTATTTTTCTATTTTACGGACCGTGCTCCCGTACTTTATAATGGGAGCACGGCCCATAAATGTGGACGGCAGTCTGCGGCCATCCGTGGTCGCAATTACGAGCACGGTTGTGTGCATGGGGCCTGACCCAATGGGCCCTTGCATTTGCTCAGGCCCTATTCTGCAGCTTTACAATCGGTCAATGCAAAGTACATACAAATAACAGGCAATTTGTACAAAAGAATCTACACAAATAATGATACACGACTTTACAGACTAAGGGCTAGTTCACACGGCCGATTTTTCGGGGCGGGTCCCGACACGGAGCTATTCTTGCCGACGGCAGGAAGATTCCCCCTCCCATTGACATCAATGGGAGGTCCAGGCGGAATCCGCCGGACGATCGAGCAGGATGCTTCGTTTTCCCGCTAGCTGAAATATGAGCCGGTCACCCAGCTTTGATCTGTACAAGCAGAAGAGCAGTATGGGATATGGGAGAGCAGGGGGATGCAATAGTTGTAACCGGAAGGTCTCGTGCATGAGCCGCACCACCTCTGTGCAATGCCGCACAACTGCTCCATGTACAAAGATATTGTTTCTAGGGGAGAATGCCTTTGTATATACGGAATCCAACAGAAAAAAAACGTGTGAGTGGGGTGGGCCTAACCAATAGGCTCGGTTAACCCCTTATATGTTGCAGTCAATGGCGCAGGGTTCCCTCTGTCAGTCTATCGGCACCCAGTGATGTGCTCAGTGGGTGCCGATTACATTCAATGGCAGCCTCGGGCCTGTCAGAGACACATGCCTATTAGGCCATGCCAGAGACCTAAGGCCCTGTTCACACAGAAAAAAATAAGTCAGAAAAATCTGCCTCAGAATTCCTTCAGCAATTTTGAGGCCGATTTTGAACTGCCTTCGCTTTTTTCCCACGGTTTTCGCACATTTTTCGCCCTCAGCCTTTGAAGTTACTGCAAGGACCGCAGGCAAAAAATGCAGCGAAAAATGCTCAGAAACGAGCACTGCAGGTTTTTTCTGCCTTCCAGTGATTTCAATGGGAGGTCAGAGGCGGAAACCACGGCAAAGTATTCTAGAGCATTATGTAGGCGATCAATGTATCGCAGCTTCTAGTCCCCTAGTTGGCCAAATAAAAAGATTTAAATGGGTGGAATCAGAATAGACATAGCAATGCGTCCCTGCTCGTCCGGCTTCTCTGTGTCCAGATGACCCACTGGGATGACATTTCATCCCATGTGACCCCTGTAGCCAATCACAGGCATATTCCCCCCCCCCCCATTGTTTATTTTTCTTCTTGCGGACGTTTTTTGCAGTGGTCAATGCAGCCGAATATACACTCCAAATTAAGCAACATTTGGTGCGAATATGTGCCCAGATTTCCCTGTGTATCCTGGGCCGGATATGCTGTGGAAATGTCTGACCCGTGTGAACATACCCTTCTAGCTGGGAGGTTGAGAACTAGGACTCTGGGATCACGGTCTCCATTCTACTGTCCTATCAATCAGGATGTGCAGGTCCGATACAGATCAGATCGTGATATCATCATGACCATCGTGATACGATCTGACCTGGTTGGTTGGAGTAAATCACTGCATATAAACCTATTACTGAGATTGCAATGAATTATGTAGTGACTGATGATAACCTGTTGTATCATTTAATTTCTACTTTTGCATTCTGTTCCTTTATCTAATCATTAATATATATATATTTTTTTTTTGTCCAGGACGATTTATTGTTGAAGTTAGAATAAATAACAATGGAAGTGGAGAAGCCAAGTGAAATAAATGCTAATCTAATAGGTAAGTGTTTCCCAGTAGAAATCTCTCCGTGCTCATGAAGGCCCCATGTTAAAATATTAAAGGTCTCCATTGGCCGTTTACAGGTATTACTACTAGTTTATTATAGAGTACGGGATGCGCATGGCCTTTGTTATAGGTTATCTGCCGCAATACAGTCCCCGAGCTTCCAGCTAGCAATACATATGGGGATCCCCAAGTACACATGATTTGACCATGGATGTGCTCTATATAAGCAAACCCAGCAGTGCTCGTAGCTATGACCTTCCCCAAGATCAAAACTCCGGTAATGTATGGAGACACAAAACATCCTATGCTCTACAGTTTTACATGATTTATGAAATTTGGATGTGGGGATTAGATCAACATGGCTGCTGTTTTCCCATGTGTTGCGTCTGGTACGCCAGCTAATCTGGGATTGTGGCTGGAACATATACAAATATTCTCTATAGAGGTATTCACTTGTGTATTTCGTTCTGTCTTTGCACACAACCAGCGTTACACGGTTATTTGTGTCCTTGCAAAAGAAAAACAACACACAATGTATGGGTCGTTCTGTTTTTGAACACTTGCTCCTTTCTGTACAGATTGTTCAATCTCGTTAAACCCCTGAGATACCGTCTGTGGCTGATTTACAGTTATTGCTGCTTTTGCAGTTCCTTATCTGTCTCCTACGTACCAGTTCTTTTCCCCCCTCCTCTGATGTGTGGTTTAGAACCGCCAAGTATATCTTATTGCACAACGCCTTCAGTTATTTACAGGTGACTTTTATGATCGCTCTAATCTATGTTCCTTGGAGACATTGCAGAGTGTGAGCGGTCACCATATCAGTAACTAGTTCTCCCTAAAACCGAATCGTTCCAGAATTGTTGTTTTTTTGCTCACCCCCCCCCCACCTCCTAAAATAACAGAATACAAAGTAATCAAGATGTACCCCAAAAACTTGCCGATGAAAACTTCAAGTCTACCTCAAAGAAACGAGTCCCCATAATGCTATGTTGACAGAAAACATAAAAGTTATGACTCTTGGAATACAGTGATGCAAAAAAAAATTACAAATATATATAGATAGATAAATTTGGTATCCCCTTAATTGTAACTGCCCCCAGAAAAGCATTTATATCGCACGGTGAACGTTGTAAAAACAAATCCCCAAAAACTCTGGTGGAACTGCTGTTTTCCCATCATTTTTTTTAAATTTTATTTGTAATTTTTTACCATTTACACCCCCTTCCCCAAAAATAATGGAAAAAAGTTACAATGGATTATACGAACCATAAATTCATTCAAAAAATAATAAAGATAAAATTTAAAAAATACAACTTCTCATGCAAGTGGCAGTCTCTCTCATGGTTACGTTGATGGAGAAATAAAGTTATTGCTTTCGGAATGCGGAGATAATTAATGGAAAAAAACCCCACTTTCTCAGTGCCAAAATTATTATTTATTTTTTTTTCTTTCTTTCGACAAAGTTGTATTTTTCAGAGGTACACTTTTAAGGTTCATATACTTTTGTGTTTAACTTTTATTTTTTTGAGGAAAGTGACCATGTTACAAAAAAATAATAATTCTATTTATTGTACGGGATGTTATGATTACACCAATACCACATATATATGTATACTCTTTCATGTTTTTTTTATTCAATAAAAGCAGTGCTCTTGAAAACGATGGGGGAATTGATATATAAAGTACATTGGAAAACGATGGAACTTTAAATACAAAGAGCGTGCTTTATTTGCTGAGACCAGAATACCCCTTTAATGTAATCTTAAAACCCTCAATGAATGTTTATGGGCAAGGGAAATAAACACAAGCGTCCGGAGGTTCATGTTTTGTGATGCTTTCTGAATAAAATGGTTCAATTTGGTGATTTTGTACAATTAAACCTAATTTTCTGTGTACCCCAGATGCTGAAATCCTTAGTGACTCCTTGTTTTACGGGGATGTAGACCACAGTGGAGCAGAGCAAATTAAGAATGAACTGAATGGAAATGGACCGGTAGCTACAATAAATGAGGCCAGACTTCATGCCAAAGCCAAGAGAAGACTGCGTAAAAATTCCTCACGGGACTCTGGAAGAGGCGACTCTGTTAGTGATAATGGTGAAAACGGTCGAGGGTTACAACCTCCTAGCCCAAAAACCAAGCTTATGGATAGAAAATCCAGGACTGGGAAAGGACGTGGACTGCCAAAAAAAGGTCTGTAAAACAATTTTTGGGGTTTATGGCCTTATAATTCTTATTTATAGGGAGTTTATCATCAGTCTTTAAATCAAGTTTTTATTCTTCATATTTTTTATTTTTTTTTGTATTGCTGCTGTTTTTTTATATGACAATATTCAATCCTTAAGTATTGCAGTTTTCCTACTGGCCACTAGAACAGACACAATAGGATAATATTTCCAGCTTCCTGTGACTCAATTGTTAGCTTTGCTGTATAGAATGGAACAGTCTATGCAGAGTCATCTCATTATCATTAGAGAGTGGGGGATTTAATAACAACACTATTCTGCTGGAGGCCTAAATAGGGCAAGATACTAACACTATATACACAGATAAAATTCTGTCACCTGGGGGAGGGGGCTGCACTCCATCACTTCCTGGAGACTGTATGAGTCCATGGCATTTCTGTCAATTGACTCCTATGCACTTTAGCTGCCATAAAGCACACCCCTCCTGCTGCACTATCTATGCAGACAATACAGGAAGGAAGTCCCTTCTAATATACTTTTATCTCCAATATCGTGAAGCAATAACATTACAAAAAAGAGCAATTCAATTATTTATTTTCTACGTACGTAAATCGAATTATTGAAACTAAAATGAAATCCACGACTCATTCCCTTTAAAGAGGGTTTTCTGACTTTGTGTAAAAAGTTTAATTATTATATAAAAAGTTCGGAAAACTCTTCTATTATACTTTGGTTCGTTCTTCAGCATTTGTAAGGTCTCTGTGTGTTGTGAGTAAATATGAACATTAATGTTTATTTTCTGAGCCTAGAAACCCGTTGATGGGTTATTACAATTTATTAGCGTGCGAGCAAATCACAGCAGCAGCAGCACAAATCTCCCTTCTGTCCTGGTAGTTTGTTACAATGTATCAGTCCAGGCAATAACCGAAACGGCACTGGATACAAATTGTTAGCCGTAAGGCTTATTGGGTCAGGACAGGTTTAAATCACTGGATGTAAACAAGAATGTTCCCATACACTGACAGCAAGCAGACATCTTGGAATTGGGGAGGAATTGAAACGGCACGTGTATTATACATTTTCAGAACCTTTTATTATACAATGGTTACACTTTATTTACATTTAAGAAAAAAAAAAACTGGTTTTAGACAAATCTGGGTTTTCCCACGTCCCTATATTTTACCTGCTTTGTATTCAAACTTCACTGGGAACATATGTCAAGTTCAAAATGTTAAATGCAAATGCTGAATAAGGATGTTGTGTACTCTATGTAATAGTTGGACTATTTGTTGCTTTCGGTTTAATGATAATAAGTATAATCTTTTATTTCACTACTTGTGTTCCTCCATGTCCTGCAATGTTCTCTATAAATGTGATAAATGGAGAGATTCATACTACGTATCGTGCAAGCGTTTTAGGTGCAGAGATGTTGAGTTTTGGTGCTGGAGAACACACCGTGATATTGTAATGATCATTAACCTGTGGAAATGTCACCATTTATTTAGGTGGAGCTGGTGGTAAAGGAGTGTGGGGAACTCCGTGTCAAGTTTACGATGAAGAAGACTTTGATGTCAAGGACCCAAATTATGACGAGGGTCAAGTAGGTCCCTGTTTTCTTATTTTATAAGCAATGTAATCTGTGATCTGGCTCTTTAATCCTCTAACTTTAAGAACACACGGCTAGGTGATTAATCTTAAATCACTAGGGGCACCACTGCGGGTCCCCGAGTTCCTCTTTACCAGCATAAGCTGCGGAGAGGCGTTTGTACTGAGCGGAGGTTGAGCTGCCGCATTACAAATTCTATGGAGATTACAGAGACTTCCGAGAAGCAGTGAAGGTGAAGCTGATGGTCCCTTAAAGGGAAGGTGTCATGATTTTTTAAATTATATTGCTTTTAATAGAATGTAAACAAAATTTTATTTATTTGTGTTGTCACTTTCTACTTTTTAATGTATTCATACCTTTTACTTCCCTATGGGGGCTGCCATTTTTTTTTTCATCTCTGTATGTGTCGATTAACGACACATCCACAGATGGAATACGGCAGCTACAGGGCATAGTGAGCCGTTCATTGCTTCTGCTATCTGGCTCTGTACTGCGCAGACGCAGGTCAGTATCACACCGCAGAGAAGAAGGGTTTGTAGGGAGATAGCAGGCGCCATTATGAAGACCAGCTGCACTGCAGGTAAGGTTTGTGTCTCTGTCTGTACCTCTCTCTCACAGACCCCCGCTCTCGTGACCCCAGACGGCCCCCCCCTCCCCCGTCGCTAAGCTTGTCAGATGCAGTAGAGCGGAGTGTGTGTGTCTATGTAGCAGTGCTGAGTGTGAGATGTATTGTCAGTGTGGATGGTGTGTGGACTGTGATCTGGTGAGGAGGTGAGGTATCCGTCAGCAGGAGGTCGGGGAGGAGACTGTCAGCAGCAGATGGTTATTCCTATCACAGAGTGGTGTGTCAGTCTCCTCTACTGCGGAGGAGACGGTCAGCAGTATTGGGTGGTGATGCTGGAGGAGACTGTCAGCAAGATTGTATGGTGATGCGTCCCCACCCAATCCTGCTGACCGTCTCCTCCAGCGTCACCATACAATCTTGCTGACCGTCTCCTCCAGCGTCACCATACAATGTTGCTGACAGTGACGCTGGAGGAGACTGTTAGCAGTATTGGGGGGTGATCCTGGAGGAGACTGTCAGCAGGATGGAGGTATAAAGACATTTAGCAGGAGAGGCATGTAAAATGCGCAAAAAAAACGTGTCAAATATACGCCGTGTGAATCGGTCAACTGAAAAGTCATTCACTTCACTTTCATCATACTAAGGGTATGTTCACACGCAGTGTTTTCAGCCATTTTTCGGGCCCTAAACGTCCCGAAATACGGCTGAAAAATTGGAAACGCCTCCAAACATCACTTGGGACCTTTTTGGAGCAGTTTTTCAATGACTATAGAAAAACGGCTCCAAAAACAGCCGTAAAAAACGCCTCCAAAAAGGCGAGCTTGATTAAAAAAATGTCTGAAAATCAGGAGCTGGTTTCCCTTTGTTTAGTAAGCGTGTAAACATACCCTTAGCCTTTTGGTGTGTCCTATAACTTCTGGGAGCTGCATTTCATCAATCACACCCAAAATGGCAGCCGGACACTGTTTAGCAATTTGAAGACACCTTTTCCTGGCTTTTACGGCAGCTGTGAGTCAGGTTGCTTTGCCTTATTCACCTTGCTGTAATTCTGGGAAGTGCTCCCTCTGGTGGCCAACATAGGAATACATGTCAAATTATTACATTTTTTAATATTTCCACCATGTGGAAGAAAAAAAAATACAGCAAAAAACGTTAAAAATATAACCGAAATAAGTAACGACACTTAAAAAAAAAAAAAGTTTCATTTGTGACACATTCCCCTTTTAAGGCCATTACTTCACTGCTGATTTGGAAAGGTGAATGCTGCATCCTGAAAATGGTCACATTCGAATGAATCATGTTGTTTTTAACATGAGAATTGTTGTACTTCATATAGTGCAGTGCGGAGCCCTGTGCGATACATGTAGATCTTTTATATGAAGATGTGTTTTTCGTTCTGTGAAATCTGCTGTCGCGTGTATACGTTTGTTTCCCGGCCGATGGTCTCCTGATCACCGCATGTAACGCTGTTTTTGCACATTGTTGTGTACGTTGCAGATCCTGCTGCCAGGGAAAGGGTTGAAGGGATTGAGCTCCGTATTATTTCATGTTTAATAGTTCAGCAGTCTGAGAGAAAAGGCAGATTCCTGTTCTGTTTTTACAGGCTCGTTTGCTGATTGTGCATTTTTTCCCCTCGTGTGAATTTTTATAGGAGAACTGTGTTTACGAGACAACGGTCCTTCCTCTGGATGAGAAGTCATTTGAAAAGTCTGTCACCCCAATTGTGCAGGAGTATTTTCAGCACGGAGACACCAATGAAGTTGCAGTAGGTTTTTCTTGCTCCTAATTTTTGCCAAACTTATTGCCATTCTCTGTGTTAATAACCATCGATTGACCTTGGTTTTACAGTAATCTTATTGGACATATAAAAAAAAACTTTGTCAAAAGTGTAAAAAGAAAAATCCCAATAACTAAAAACCATTGAGGAATCCTTTTCTGATAAAGATTATGTAACCAGTGTGTCTACCATTTCCTAAGAGGCAGAGGACTGATATTTAGAGTTAAAAATGTTGGGGTGTTATACAATTTTTTAAATTTTTTTTTTTTTGTTTTTTTTTTTTTTTGAGACCCTGTGCCTTTCTCTCTCCCCTTCTCCATTTAAAAATTGCAGAACATATATAAATGTGTATAATTTTTTATTTACCAATACCCAGCAGTCCAGGGGTGCCATTTGTTCCACACCGTTTGCTCTTTCTCTTTTCAGTCTACCTTCACGAGCTATAGTAGATACAGCCTTGTCACTCACAGACGCTTCTTAGTAAGCACAGCGGCTAAGAAATTATTAATGACAGATTACCTAATAAATATTGGTCAAGGCTCCACTGTGTTTTTACATGCCGTGAATGTCGTACTTTTCCATTGCGGTATATTCCAAAATTGCACGTGCGCATGTTGTTTCTTTCGCTACCAAGTCTGTAAACAATCTGACATCGAAGGACATGAAACGTCATGTAAATGTTCCATGACAAAGGTTACAATACTTAATGACCAACTAATGGTTGCCTAATGGATGTCTGATCTGATGCCGTGAAGCCCTTGAAGAGGTGTTTTCTCCCCTTGTTTCTCTTTCCGTAGATTAACTTTCATTACAGCACAGTTTAAACGTGGAAGAGGCGCTATGGCTTGTGTAAAAAGGGCTCAAATCCACAATAAATACCAGCAGTTCACAATGGATGATAACTATTTAACAAGCATTCCATGAGTTGCTCGGCGCTCCAGCAGTTACGGGGGTTGTATGAGATTCGAGAATGTTCTGGATTTTTGGTTTTCCCTCCTCCAGGAGCCGCACCACTCTTGTCCATGGGCAATGTCTCATATTCACTTGTATGGGCTACTGAGCTGCAATACCAGACACAACCATTGACAAGAGTGGCGCAGTTCCTGGAAAATAAATAAATAGAGCTTTTTTTTTCTTCTAATCTCCTACAAACCGTGTAATACATGCGGCTGTGGTATGAAGGTCACATATCCATCAGTCGGATTTTCTGCTTAAAGCCCTGCAGAATAATTAAACTGAGAAACCTCATTTTCACTGGAGATCTACTTTAGGTTTGTGAATTTGCAGAATAGACCGCAGATCATAGCTATACATAGCAAGTGTTACAAATATATTTATTTTTGCAATTATAATATTTTTTTTTTAAATGTACTGTCTGACAGAGGAAGGCTTCTTACCACACAGGGTCCCCTTAATAGTTTACCTGCTGTTGCCCATGGTTTTGGCCACTGCTGCGGTCTAGCAGTGGTGGCCGCGCTTGCGCCGTTCGGTCAGCTCTTTTGCCACCTTGCTCCAGCTCTATTGGAGAATGTAGGACAGCTCAGGCGTGCGCAGGAGCCCCGTAGCTGTTCTGCAGCTCGGCACACAACGCAGCGGCAGCGCACACGTTGAAGCAAGCAGCGCTTTTAAAGTTTTTCACAGCGCCGCTTGCTTGACATGTCCATCATGGGGATGCGGATGTCCTCCATTGTCCAGCAGCAGGAGAATTAGGGTATGTTCACACGAGGTCATTACGTCCGTAATTGACGGACGTATTTCGGCCGCAAGTACCGGACCGAACACAGTGCAGGGAGCCGGGCTCCTAGCATCATAGTTATGTACGACGCTAGGAGTCCCTGCCTCTCTGCAGGACAACTGTCCCGTACTGTAATCATGTTTTCAGTCCAGGACAGTAGTTCCACGGAGAGGCAGGGACTTCTAGCGTCGTACATAAGTATGATGCTAGGAGCCCGGCTCCCTGCACTGTGTTCGGTCCGGTACTTGCGGCCGAAATACGTCCGTCAATTACGGACGTAATGACCTCGTGTGAACATACCTTTTAGCTGTAAGAAATCTGATTCGAGCCCTTGAATAGGTTTCACTTTTATTGAGGATTTAATCTGGTTAAAAAAAGATGGGAATAACCCTTTAAATTCCTTATGTTAGCGCTTTCCTGTTCTTGTTACAACGAATAATTCCTCTCTTGTTTAATAAATGGCCTGAAACTTTGGTAAGAAGAACACATTTGGGATTTTTGCATTATTTTACCATGGGTTGTTTGCTGCGATTACCTGGCAATCCCAGAAGAAAGCGCTCAGCAGGTTACGTGAAGGAGAGGAACGTTTCTTATCTGGAAGTGAACCATTCCTGGCGGGGTGCAGCCTTGCATTCCACCGCTCATGACTTTCTGGTCTGTCTTTCTGCCAACTGTTGTGTTCACATTCAGGGTGACACTTTAGCGAACAAAACATGATAAAGTGATCAGAACTTGTAGCAGAAAATCCCACACATTTAACAGTGTTGTCTTATCTGATTAGAAAGCAAATATTTGAGAGGGTCACAGGTGTTTCTTTTTCTTTTTGGTCCCGCTGGTATTTGTAAATGTCATTAGATTGCAAGCTTTTTAGGTATAATATTTGCATTTCTTTAGAAATGTAAAGTGTTTATTGATCTGCTGACACATGGTAAAAAATAGCAGCACGAAGACCCTTATAACTCTTGCACACCACCGCGATCAGGCCGGGAAAAACGGTCCATGTGTCGGCTCGATTTCCCGTGTGAACGGGACTCCTGGCACCATAGAAATTTTTGATGCTAGGAGTCCCTGCCTCCCCACGGAACTGCTGTCCTGTACTGAGCAAAATGATACAGTACGGAACCGCAGTTCCGTGGGTAGGCAGGGACTCCTAGCATCATTAATGTCTATGGTGCCAGGAGTCCCGTTCACATGTACCGTGGCCTGGCCGGGGAATCCGGCCAAGGCATGGACTGTTTTTCACAGCCCGATCACGGTCGTGGGCAAAAGCTAGGGTATGTTCACACGTAGAAAAAGAAGTGGCTGAAAATTTAAATTTTATTTTTTTTGTTTTTTTTCCATTCTTTTGAGCCTTTTTTGTCAATCGAAAATCTGATCCAAAAATGCCTCGAAGTCACATGCTACTTCTTTTTACGAGGTGTTTTTTGAATTCCACAGTGTAAAAATACACCTTGTCAACAGCGCAGGGTATTTCCCACTGAACTCAATGGGAACCTGTTTGTAGCTGTTTCGCTTGTGTTTTTTCAGGCTTATTACAAGGCGTTTACACTCAGAAATACGACTGAAAAAACAACGTGTGAACATCTCATGTAGAACTTCATATAATGGGAGTGCAGGTCACACCGATACAAGCTCCGACATTGATCCTGGATATGGAGTCGGTACTTTGCCCAGTACCGGATTGCAGTTGGCCCTCCAGTCGGTTACTTAATGATTTAGGTTCTGTTCACCCGTGCTGATTTTTGATTTTACATTTAGTCTTTTAGTATTTTACCCCTGAGCCAGATGATACATTGCAGTGAATAGGAAACATTTATTTTTCCCTGCGGATTTCCAGAGAAGTTGTCCTAGAAGAAATTCTTCTTTTAAAGAAAAAGAAACGCAGTAAAACTTGATGTATTTAATAAGCGTTTTTTCTGTGGTTTTTACAATACAGATTTAGTGCGTCTTTATTTCATGACCCGATCACATGTGAAAGCCCCATAAAGCAGGTTCACACAGGGTTTTTTTTAATTTGCGTTTTAAAACTCTTAAAAAAATTCCTGCAGTTTGAAATGTATTTATTTTTATGGCGTTTTTAACAGGTTTTTTTTTAAAAACATTTTTGAAGTTTTATATTGAGAAGCCCATGGAGAGAAACCCTGAAATAACCCTATACATTCAGCATGCTACTCCTTTCTTTAATGCATTGGCTTATTGAGTGCTTACCTCTTGTTCCTGATCTGTATCCTGATGTATTACTTGTGATTGTTATGTATACTTGTGACATTGTAACACAGTTGTGCATATTGTGGTTCCCTAACGGTCACCACATGGTTTTAAATTATGTAGGTTTTACTTACAGGTCTTGATGGTCAATTAATTTAAACATTTTTCTCAATAAAAGCAAGTTTTTATATGGTACACATTGTGCTTTTAGGTTTTTTATATTTTACGCATGCGTCCAGGTATGTTGCTAGATACTAGGATTGTGTACAATAGTCTGCAGAGAATACTTGCATGAGCTGATTTTCAGAGTGCTTCAATTTCTGCAGCCGGGACTGTGTGCATACGATCAGGGCCGGCCCCAGGTTTATGTGGGCCCTTGGGTGACACAGACTTAGTATGCCGCTTTGTGGGTGAACTCACGGCGGCAGTGAAATGGCAGAAGATGTCACTTTGTGCCCCCATATAGACATTAGGCCCCCAGTTTGTACCCTCATAAATTTAGTGCCCTCTGTAGATAGTGCCACACAGCCACCCTCCCTGGTAGTGCCACACAGCCACCCTGCCTGGAGGTAGCGACCTTTGGGGTTCCCTCTATGAGTGGAATCCCCAGCCAGAGCAGAGCCGATGCTTTGGCTGGGGATTCCGCTTCAGGAGACGTCCCTGTCCATATATGGACAGTGTTATCAGGGGCAACCCCACAGCCATAGTCCCGGGCAGAGCACTACTAGCACTCTGCCTGGGACCAGGGGCGTAGCTAAGGGCTCATGGGCCCTGGTACAAGAATTCAGCTTGGGCCCTCCTACCCCTCCCCAACACCACCAGACCGCTGCACATGTCTATGCCCAGCTGCTTTGCCCGATAGACCCCATGAATGCCCCACAGTATAATGCCCCCCCACACTGTATAATGCCCTCATTACTTACCACCACTGTATACTGCTCTCCATAGCTGTCCCCGCACAGTATAATGCCCCCCACACCGTATAATGCTCTCCATAGCTGACCACCACAGTATAATTCCCCCATAGCTGCCCCCACAGTATAATGCCTCCCATAGCTGCCACATACAGTATAATGCCCACTCAGCAGCTGCCATATGAGCCCCCCTCCCATATCCAGTATATTGCCCCCATATGTACGTACCTAATAGAAAAAATAATAACATAATTACTTACCTATCCCTGTTCCCACGACGGGTGAGGCGATTTTTCTTCGCCTGCCTGCGCGGAGCCGCTCGCGTCGCACGGTGAATACTGGAGCAAGTCTCCAGCATTGAACCCAACTGAATCCGCAGGACGCAGATTCAGTTGGAAGCGGGATCAGCGCTGTGTGACAACGGTGGACCTGCGGGCCCCCCAGGCTTAGGGGTCCGGTCGCAGTTCCGACCCCCATAGCTACGTAGGCCACTGCTCTGCTCCTGACAACACTCCTTTTCTCCTCCTTACGTCGCTGTCCATATATATATATATATATATATATATATATATATATATATAGACAGTGATGCCGTGACGACTGCAGCGTTGGCACCCGGCGGCCGAGTGTGTCCCCCCCAAAGTGTATTGGGCCCCCGGCACCTGCCTGGGTTCGCCGGGTGCTGACGCCGGTCCTGCTTACTATACAAACACCATGTATTTGCGTTGTGCAATAGGCTGCACAACTTTAGGTGCATTATCTTGGTAGTTTAATTTCTTTGTTGCTGTATTGCCGCTTATTTGAGATGTAGTTACACGTTTCCTAATTACTTTTGTCTGCAGGAAATGTTAAAGGATTTAAATCTTGGGGAGAGAAAGTGCGGTCTTCCCATGCTGGCCGTATCTATTGCATTGGAAGGGAAAGCCAGTCATCGGGAGTTGACCTCAAAGCTGCTACATGATCTGTGTGGGACTCTGCTGAGCGCACAAGACGTGGAAATTTCCTTTGACAAACTGCTGGAAGAGCTGCCTGAACTTGTTCTGGACACACCTAGGGCACCACAGGTTTGTATACACAATGCACGGCTTTCTGAAAAGAATAAAGGGATTCATCACATACTTTGTTCCACGTGATACAAGTTCTTAGAAAAAAAATGTAACAGCCGCTTTACACGTAGCAAGTTTTCAAACCGCTGGTAAACAATCGGTGGTTCGAGAAATTGTTACAAATGTCTAATTGACATTTCGATTAGAACAATCATCGTACACATGCCGCCATTTTCAAAGGTAAATCTCGGATGAGCAACTATCACTGTTACAGATAATCCATTTAGATCAAATTTCGTATAATTGCGCAGGAGCGAACAAATTCTAATGGTTTATTTGTACATGTAAATGTGTCATGGGGTTTTCTGGGATATTACATTGATGGCCTATCTGCATGATCGATGGAGATCCCAACCCTGGGTCCCCCAACGATCAGCAACAGTGGCATCCATGAGTGTGGCCAGGGCCGGTTTAAGACCAAGTGTGGCCCTGGGCAAAGTTAAAAGTGGTGAATTAGGGCCTGTCTGAGTCGGGGTTCCGTTGATGGTGTCCGTCAGACCTTTCCAACCCATGAAGGCATACCACACGGAAACCATAGCTTTCCATTGCAAATGGCTTCCGTTTGTCTCAGTTCCGTAAGATTTCCGTTTTTTTGGCGGAAACAATAGTGCAGTCAACTGCGATATGGATTCTGTCCAAAAAACGGAAAACTTACGGAACGGAGACAAACTGAAATCATTTGCAACGGAAACATTACCATTGAAATCAATGTTAATGCAAACGAAAGCTATGGTTTTCGTTTGCCTTTCCGTTGATGGGTTCCTCCGATGGAAAGGTCTGACGGAATCCATCGACGCAAACCAAGTGCTGATGTGAACAGGCCCTTACTTTATCAATAATGCAATCAATTCAGAAGTCCATGTGCAAAGAACTGCATGGCTGGTTTCTAGCCCGTCTAGGAGTTTTGCAAGCCCCAAAGCATATGTCCCACCCTCACACACACAAATATGATCTATATACAGTTATTAAGACATACCACTAAACCAGGTGAAATGCATACTGTTACTGACCACAACTCGATATTATAAGTCCAATATTACCAATAATAACACAACACAAGGTCCAAACAATACCACCACACCATAACCACATAGTGACTGAATAATACCACCACACCATAACCACATAGTGACTGAATAATACCCCCACACCATAACCACATAGTGACTGACTAATACCCCCACACCATAACCACATAGTGACTGAATAATACCTCCACACCATAACCACATAGTGACTGAATAATACCCCCATACTGTTACTGAATAATACCCCCACACCATAACCACATAGTGACTGAATAATACCCCCACACCATAACCACATAGTGACTGAATAATACCACCACACCATAACCACATAGTGACTGAATAATACCCCCATACTGTTACTGAATAATACCACCACACCATAACCACATAGTGACTGAATAATACCCCATACTGTTACTGAATAGTACCGCCACACCATAACCACATAGTGACTGAATAATACCCCATACTGTTACTGAATAATACCTCCACACCATAACCACATAGTGACTAAATAATACCCCCATACTGTTACTGAATAATACCAGCACCCCATAACCACATAGTGACTGAATAATACCGCCATACTGTTACTGAATAATACCACCACACCATAACCACATAGTGACTGAATAATACCTCCACACCATAACCACATAGTGACTGAATAATACCCCCATACTGTTACTGAATAATACCCCCACACCATAACCACATAGTGACTGAATAATACCCCCACACCATAACCACATAGTGACTGAATAATACCCCCATACTGTTACTGAATAATACCTCCACACCATAATCACATAGTGACTGAATAATACCCCCATACTGTTACTGAATAATACCACCACACCATAACACATAGTGACTGAATAATACTCCCATACTGTTACTGAATAATACCGCCACACCATAACCACATAGTGACTGAATAATACCCCCATACTGTTACTGAATAATACCGTCACACCATAACCACATAGTGACTGAATAATACCCCCATACTGTTACTGAATAATACCGCCACACCATAACCACATAGTGACTGAATAATACCCCCATACTGTTACTGAATATTACCGCCACACCATAACCACATAGTGACTGAATAATACCCCATACTGTTACTGAATAATACCACCACACCATAACCACATAGTGACTGAATAATACCCCCATACTGTTACTGAATATTACCGCCACACCATAACCACATAGTGACTGAATAATACCCCCATACTGTTACTGAATAATACCGCCACACCATAACCACATAGTGACTGAATAATACCCCCATACTGTTACAGAATAAAAACCATTATACAAAGACCAATATTACCACCATGTAGTGACCATATAGTGGTAGATGTCCATTATACACAGGAGCTCTGCAGACAATATAAGTGATTATAGCACACTTATATGTAGTGACCCACAGGGGATGTTTTCTCTGATTTAGTCGTTCACTTTCCTTCTTTTTTTTTTTTTTTTCCTTCATCCGGCCCAGACCATTGTGACGACTTATTTCAGCCACGACTCCTCTCTGCAGAATTTGACACGCAGACATGTTGGTTTCTCACTTTTCCAGCACCCTCCACACCTATACCCCCCAGTTGGTAGCACCACAGTCCTCCCCATTGCATATAATGCCACACAGCCCCCCTTCCTTGTATATAGTGCCACACAGCCTCCACCTTAGTAGATACTGACCCCTGTAGTTTGCGCCACACACTGACACTTGTAGTTTGCGCCACACACTGACACTTGTAGTTTGCGCCACACACTGACACTTGTAGTTTGCGCCACATACTGACACTTGTAGACTGCGCCACACACTGACCCTTGTAGACTGCGCCACACACTGACCCTTGTAGACTGCGCCACGCACTGACCCTTGTAGACTGCGCCACGCACTGACCCTTGTAGACTGCGCCACGCACTGACCCTTGTAGACTGCGCCACGCACTGACCCTTGTAGACTGCGCCACGCACTGACCCTTGTAGACTGCGCCACGCACTGACCCTTGTAGACTGCGCCACGCACTGACCCTTGTAGACTGCGCCACGCACTGACCCTTGTAGACTGCGCCACACACTGACCCTTGTAGACTGCGCCACACACTGACCCCTGTAGACTGCGCCACACACTGACCCCTGTAGACTGCGCCACACACTGACCCCTGTAGACTGCGCCACACACTGACCCCTGTAGATTGTGCCACACAGCCCTCCCCCTTTGTATATAGTGCCACACAGCCCCCCTCCCTTGTATATAATGCCACACAGCCCCCTATTGTGTGTGTGTGTATATATAGTGCTACACAGCAATCCCCCCTGCATATTGCCACACAGCCCCCCACAAATAAATAAATAAATTGTACTTTGCTTGCCCTGTTCCTGCGCTGGACGTTGCGCCGCACAGCCTCCAGGCGGCACGTTCGCGCAAAGTGGCGTGATTCAGTGATGTCCTCACGCCAGCCTGCACAGGGAGTCTTCCCAGTGCCTTATAGGCTGCAGGCCTAATGTGGCCTGTAGCCTATAGTATTTATTTGTATCTGTATCCTGAGTACGCAGATACAGGTGAATGTGGCTGTCGCTATCACCAATCCCCCGCCGATTCTAGCGATTCCATCGGGCATGAGGGGGGGGGGGGCTGTGCCACCCTGCCCATAAATGTTATGGGCTGGGTGGTGTGGGCCCCCTCATGCCTCCCATGGGCAGGGGTCCCTAAGAGTATGGGGTTCCTGGGCAATTGCCCAGTTTGCCCTCCCTAACCCCGGCTCTGACTGGTACTGAAGGGGCTGAGCATGGCACAGTCGTACTCCACACACTGACGTCCATACGAGTATTGCAGTTAGGAGGCTGCTGTCCCAAAGCTCGGCTGATCAGTGGGAACGCGGTGGTGGGACTCCCACCGATTTATACATCGCAGGACTATTGTAGGGATAGGCCATCAATGTAATATCCTGGAAAAAACCTGACTATTCTGCAGACTGTATTTGGGAGAACGCATAGAAGAAAAATATGATAAAGTAATGTACAGCCTTTCCTAAGCCATTGACATCTGCCATAGATACCAGACAACAACGTGTTTTGCTTAACCCCTTCCCGACATCCGCCGTATATACGGCGCTGTCGGAAAGGTGTTTCCGCAAACCACAGTATAGTTACGTCACAGTGATCGTGCGGGCTCAGAAGCGGAGCCCGCACCATCACCGCGGGGTGACAGCTGGGGGAAGCACAAGTCCATGAGTCTACATACAGCCTGGAATACCCCAGTTTTCACGTGTCTTATTAGGCGGAAACTGCTCAAAGAGAGCATGCCGCTTATTTTTTCCACAAGCGGTCAAAAGCCGCCCTTGTAAAATACCTCTGGCTACTTTTGATATTGATGGGGGGGCTGATTTGGGGCGTTTCTTAGCACTGATTCCGATACGGTTTCCGCATCAAAATCAGCGCCAAAGAAAAGCTGTGCGAACTACCCCTTACATGGATAAGTGCAATCATTGTTTGCTCCTTCACAACACTTTGTCACATTATCCCAGGGGATCACAATACATATAGTAATGAATAGCATTTAAGTGGAATGTTTGATCTGGGGTAGTGCAAAGAAGCCTCAATGATAATAATTTGTTCATTGCCTTAAGAATCTCAGGAACAGGTTTATTAGGTGGGGCCTGAAATAGCAACTTCTTTAAAGTTAGGTACAGATTGTCCCGACTCTAAAGAATGCAGCTCTAGCTGTGATTATAGAGAGACCGTGTTAAAGGCTAAAGATGTGAAGGATCACAGAGCGGTCTGGTGAAGATGGTGTGTTTTGATGTGAGTAATAATTCTTGCCTCTATTTCTGCAGCTGGTGGGACAGTTTATTGCTAGAGCAGTTGGAGATGGGATCCTGAGCAAGACTTACATAGAGGCCTATAAAGGGACAGTGGACTGCGACCATGCTCGGTATGTTATACATGTTATATACTCAAGGCCAGGAAAGTTAAAGTGAGTTAATGCAATATTTTACATTGTTAAATATAAAATTCCCTCTAAATGGCTCCCGGAGGGCGGGAGTGCAGTGTCCCAAAAATCACTTCTTCATTAAAGGTTATGTTCGCATTTAATAAATGAAATTGATTCACTTTGGATCAGTACAAGACGAGTAATGTCATGTATTTACAGAGTAACAGCCTGTATTATACTATAATTCTGCTGGTTGTTATTGGAAACAGTCAGCAGATACACCCCTAACCGTTTAGCTGAGCTATAATGCAGAGGTTCGTTTTTCACTCATAGTCTACAGTCCCTATTGAGAAGATGACTCTTCTTAAAATACAAATCACCACGACAAGGTTTCTATAGACAATAAGTAAGTGGTTTATCCTGGTAGATTTCAGCTATGATGCCTGCAGAATTGTAACTGGAAATACTCTTGAGTATAATTTAGGCTGTAACTCAGGATCAGTACAGGATAAGTAATGTAATGTTAGTCACTGTGTACATACATCAGAATAGTGAGTAGAGCTCTCGAGTATAATTTAGGCTGTAACTCAGGATCAGTACAGGATAAGTAATGTAATGTATGTAGACAGTGACTCCACCAGCAGAATAGTGAGTGCAGCTCTGGAGTATAATACAGGGTGTAACTCAGGATCAGTACAGGGTAAGTAATGTAATGTATGTAGACAGTGACTCCACCAGCAGAATAGTGAGTGCAGCTCTGGAGTATAATACAGGATATAACTCCGGATCAGTACAGGATAAGTAATGTAATGTATGTACACAGTGACTCCACCAGCAGAATAGTGAGTGCAGCTCTGGCGTATAATACAGGATATAACTCAGAATCAGTACAGGATATGTAATGTATGTACACAGTGACTCCACCAGCAGGATAGTGAGTGCAGCTCTGGAGTATAATACAGGAGGTAACTGAGGATCAGTACAGGATAAGTAATGTAATGTATGTACACAGTGTCTCCACCAGCAGAATAGTGAGTGCAGCTCTGGAGTATAATACAGGATGTGACTCCGGTTCAGTACAGGATCAGTAATGTAATGTATGTACACAGTGACTCCACCAGCAGAATAGTGAGTGCAGCTCTGGAGTATAATACAGGATGTAACTCAGGATTAGTACAGGATAAGTAATGTAATGTATGTACACAGTGTCTCCACCAGCAGAATAGTGAGTGCAGCTCTGGAGTATAATACAGGATGTAACTCAGGATCAGTACAGGATAAGTAATGTATGTACACAGTGACTCCACCATCAGAATAGTGAGTGCAGCTCTGGCGTATAATACAGGATATAACTCCGGATCAGTACAGGATAAGTAATGTAATGTATGTTCACAGTGACTCCACCAGCAGAATAGTGAGTGCAGCTCTGGAGTATAATACAAGATGTAACTCCGGATCAGTACAGGATAAGTAATGTATGTTCACAGTGACTCCACTTTTGTATGTAAATTATTAAGTATGTGGCCTGGGGTAAAATGGTGTTCAGAGGTAATGTATGCTTTTACCTTACAATATGTGAGGTCTTAATGAATCAGCAACATTGAGTGTTTGTTTTTTCTTTGCTTTGTGTGGATATCTCTTCCATCTCCTCATTTGTAACCATGATCGGGAAGGGCAGGATGTGGCCTAAATTGGGATTTTTGGTTGGCCATTGGGTACATTTAGTAATGACCTGTACTTGTCACCTACATTATATATTTTGAGATTCTATAGCTATTGTCTGTTTATTCCCATCACAGGAGTTACTTTTACCAGTCTGCAAAAAAATCCCCTCCAGTATTTACAAGTCTCCTTTCTTCTTATTCGGACTGGCATGAGTAGAGAATATTGCGCTAATATGGACTCGCCATTCGCTTTGTTACTGACCATTTTTTTTCCTTTTTGTGTAGTGAATCCTTGAAACGAGCAGCAGTTCTCCTGAGCATGACAAGAGTTGGAAAAAAAATTGACAGTGTCTGGGGCGCAGGAGGCGGCCTGCAGCCGGTTAAAAAATTGGTTAAAGAGGTAAATTGGAGCAAGCACAGACAGGGGCAGTCAGTCATTTACTTACTTTGGTTTGTCTACTGTATCTTCGATCTAACCGGGTAGTGATTTATTTTTAAAGGAGTTGTTTAGGCTTAGAAAAAAAAGAGTTGGCTTAAAACACTCAAGAAGCGCTAGTAGGGCCAGACTGCCCGTTCATGGGGAACAGTGGGTGCCCCAGCAGGTGGATCCCTATAATCACTGTTTTATGATGTATATTATGGATAGTTTAGAAAACATGACCTTGAATATTGGTGTTTACACAGCCCTTATATTGGGGTGCCCTTATTTTTCTGTGTTCTTCCTGCCAGATTGATATGCTGCTAAAAGAGTACGTGTTATCTGGGGATGTCTGTGAAGCTGAACGCTGTCTTCAGGAGCTGGAGGTTCCTCACTTTCACCACGAGCTGGTGTATGAAGTAAGCACTTTGTTTTGATTTTCTCCTATATGGACCAATTCACCTCATTGTATTCCAATAAGCAGCACTTTATGTATTACAGGCAATACTGATGGCTCTGGAAGCAAGTGGGGACACCACGTACAAGATGATGCTGAATTTGCTAGAATCCCTGTGGAAGTCAGCAGTTCTCACCCTGGACCAGATGAAAAGGGTAAGTCTGCCATCTGCTGGCAGGAAACGGGATCTGCAGTGATCTGGGACTGTACATAAAAGTTCATGTAATAAGCCAAAGTGTAATTTTTTTTTTTGTCCCCGCATATTTTTATAGGGCTACGATAGAATTTACAAAGAAATTCCAGATATTAACTTGGATGTACCACATGCGTACTCTGTTCTGGAGCGTTTTGTGGAGGACTGCTTCAAATCTGGAACCATTTCTAAGCAAATACGGGACCAATGTCCATCAAGGTGACTACGTCTCTTTAATGACTTCCATAGGTCTCTAGTTGGCTTAAAAATCTTTATCTAACCAGTGGTGGCCAAATAACCAGTAGATCTCGACGTTATGCCATTAAGCTGCGGACTTCAACACAAAAGTGGGGAAACTGCATCCTTATAAGTGTGTGTTTCGTTGTGCCAGTCTCCATCTAGTAAATCCTATAAGAAGTTGCAACTAGTGCCATTTACGGGTGTGGGTCTAAAACAAACTCTGATGGTTAATATGCTCTCCAGCACAAAGCAGAAGGTAGGAGCAGCGCGGTCATGGCTGGAGAAGACAAGGATGTGGAGCGAATGTTACTACCTGTAGCCGCCATGAATTCTATGGGGCATGTAATGTACATTTTTTGCTTGCGACTCTTTCGATGCCCTCGTGCCTGTCCCTGGTCCCCTGGTAGATCACTTAACTCAGGCTTTGTAAAACAGATCCCATACTGAAGAAGTTGTCGTTTTGTGTGTAGTACATTCAGAATTATCCTTTAATATTTGAACGCCAGTGTATTTATTATTTATTAAGTGTTCGAGGGAAATGCTCTTTAAGGTTTGTCCCGAGATTAACATTTATCACCTGTCCACAGTTGATGTCTGATCTCTGAAGGCCCCACTGCTGGGAACCCGACCGATCTGTAGAACGGAGGTCCTGAACTCTCCCCGATCGCTGTAATCAAACTCCCTCCAGTGAGGTGAGAAAATGAGAATGCGCCCTGCCCTGCTGCTCCATTCAAAGTGTATTGGAGTGCTGGAGAAGGCTGAATACAGCGCTCTGCAGTTTCTGTCATCCCCATAGACCATGAATGGAGCCGCAGGGCGCAAGCTTGACCTCTGTAATGCGGGCTGTGCAGCGAGGACGAACGGGGAATTGAGGACCCCAGTTTCAGTGATCATTTGGGCTCCCAGCGATCAGACATTTATCACCTATCCTGTGGAGAGATATAGGTTTCCTATTCAGACAAACCCTTTAATTAAAGATAGACTGTCAATTTAGAACTATATCAGATTTTATTTTCTCTAGTCTTATTTTTTTCACTTCTGCACAACTGTTAATTCCCCAGTGTATTTGACAAACTATGTCAGATATGTATTTGTTATTGAAGAGGACGATGGGCTTGTAGTCCAGGGGGATTGATAAATAATGAAAAGAAAACAAATCCTAGATTTTGAGTGAGATTTCCTCTTCCCCGGACACCGAGAAATGCAGCACTGGTTACTAAATCTAAGCTGCGTGGCTCTTCAGACTGCTCGGAGTTCAGTAAAATGGACATAATAAACTCTGCCGACTCCTGTGTAAGATCTACAATGATGCTAAAAACATCAGACACAAATACACAAAGTTAATGCTGATGAATTAAAGGGCTTGTTCCGACAACAAACCGCGACGGCGTGTCGCTGGAATATGTTTTTAGTGTCTCATCAGTGAGAGTCCCAGAGGTTGGATCTGTAGACAGGAGCCGCAGCGCTCTTCGTGGTCTCTTCAGCATTTCTCTGATACTCTGCCACTCCCAACCCGGCGCTCGCCTAATGTCCCAATTAAACAGCGATTATCGTACGAATTTTATTATAATAGTTCGAATGTAAGCGATAATTGCCACGTACAGTAGCGTGGATCGATCGACTAATGATAAATCGTGGGGTTTCTGTGGATCGTCCACATCTACCTGAGTGAAAGGTTATCGTTCGCCACCACGTCCCGTCTAATTAGAAATCTTCCAGACTTTTGCAGAAATGAGGTGTGATTTTTGTTGGAGGTTGGTTTTTTTGCGGTCTAGGCTTGTTGAAATGAATGTGCACGGCCCACGATTTGCCGGCGGCACTCCGTAGCCGTCTGATCCGCAAATCACGGCCCGGCCCTTGCACACCACTGCGGTCGTGTGCATGAGTCCTAAGGCCCCGTATCGCTACGGATAGTTGTCTGTGCCGAGAATTCTGGAGCATGTCCTATTATACGTATATACTGCCTTAGGCCTCATTTACACGAGCGTGTGCGTTTTGCGTGCGCAAAAGGCACTTGACAGCTGCGTGTGTCATCCGTGTATGATGCCATCATAGAGATGAGGCTAGTTGACGTCAGTCACTGTCCATGGTGCTGAAAGAGTTAACTGATCGGCAGTAACTCCTTCAGCACCCTCGACATTGAATTCCGATCACCATATCGAGTAACCTGTTTAAAAAAAAAAAGAGGTTCGTACTTACCGAGAACTTCCCGGCCGTTGCCTTGGTGACGCGCCTCTCGACATCTGGCCCCACCTCCCTGGATGAGGCGGCAGTCCATGTGACTGCTGCAGCCTGTGCTTGGCCTGTGATTGGCTGGAGCTGTCACTTGGACTGAATTGTCATCCCGGGAGGTCAGACTGGAGGAAGAAGCCGGGAGTTATCGGTAAGTCAGAACTTTTTTTTTTTTTTTTTTACACGTTCACGTATATTGGAATCGGAAGTCACTGTCCAGGGTGCTGAACCAGTTTAAACTCTTTCAGCACCATGGACAGTGACTGTCTCCTGACGGGTTCGGTCAAAACGAGTTTGGCCGAACCCGGTAAAGTTCGGTTCGCTCATGTCTAAGACACTGCGTTCGGATGTTTGTAAACAGAAAAGCACGTGGTGCTTTTCTGTTTACATTCAGTTTGACAGCTCTTGCGCGAATCACGCAGTTCGCACGGAAGTGCTTCCGTGCGACATTCGTGGTTTTCACGCACCCATTGTCTTCAATTGGTGCGTGATGCGCGAAAAACGCACGATTATAGAACATGTCGTGAGTTTTACGCAACGCACTCGCGCTGCGCAAAATTCACGCATCGTCTGCACTGCCCCATAGAGTAATATAGGTGCGTACGACACGCGTGAAAAGCACGCGTGTATATTACGCTCGTGTAAATGAGGCCTTAGGCTGGGTGCATGAGGCCTAAGACTAGATGTGGCGGATATTACATGGAGATTTCACTCTTGAAAATCAGTGCCATTTCCACAACCGAATAAGCAAGATGCACATATGAAAATCCCCGGCCCTTATTCATGTTTTCTCTGATACATGTGGATGGACTGAGGGGGTAGATCCCCCACCAGTTACAACTTCTGACATGTCAAGTTTTTTTTTAAATTCGTGCATCTACATTACAATAAAGCTGGCAGATCACGCCGTCTGATGCAGGCTTCACTTGAATTCTATACCGGACCATTAGATTCTGCTTGGAATGGAAGCCACAACAATTTGTGTGTTGTCAATGATTGAATCTGTGCCTTTCTCTGGAAGAGAATGAATGATTTGCTGTTCGTCGATTGCTGCATTGTTAAAGTCAAATGCTTGTCTTTTGCTTGTAAACATTTTATTAAACCTCCTTTCGTGTAGGGGCTTGTGCGCTGCTCTATGAAAGGGACAAAGGCAAACGCATCACAACGTTCATTTATGGGGCTTTCTATCTATACTCTGTATACAGTGACTGGGGGGCACAGACAGGGCTGCACTTACCCTGTGCCCAGAGAGCCGCAATCCAAATGAGTGCTATACAAGCCTTCACAGTGGTTGTGCCAGAGAGGGTGAGCGCATTGTGGTACATGTCAAGCTTCTGCATTAGGGTGTCGCTTACACTGAGAACAGGCAGGAGGGATCCGTTTAGTAGGTACTGCTTGTGCCGGGGGGGGGGGTGAAAAAAAAAAAAAGTGGCATTAAATGTATTTAATAATTTTTTTTTGTCATCACAGAGGAAGAAAACGATTTGTGAGTGAAGGAGACGGCGGCCGTCTGAAATTCGAGAGCTATTAGAAGGAAAGACGAGCAGAAGTGCAATGGCTGGGCAGTTAATGTTTTATAAATCTCTATCTACACCGTCATGGGTACAGAGCTTTTCTAAAATAGTTTTCTAAATAAAACTGTTTCAGGTGTTAATTGATTGGGGTAGATGTAGAGAGAGCAGCGGTGACACGCAGAGGCTGCGCTGTCTATCTCTGGAAGTGCCATTAGTTTCCGATCCTCCCGTGTTCTGTAATCACTTGTATCTGCGTCTCTGCAGTCGGTTTTGTGGTCAATCACTCTGAAGACTTCTTAGCCTCGGCTGCTGCTCTTCATACACATTTTGCTTTGGTAGTTGAACGGCAGAAGTGACTTGTGATGAATAATTTATCCACTTGTGCCAGAGGTGAAGATATTTTTTTTTTCAAGCGAAGGGATTTTTATTCACTTTTCCGGAGGATAAAAAAAAAATTTGACATGAATAGTACAGTATATGGTGGCTGGAACATCTATTTTTCTACAAAAAAAAAATAACTGGACGTAAAAGCGGAGTTCTGCTACAACACGTGTGCATACATAGGAGCGCAAAACTAAATAAATATGTTTAGTGACGCAACAAAATGCTGGATTGGTGTATGTGTGTGCGGTTTTTGAAGTGATCGACTTGGTCCTCGTCAGTCGTTGACCGGTCGTGATGGCCAAAAATATCAACAAAATATGGCAGAGCGTCCGGGTACAACACCCAGACCTGTTTCTTCCTGCATGATGAATTAGGTCGGGTTCCCCCCCAGTGTTCACCATTCCGTTCTTTTGCTTCAATCAGAGGAGCAGAGCAAGGGAGAAAGCAGAAGCGCCAGTGCCGTTTCACCGCTGATGGCTATGACTTTAGGGGTGTCCGTGGTTTTAGCGGAAACAATAGTGCAGAATGCTTCACTATTGCGTCTGGTATTCCCTGCGTCAGAGGCCCCTTAACAAAGCTTTCAATGCAGATCTGAACGAGGTCTTATTCCTGCACTTTTTACGGTCTACGATATGTTTAAGGGCATGTCCCGTCCCCCCCCCCCTGAAAAAAATGGTAAATAAAGTTTTAGCATTACCACATGGGTTGTCGTCATGCAGGAGGCTCGGGGAAGCTGAATTTTCCGAGGACGATGACTCAAGGGGTTCATGGTAATTGATTGGTAACAGAGGTGAATTACTGATGTTATTGTGTAATCTGTATCATCCGTCTATGACTCCCAAAACAGCTTGTGTGAAATGTATACTGGATTCTATGGCCAGGGTTAGGCTATGGATACGTCCACACGTAGAGTAAACCCTGGAATTTCCACATCGTGTCTGCAAAAGAAATTAAGATGCTGCAAATTCAGAATCCGCATTACAGGTCAATTTCCGCTTTGTCTTTTCTGCACATTTTTTCAGCAGCGTTTGGATGAGACTTGTTAAAATCTCCTCCACTCAGCTGCTACTGCAAGGGAATGTTCACATGGGCTATTTTCAGACGTTTTTTGGGGCCGTAAATGTCCCGAAAAACATCTGAAATATCGGAAGCAGAACGCCTACAAATGTCTGCCCATTGATTTCAATTCTGTTCTGACGGGGTGTGGTTTTACACCTCCTTTTCAAATAACGGCGCGTAAAAAGAAGTGCACGTCACTTTAGCTGTTTTTGGAGCCGTATTTCATTGACTCCATAGAAAACCAGCTCCAAAAACGTGAGTGGCTTAAAAAACGGCTGAAAATCAGGAGCTGGTTTCCCTTGAAAACAGCTCCGTATTGGGTGTGAACGTAGCGCATAATGCTGCGGAAATTCTGCAGTGTGTACACTATGTGTAGATATACCTATGACCGTAAGATCCCAGCTGGAGACAGATGTGACTGTTGTGCGCTACGTTTTCCTGCTCGAGTCATTTTAAATGACATGGGGAAAGTCACACAACATTGACTAAAGTGCAACCCTAAATTCTTATGGCCGTGTCTCCAGCGTCTACAATGTTACTCATCTGAAGCTGTTAAGTTTGGGACAAATAAGTCCAAAATTTTGTGCTGATTGATTTCCTCCTTTATCTTTATGGGGGTCAGATTATTCGACCTAGGAGCAGGAGATTTGGAGATCTGTATCCACTCTACACTTCGGGCTTATTCAGACAAACGTAGGGAAACGCTGATGAGATGCCGCCGTGCGGGTCCCGGTTTCACAGAACCCCATATACTTGAGTCTATGGAGGGATCTGTGAAACCGGAACAAAAAAAGGACACGTTCTATTTTTCAACGGACCCTTCACACGGTCCATGAAACAACGGCTGTTTGAACGGCCCCAATGAAATCCATGCGTCTGCGTGATGCTGTTGTTTTAACGGCTGTCACACGGACATATTCTACGTTTGTCTGAATAGAGCCTTAGTCTCCCATATTCACCAGACACCGGCCTGGCCATAAATAAAAGACCGTGATCAGATGTTCTAATTACCAAAAAGATATATATATATTTTATATAAAGGATTGTTTCATGCAGACCGCCAAAGCTTGCACGTTTATATCCATGGCAGAGAAACACGAGAGGAACCCGTAGTAATTGTAAGGGTATGTTCACATGATGAGAGGCATTTACGTGTGAAAAGACAGACTGTTAACAGCTGCCTCGTTTCACACGTAAATGCTCCTCGCATTTTGCGAGCCGTCTGAGATGCTCGTAAATCTTGAGCTGCTCTTCATTGAGTTCAATGAAGAACAGCTCAAATTACGTGGCAAAGAAGTGTCCTGCACTTCTTGGCCGAGGCAGTCCATTTACGCGTCGTCGTTTGACAGCTGTCAAACGACGACAAGTAAATGACAGGTCGTCTGCACAGTACGTCGGCAAACCCATTCAAATGAATGGGCAGATGTTTGCCGACGTATTGCAGCCCTATTTTCAGACGTAAAACGAGGCATACTACGCCTCGTTTACGCCTGAAAATAGGTCGTGTGAACCCAGCCTTAGAGATCCAGTATTGATTTCGGGTCTGGTTATGAGTTCCTATTGGCAGCCGGGTTGAAGCTGTATCATAAACTGCGCGTTTACTACAGATGCTGCGTTTTTCAGCCGCGCAGGTTGCACAAGTGAAGCGCATTGAAACCATGCGCGTTGTTAGAATACTGTCCGCAACAAGCGTTGGCTGTTAACGTAGCGGCTGGATGCCGGTGCGGTGCTGCATGGCCATGAACCGCTCACTTTTTTACCGCAAATTTCCGCAATTTTGCTATGTGTTTTTTGACCGCATGGCACGTTACCTCCACATTGCTGTTACGTGTACAGACGCTCTAAGGCTGGGTTCACACGAGCATGTTCGATCCGTAAAGGATGGAACGTATTTCGGCCGCCAGTCCCGGACCGAACACACTGCAGGGAGCCGGGCTCCTAGCATCATAGTTATGTACGACGCTAGGAGTCCCTGCCTCGCTGCGGGACAACTGTCCTATACTGTAATCATGTTTTCAGTACAGGACAGTAGTTCCACGGAGAGGCAGGGACTCCTAGCATCGTACATAACTATGATGCTAGGAGCCCGGCCCCCTGCAGTGTGTTCGGTCCAGGATTTGCAGCCGTCCATTACGGACCGAACATGCTCATGTGAACCCAGTCTTAGTGTCTTCTATCAGCTTTCTACGTGTTGTATCGTTTTATAGACATCTAAATTGGCTGCTTGTGCGTTTAATAGGAATGTTTATTCCCAAATAACTTACAGAATGGAAACAAACCTAATATAAAACTGTACAGGGGTGGGCGAGCGGAGCTGCAGATTGTGTTGCTGAATCCGTGTCAGGGTTGGGGGTCGGCCGGGTTGCTCTGAGACATTTCTTGCTGTCTGATTGCCTCCTGGGCATCTCGCTGCATCTTTTCCAGCTTTGTTAGGGTGACTGATTTCAGGGGTAACAACTTTGGTTTGCACATCACCATCGTTGGGACGTCTTCAATGCACAACTGCCCTACAAAGGAAGAGAAGAAATGTAGAAAAATGACCACCCGCTGTACTGTGCGTGGCAGCAGAATAATACCCGTGGTACCAGAAGATTAAAACACTTCTTGACATGGATTTCTGCATTGAAGCCGATATGGAAAAACCAAAGGGAATCGGTAACAAAACGTCATTGCTCACATCCGTCCCTGGCCTTAAGAGCTCACAATCCAGTCTTCCTGTATCCAGTACAGACACACTGGGGTAAATTTTAGTGGCTTTTGGAATGTGCGAGAGAACTAGGAAAAAGCCCATGAGATCATAGGGAGAAAATAATAACTCTGCAGATGTCGTGGAATAGAACACAAGACCCAAGGATAGAGCGTCAGCTAACCAGCCACCGATCTGCCCATAATCTGCTGCTTCAGGATCCGCATCAAGGACAAACAACGTTTAAAGCCGTACTAAGGCCAGCCATACACAAGAGCTTTCTCCCGCCTCATATAATACACAATCGGCTCGGCTGAGCATACATGGGTAATTTAATGGAAAAATGTGAATAATCTGTGGGATGAAGCGTGGTAAAATCGACATACTTGATCACTCTTTGCTCCAACATCTGCTGTCTGGAGGAGATACATAGAAGATAGCCGGCCGATCCCACAGAAATCTATTTTTATGTGTATGGCCAGCTTAAAGGCCGCTTTGGACAATTCCTACTTGTTAGAAGGGTCACTTGACAATAAGTTGATCACAAAGTCTCCCTCCTGCTGTGACCCCCAGCGATCAGCAGTAATCTGTGGGGAAACCTGGCAGTAAGTGTTCAGTTTCCCTGCAGCGCCACCACAGGAGGAATGAAGCATTACACAGTGTCCATTCATATGAATGTGTTGTCTGTGTAATACAGGACAGGACAGGTTCTCCAGAGAGAGACGATCTATACACTCTGACCAAGAGATGAGGGTCCTGAACAGGAGACCCCCCTTTATTTACTCAGTAATTCCTACAGGGTGTATGACACTGGGTTTTCTAAACTGGACAGCCCCTTTAAGGCTATGTGCGCACACAAAATCAAAAACGTCCGAAAATACGGAGCTGTTTTCAAGGGAAAAAAACCTAATTTCAGACAATTTTTTAAACCACTCGCGATTTTCGCTGCATTTTTAACGGTCGTTTTTGGAGCTGTTTTTCTATGGAGTCAATGAAAAATGGCTCCAGAAACGTCTCCAGAAGTGACATGCACTTCTTTATCGTGGCCGTTTTCTTTCAAAACGGCCGCGTAAAAAAAACGGCCTGTCAGAACGGAATGCCGTTTTTCTCATTGAAATCAATGGGCAGATGTTTGATGGCGTTCTGCCCGAAAAACGGCCGAAAATAAGCCGTGTAAACATACCCTAAGGCTGGGTTCACACGAGCATGTTACGTCCGTAACGGACGGAACGTATTTCGGCCGCAAGTCCCGGACCGAACACACTGCAGGGAGCCGGGCTCCTAGCATCATAGTTATGTACGACACTAGGAGTCCCTGCCTCGCTGCGGGACAACTGTCCCGTGCTGTAATCATGTTTTCAGTACGGGACAGTAGTTCCACGGAGAGGCAGGGACTCCTAGCGTCGTACATAACTATGATGCTAGGAGCCCGGCTCCCTGCACTGTGTTCGGTCCGGGACTTGCGGCCGAAATACGTCCCGTGCTTTACGGACGTAACATACTCGTGTGAACCCAGCCTAAGGCTCATCTGCCAGACATATATTGAGGCAATTACCTGATCATTTTGTTTCTCCCTGGAGGTTTAGTTACTTGCAGTTTATAATCGTCCTGTCCTTACAGTAACCGCACGTTATTCACCAAAAACTGCAGAACTGTTATAACTGAAGACAGGAAAAATCAGCGAGGACCCAACTAAGAAGTCCTGACGGACAGGATATGTCATCATGGGACAGCCCCTTAAAAGCGGACTCCACTTTTCCTTTGTATTTCTATTCTGGCACAGATCTTTTTTGTGTCCAGTAAATTAGCAATAAAAGGCAGTAGATGGAAGGTGTGAGGGCTCGTCCACAAGTAGCGGAGAATACGCAGCAGAATACAGCAGCGGGTATTTAACAAATCTCATCCACACGCTGCGTAAAAAAATTCCGAGGAGAAATGGACTTGCGGTTCGTATTTTTCGTATCACAACATGTCAATTCCTGCTGCGGAAAGTGGATTGAATTGCGTTTTTCAGAGGAAATGTCACCATCCCCCAGCAGTGAGAAAAACGCAGCAAAATCCGCACCATTTTCTGCAGTAAAAAACACAGGAAATGGTGCGGTTTTTCCGCAGCGGAAATCCTTCTAGTTTCTGGGGAATTGCTGCAGAAACTTTTTGCAGCAATTCCGTTACGTGTGGACAAGGCCTTACACAGGATCAGGCCGCACAGGATTTGTTAATAATCTGTAACCATAGAGATACATGAGTCTGCATGGGAGCTGCAAACACAAAACGGTAGGAGATTTTTAAGACAAACTTGCTTCATTTTTTTATTTTAGATGCATTGGAGCAATAAAAACAACTGGTTGCAAAAGTCTACATACCCTTTAAGTATAGAGGGAGATTACTAGTAAAAATGTTCAAATTCTAGCACAAAGTGCGCCCAAAGAAATGGAGTATAAGGTGTGCCCAAATTTATCATCTGCTTCTGACACTTCTAGGCCTCGCTCAACCATTTTAAAAAGTGTTGCAGGAAAGGGGGTGTGGCTTAGAGGAGACGTAAAATGCGTGACATTTATTAAAACGTGCATAATTCCTGGTGTAAATTATTGGTGTCACGTCTTGTGAGTTACCCAATCACTTTACGATACTTTTTCCAATTTGGTGGAATTTGCTCCATGTTCGCTGACGTCTGCATGAATGTATTATACGACACGATGGGTTAATCCTGCTCCTTTAATGTCTGTTGTTTCTGGATGGGAGAGTCGCTAAAGAAATTCTAGTAAAACGCGTGCACTCACCTTGTTTAGGGAGCACCTCCCGGAACATAGATTTCACCTCCGGCATCGTGAATATGTGGAGGAAGAACGCAGGATGGTAGAAAACGACCTCCTCTGGAAATGTCCACGACGTTCTAAGAGGTAAGTGACAGAGAGATGGCGTTCAGCGCGTGGTGACGGACTTGTATTCGTTTATGTCTGATGTGCTGTTCGGAGGACGCTCTATGTGATCCTATGATCGCTCTTGCTTCTGTAGATCAACCTACACTATTAGGCCTTGTTCAGACAGTGCAGATTTGCTGCAGATTTTGCATGCATTTTTTAATCCACAATCAGAATTGAATCCAGGAGAGCAGACCTATAACCTTCCTTTATATATTTCTTCTGTTTATATTCCATTCCTGGTTTTGGCTTGAAAAATACATGCAAAATCTGCAGTAAATCTGCACTGTGTGAACAAAGCCTATGGGTCAATGCACACGATGCATATTTGTGTGCGGCAAAACCGTAGTGTAATACAGTACCAGCAGAGTCAATGATATTCCATGGAAAATCATGTCCACGCTGAAGTATTTTTCGGGATGGAAATTGACCCGCAGTGCGTATGTTCAAAACCGCTGCACGTCAATTATCCCGCGATTCCGCATGTGAATTCTATCCCTGCAGTTGTACAGAAATACGCAGCAAAACCAGCAACATGAAAACGCCGCGTTTACACAGCAGAACATGAAAAAAGCACCCAAAAAAAAGCGCGTTCCAGTACGTTTTTTGCTGCGAATTTCTACGCAGCGTCTGCATGTAGCCTAAGGCTGTAATCACACTTGCAGTTTTCATGGCAATTTTTTTTAGTTAACGTCTGAAGTGGATCCAAAAAGAAGGCAATGTTTAAAGATCATACTGATGTATCTCTTTTCTTTTGGGCCCACTCTTGGGGTACAGGATAATGACACTGACACTTGGGGGACAGGATAATGATACACTGACACTTGAGGTACAGGATAACGATACACTGACACTTGGGGTACAGGATAATGATACACTGACACGTGAGGTACAGGATAATGATACACTGACACTTCGGCTACAGGATGACACACTGACACTTGGGGTATAGGATAATGACACTGACACTTGGGGGACAGGAAAATGACACTGACACTTGGGGGACAGGATAATGATACACTGACACTTGAGGTACAGGATAATGACACTGACACTTGGGGGACAGGATAATGATACACTGACACTTGGGGTACAGGATAATGACACTGACACTTGGGGGACAGGATAATGATACACTGACACTTGAGGGACAGGAAAAAGACACACTGACACTTGGGGTACAGGATAATGACACTGGCACTTAGGGGAAAGGATAAGGATACACTGACACTTGGGGTACAGGATGTTACACTGACACTTGAGGGACAGGAAAAAGACACACTGACACTAGGGGTACAGGATAATGACACTGACACTTGGGGGACAGGATAATGACACTGACACTTGGGGACAGGATAATGATACACTGACACTTGAGGTACAGGATAACGATACACTGACACTTGGGGTACAGGATAATGACACTGACACTTGGGGGACAGGATAATGATACACTGACACTTGGGGGACAGGATAATGATACACTGACACTTGAGGTACAGGATAACGATACACTGACACTTGGGGTACAGGATAATGACACTGACACTTGGGGGACAGGAAAATGACACTGACACTTGGGGGACAGGACAATGATACACTGACACTTGAGGTACAGGATAATGACACTGACACTTGGGGGACAGGATAATGACACTGACACTTGGGGGACAGGATAATGATACACTGACACTTGAGGTACAGGATAACGATACACTGACACTTGGGGTACAGGATAATGACACTGACACTTGGGGGACAGGACAATGATACACTGACACTTGAGGGACAGGAAAAAGACACACTGACACTTGGGGTACAGGATAATGACACTGACACTTGGGGTACAGGATAATGACACTGACACTTGGGGGACAGGATAATGACACTGACACTTGGGGGACAGGATAATGATACACTGACACTTGAGGGACAGGAAAAAGACACACTGACACTTGGGGTACAGGATAATGACACTGACACTTGGGGGACAGGATGTTACACTGACACTTGGGGTACAGGATAATGAAACACTGACACTTGAGGGACAGGATAATGACACACTGACACTTGGGGTACAGGATAATGATACGCTGACACTTGGGGTTCAGGATAATGTTACACTGACACTTGGGGTACAGGATAATGTTACACTGACACTTGGAGGACAGGATAATGATACACTGACACTTGGAGGACAGGATAATGACACTTGGGGGACAGGATAATGATACACTGACACTTGGAGGACAGGATAATGACACTTGGGGGACAGGATAATGATACACTGACACTTGGGGTACAGGATAATGATACACTGAGACTTGGCGGACAGGATAATGACACTTGGCGAACAGGATGACACTTTGCGAACAAGATAATGACACTTGGCGGACAGGATAATGACACTGACACTTGGGGTGCAGGATAATGATACACTGACACTTGGCGGACAGGATAATGACACTGACACTTGGGGTACAGGATAATGATACACAGACACTTGGGGTGCAGGATAATGATACACAGACACTTGGGGTACAGGATAATGATACACTGACACTTGGGGTACAGGATAAAGACACGCTGAGACTTGGGGTGCAGGATAATGACACACTGACACTTGGGCTACAGGACACACTGACACATGGGGGACAGGATAATGACACTTCGGGACAGGATAATGACACTGACACTTGGGGGTCTCCCCTCGTCGCAGGTTATTTACCTTTGTTGAGCAGCAGATAGCCCTCTGTTACTTAGTAACGGGAGACGTCATCACGTACGTACGCACACTTTGCGCATTGCTCGCTGGGATATGTAGTCATTTCTATGTAAATGCGATGTACGGATTGTAAGCTCTTGTACGGTGGAGGATGCGCCGTCTGCTTTCAGTGAACTGTCTCTAATGTAGAGAAAACGTCGCCGCGCCGTTACGACCTATTCTACACCCCAATGTTGCTCAATTACATGCACGCGATTTTCAATAAAGATTGTTGAAAACACAGCAGCAGTATCGCGAGAAAGAACGTTCACATGAGAGGGAGGGGGAAATGACAACATGACAACTACCATGTGATGTGTGATGGGCGGAGACTAGGATAGCTGGTCACGTGAGTCGGAGGGAGGGGAGCGCGGTGACGTCAGGCGTCGCAGAGCGGAGGAGGAGGCGGAGAGGAGGAGGCGGAGAGGAGGAGGAGGAGGAGGAGGATGGCGGCGGAGAGCAGAGCAGGGAGACGGGCGGAGGAATAACAACAACATCATGGTGCGTGTAAGCCCCGGACCTCGTCTCTGTGACTCTGTGTCTGTGTTTGCAGCTTGTGTTCTGTATCGGGGTTGCGTGGCTGTAAACGGCGATGTACTAGGGACATGAGGCCTGTGCCCGAGCAGTGGTCCCCTCATACCCAGCGTCACAGCAATGTCTCCTCTGTGCGACAGCAGCGTCCCCCCTCTCCTCCCCTCTCCTGTGCGACAGCGGCGTCCCCCCTCCCCTCTCCTGTGCGACAGCGGCGTCCCCCCTCCCCTCTCCTGTGCGACAGCGGCGTCCCCCCATCCCCTCTCCTGTGCGACAGCGGCTGCGTCCCCCCCCCTCCCCTCTCCTGTGCGACAGCGGCGGCGTCCCCCCCCCCTCCTCTCCTGTGCGACAGCGGCGGCATCCCCCCCTCTCCTCTCCTGTGCGACAGCGGCGGCGTCCCCCCCCTCCTCTCCTGTGCGACAGCGGCGGCATCCCCCCCTCTCCTCTCCTGTGCGACAGCGGCGTCCCCCCATCCCCTCTCCTGTGCGACAGCGGCTGCGTCCCCCCCCCTCCCCTCTCCTGTGCGACAGCGTCCCCCCCCCTCCTCTCCTGTGCGACAGCGGCGGCATCCCCCCCTCTCCTCTCCTGTGCGACAGCGGCGGCATCCCCCCCTCTCCTCTCCTGTGCGACAGCGGCGGCGTCCCCCCCCCTCTCCTCTCCTGTGCGACAGCGGCGGCGTCCCCCCCCTCTCCTGTGCGACAGCGGCGGCGTCCCCCCCCCCCTCTCCTGTGCGACAGCGGCGGCGTCCCCCCCCTCTCCTGTGCGACAGCGGCGGCGTCCCCCCCCCTCTCCTGTGCGACAGCGGCGGCGTCCCCCCCCTCTCCTGTGCGACAGCGGCGTCCCCCCCTCTCCTGTGCGACAGCGTCCCCCCTCTCCTGTGCGACAACGTCCCCCCTCTCCTGTGCGACAGCGTCCCCCCTCTCCTGTGCGACAGCGTCCCCCCTCTCCTGTGCGACAGCGTCCCCCCTCTCCTGTGCGACAGCGTCCCCCCTCTCCTGTGCGACAGCGTCCCCCCTCTCCTGTGCGACAGCGTCCCCCCTCTCCTGTGCGACAGCGTCCCCCCTCTCCTGTGCGACAGCGTCCCCCCTCTCCTGTGCGACAGCGTCCCCCCTCTCCTGTGCGACAGCGTCCCCCCTCTCCTGTGCGACAGCGTCCCCCCTCTCCTGTGCGGCAGCGTCCCCCCTCTCCTGTGCGGCAGCGTCCCCCCTCTCCTGTGCGGCAGCGTCCCCCCTCTCCTGTGCGGCAGCGTCCCCCCTCTCCTGTGCGGCAGCGTCCCCCCTCTCCTGTGCGGCAGCGTCCCCCCTCTCCTGTGCGACAGCGTCCCCCCTCTCCTGTGCGACAGCGTCCCCCCTCTCCTGTGCGACAGCGTCCCCCCTCTCCTGTGCGACAGCGTCCCCCCTCTCCTGTGCGACAGCGTCCCCCCTCTCCTGTGCGACAGCGTCCCCCCTCTCCTGTGCGACAGCGTCCCCCCTCTCCTGTGCGACAGCGTCCCCCCTCTCCTGTGCGACAGCGTCCCCCCTCTCCTGTGCGACAGCGTCCCCCCTCTCCTGTGCGACAGCGTCCCCCCTCTCCTGTGCGACGGGACGGCGCCCCCCCTCTCCTCTCCTGTGCGACGGGACGGCGCCCCCCCTCTCCTCTCCTGTGCGACGGGACGGCGCCCCCCTCTCCTCTCCTGTGCGACGGGACGGCGCCCCCCCCTCTCCTCTCCTGTGCGACGGGACGGCGCCCCCCCCCTCTCCTCTCCTGTGCGACGGGACGGCGCCCCCCCCCTCTCCTCTCCTGTGCGACGGGACGGCGCCCCCCCCCTCTCCTCTCCTGTGCGACGGGACGACGCCCCCCCCTCTCCTCTCCTGTGCGACGGGACGACGCCCCCCCCTCTCCTCTCCTGTGCGACGGGACGGCGCCCCCCCCTCTCCTCTCCTGTGCGACGGGACGGCGCCCCCCCCCCTCTCCTCTCCTGTGCGACGGGACGGCGCCCCCCCCTCTCCTCTCCTGTGCGACGGGACGACGCCCCCCCCTCTCCTCTCCTGTGCGACGGGACGACGCCCCCCCCTCTCCTCTCCTGTGCGACGGGACGACGCCCCCCCCCTCTCCTCTCCTGTGCGACAGCGGCGGCGTCCCCCCCCCCTCTCCTCTCCTGTGCGACAGCGGCGGCGTCCTCCCCCCCCCTCTCCTGTGCGACAGCGTCCCCCCTCTCCTGTGCGACAGCGTCCCCCCTCTCCTGTGCGACAGCGTCCCCCCTCTCCTGTGCGACAGCGTCCCCCCTCTCCTGTGCGACAGCGTCCCCCCTCTCCTGTGCGACAGCGTCCCCCCTCTCCTGTGCGACAGCGTCCCCCCTCTCCTGTGCGGCAGCGTCCCCCCTCTCCTGTGCGGCAGCGTCCCCCCTCTCCTGTGCGGCAGCGTCCCCCCTCTCCTGTGCGGCAGCGTCCCCCCTCTCCTGTGCGGCAGCGTCCCCCCTCTCCTGTGCGGCAGCGTCCCCCCTCTCCTGTGCGGCAGCGTCCCCCCTCTCCTGTGCGACAGCGTCCCCCCTCTCCTGTGCGACAGCGTCCCCCCTCTCCTGTGCGACAGCGTCCCCCCTCTCCTGTGCGACAGCGTCCCCCCTCTCCTGTGCGACAGCGTCCCCCCTCTCCTGTGCGACGGGACGGCGCCCCCCCTCTCCTCTCCTGTGCGACGGGACGGCGCCCCCCCTCTCCTCTCCTGTGCGACGGGACGGCGCCCCCCTCTCCTCTCCTGTGCGACGGGACGGCGCCCCCCCCTCTCCTCTCCTGTGCGACGGGACGGCGCCCCCCCCCTCTCCTCTCCTGTGCGACGGGACGGCGCCCCCCCCCTCTCCTCTCCTGTGCGACGGGACGGCGCCCCCCCCCCTCTCCTCTCCTGTGCGACGGGACGGCGCCCCCCCCTCTCCTCTCCTGTGCGACGGGACGACGCCCCCCCCTCTCCTCTCCTGTGCGACGGGACGACGCCCCCCCCTCTCCTCTCCTGTGCGACGGGACGACGCCCCCCCCCTCTCCTCTCCTGTGCGACAGCGGCGGCGTCCCCCCCCCCTCTCCTCTCCTGTGCGACAGCGGCGGCGTCCTCCCCCCCCTCCTCTCCTGTGCGACAGCGGCGGCGTCCTCCCCCCCCCTCTCCTGTGCGACAGCGGCGGCGTCCCCCCCCCCTCTCCTCCTCTCCTGTGCGACAGCGGCGGCGTCCCCCCCCTCTCCTCTCCTGTGCGACAGCGGCGGCGTCCCCCCCCCTCTCCTGTGCGACAGCGGCGGCGTCCCCCCCCCCCTCTCCTGTGCGACAGCGGCGGCGCCCCCCCCCTCTCCTCTTTTGTGCGACAGCGGCGGCGGCCCGTCCCTCTTCCAGGTGTTACTTGGGATCCCTGCATTGACTTAATTTGTGTGAGACAGGACTATAACCCCTCTCATCCCCATTTGTAGTCTTGTGTGTGTCTCCAGATCGTCCGGTTGTCTTGTGATATATTTGTTTTGCAGCAGTACAGACCCCTTCTGCCCCCCTCATTTTCATCATTGTTATGGACACCCCAATACCTGCTGCTGGTGACTGGGTGTAGTGTTCTGCCTCGGTGACGCGCTCCTGGCTCTGCTCAGTCTATATGTCCTATCCAGAATTCAGTAATGTGGGGTAAATCCAGGAACCGGCAGAAGCTGCTGCTAAAATAAAAATCCAGAGGAAACCAAAGCTTTCTTTTCTAATTGTAAAAAGAAAATCTACCCGATCAGAACTGCGCGAGATTTACCAGTCAGGACTGCAGGAAAGCTGGGTGACCACTGTAATGGGGGCCGAAGTGGTTATCACCCAGCTTTCCCCTGAAGGACGACACAAGGATTTATATTTGCTGATCATGAAAACTTAGATCAACTTGGACTGAAATATGAAATCTACTACTACTCTGATCGGAACTGCTGACAGCCAATCAGAGTAGTTGACTAATGAACGATAATGTGGGGCAATTTATTTAAATTGGGAAGGTTGAAGGTGTATTCCGATGCCTGGTTGGTGTGTGCCCCCTGCCACAAAGGGCCGCAGCGCTCTGTGTTATAATCTATGGGGAGTTATGAAGCCGCCAAACGGTCGATACGGATATTCTATGTATGTCAAACCTAGTGAGAAGGAGATCTGGAAATGACTGAATGAGGGGCCCTTGTTATTGGGGGGGGGGGGTCTCCGCAGTAAGACCAAGAAGCAGCGGCAGGCGGGCGCTGTCCTGGCGAAGAAGCCGCGGCGGGCGCTGCCTGTCAATGTATTCAATATGGCGGCTCCTCATGCGTGTTTGGCCAGGCACCAGATGTTTTCTATCTCCGGTGTGAGACCTGTCCAGGCTTGGTGACATTATTTGATCTGCGCCGCTTCACCGTAATTACGGAGCTTTTCTCGTAAATTCTTGCAGCTTTGTCATTGTTGCCGCTCCAGTGTAACAATCATTTGTGTCTTGTACATGTGGCTGCAAACTTGTTTCCTTGATGCATTTTCTATAATTTAAAATTGTTGCCCCCGAGTTATAGAGCAGGAGGAGCTGACCAGAGGTGGCGCTCTCCCCCCAATCCCTGGCAGATAACAGCTGGGGGTCCTGTTACAGATTTAAGGGGGTCTTACACCGGACGATTATCGGGCAGACAATGTTCATATAACGCTCGTAGCGATAATTTCCCAGTGTAAACAGGGCAGCGATCAGCAGATGAACGAGCAAACGCTGGAACGTCTGCTGGTCGTATCGTTTTAAAAAAGTGAAATATTATCGTTGTCGGCGGCTCATCTTGGGGAGACGCGCTGCCGACATGATAATATATGGGGACGAGCGATCGGAGTAACGACCGCTCGCCCCATCCATGGCTCCATGACCGGAGCAAACGAGCGCCGATCAACAATGTCTCGTTGATCGGCGCTCGCTCCGTCAGCCGGTGTAAAAGGACCTTTAGTGTTGGGGATTGCGGAATATGAAGCTGGTGCAAGACAAAGGTGGAGCTTTAATAGACTGCTCCACCCAAAAACAGCACCTTTAGGCCTAATTCACACGAGCGTTTTTCTCGTCCGTGTTGCGCGCCTTAAAACAACGGACGTCACACACGGACCTATGCAATTTAATGGGGCCATTCTGTTTGTCATGCAGCGTGTGTCCTTTGTGTAAAACTCACTGCATGTCCTATACTTGCGCGTTTTTTGCACATCACGCACCCATTGAAGTCAATGGGTGCGTGAAAATCATGGACCGCACACGGACGTCACCACTGTGCTGTCCGTGATTCACGCAACAGTTGCTAAAGAAATGATGAGAAAAGAAAAACCCCTCCAGTTTTTTTTTTTTTCTTGCTGACATACAAAACGCGTGACATACGCGCATAAAGAAACGTACACGGAACTGCAACGCAGGAAAAACGCTGCATTTTTTTTATGCGCATAAAACTGACACCTTCGTGTGAATAAGGCCTAACATATATATATATACACATTGTGTTGCAGTTTTTCGGATGGAAATTCCGCCTCGGAGAAAAGCCGTTCATACTTACCCCCTCCCTCCTCTGACATCCTCTCTGGATGACTTTGCAGGCCATTTGACGCTTCAGCCTGTGATTGGCTGCAGCGGTCACATGGAACGCAACGTCATTGCAGGAAGGAGGAGGGCGTGCTGGGTAAGTATAATTTTTTTTCTTCCGGCGTTGCGATTTTTGCGGTGTAAACATTGTGATTGCGCCGCAACGCTTGGCTCTCTGTTTCGGGTCTTGCATCCCCATTAAACTCTATGTGGAAAACCCGCAACGGAAAATGAACAAAAACGCAGCATAATCAGACCTGCTGCGGAATTAAATTCCGCACCGCAGGTCAAGTTATTAACATTTACGCTGCGCTTTTTTTCCCCGCAGCTTCGGCAGGAGATTTTCTAAATCTCATCCACTTTCCTGCTGCTGTAAATGCTGTGGAATTCCTGCACAGAATTCCATTGCGGAAATTCCGCAGCGTTTACGCTACGCGGGAACCCGGCCTAAAGCTGGACGTACGCAGCCTGCTTATTTTTTATTTTTTTTTTAATTCTCCGTCTAACGAGCAGTCTGTATTGGGGCACATAAAGGACGCTGTTGACTGTCACCTGACAATAGTTGGATGTTTACTTGTCCGGTCTTTTGTTTCCCTCCAAGATAAGCGGTTGCAAGGTGACTGGCAGCTGCTGATCTTCCTATAGAAATAATATGCGTGCTCGGTTGATCTGAACAGACCTGTAGGTTGTGGGAGTCGGCCCTGGAGTGTCGGACGCCTGACGGCACGTAACGACCGCCGGCCACTTCTGCCGCCTCTTCCTCGACGTCTATATTCTGGTAAATCTGCTCATCTCTGCGTTCAATAAATCAGGCCAGTTGGGGATTACTGGATTATGGTAAAGCTCTGTCTGCTTTGCTGGGAATAAAAAAATATAATCTTAATATTTGGAAGGAAAATCCTGTGATCTTCTAGTCCATGCAGTCTCTCGTAGGAATGTCAGTGGCCTGTGATTTAAGACATGCTGGGAGTTGTAGTCTCAACAGCTGGTTGCTCTCCTGCTAGTGCAATCCTGTAGGAAATATACAACCCCCCCCCCCCTCCATTTCCAATAAGCATGGTAAGGTCACTGGAGTTTGTGCGGAATACGGCGGTGGGGGGGGGGGGCGTGTCACAAACTGCCGCGGTCTGAGATAAAAAATTAAGAGTGTTTATGGTCCTAGAAATGTTAAAAAAAATTAAAAAATATATTTCAACTGTATCTGCACATTCAGGACGCAGATACAGTTAAATCCAATGGTAGAGCAGGAGATCGTAAGGTCTCTGCTTTACCATTCACGGTGTATCGCTGGACGCGAGGCAGTGACATCATCGCGCCTGTCTGCCGTACAGACCAGAGGAGAAGGGAACGGGGTTAGGAGAGTGTGTATAGTATTATTTTTATCAGGCTTTATTGGGTGCAGCTGTGGGGGTCTTTATACTGTGTGGGGGGCAGTTATGGGGGTATTATTCTGTGTGTAAGTTATAGGGGCATTATACTATGTAGAGGGCAACTATAAGGGCATTATACTGTGGGGAGCGCTATGGGGGCAATAAACTGGGCAGTGTCGGGGTATATTATATACAACAGACTCAAGGGCTAAATATTAATTCAATGGTGTAGCATGAAAATAGGGGGCGTGGTATGCCAAAGTGGGTGTGGCCTAAATAGTTGAATAATCGTAATCGAGGTTACATGTTCAATTAATCGTGATTTTGATTTAGGTCATAATTGCAGAGCCCTGACATATATATATCCGACACTGGCAAGAATAAAGGTTCATTGTATAAAGTAAAGTTATAAAATTTTCTAGTACACCTTGTATAGCAATTTCTTGACGTTTTCAAGATCTCTGCTTGCTGTCATTCCATGGGAACCTTCATTGTTTACTCTCAGGTGGTAAAAAAACTGTCCTGGTCATGTAATACACATAGGTGCTTGACTATTCTGACATGGGGGGGGGGGGGACTCGTCCCGGTTGGGCTGCTCTGACAATAGGGGGGGGGGGGGTCTCCTGGCGGGGCTGCTCTGACCGTAGTTGAGGGTCTCCTCCTGGTGGGGCTGCTCTGACAGTAGGGATGGGGCTCTTCCTGGCGGGGCTGCTCTGACAGCAGGGGGGGGGGGGGTCTCCTCCCGGTGGGGCTGCTCTGACAGCAGGGGGGGGGTCTCCTCCTGGAGGGGCTGTTCTTTCACTGAAGCTGGTACATGACGTTCCCTTTGGTTTTCTGGCACTGACGGCTCTGTGCAGCCACTAAGCTGCCAGATCTGTATCTTGTGTGTGTATATATGTAAATGTCCAGTAGTTCAGAATGTCTGATCTGTTCTCTAGGCAGCACCACGGCGCTGGATTATCAGAATTTTACCATAACAAATTAATATAATGAATATTATCAGTTTCCTTGTTTAGATCTAAAAGATAAAATGACGGCAACACTTCCCAGGAATGATTAGGAGGATCAGCCTGACGCTGTGCACTCGCTGCTGCTGCCGCCGTCTTATCTCACCATTACCTGCTTTATCTGGGATAGAAGGGTAAAATTCATTATTACAGGACGGCTCCCGCCGGACCGGAGCATTGGGGATTGGAAAAGGTAGAAGGATGATCAGGGACGTAGTAGAATTCTGTGTGATGTTCCAGGAGACCCCATAGACACGAAATCACCGGGTTTATTTAATATCTTGACCTATTTTGCGGGGTTACTACAATTCCATGCACGGCTGCACTCCTCTCACACAGACTGCTGCTCATCCTGGTGAACAGAATTCCTGAGTCCAGTGAAGACTGACACTCATGCCGCCTGTGTTGGAGAATTGGTAGTGGTGGGGGGGGGATATAACAATGCAGATCTGTGGAAGGAGGGTTGACTAACTCTACGGGAACTGTAAGACTACATGCACACGCAGCGAAACTGCAGGAAATTGGCAATGCGTTTTTTGGCGTGTTTTCATGCTGCGGATTTAGTGCGGTTTTTTTTTTTTATGTTTTTTCCTCCGCACTAGGCAGATGATACAATTCGCAAATGGAACTGTAAGATAAATTGACATGTGCACCACAGGTCCATTTCGGTCCCGAAAAATACCGCAAGCACGGGAAGGATACGCTGTGTAAAAACCATGCAGTGTATCTGACCTGGAGCCCGCAAGACTTTCCATCGGAAAAATCGCACCATATTGTGGTGCGATATTTTTATTTTTTATTTTTTTTTTACACTTTTTTTATTTTTTGGATTGAATTTCCGCTTTGTAATTAAGCGCACACACTTACCACCTCCCTCCTCTGACGTCCGCTCCGGCCTCCCTGGATGACGTTTCAGGCCATGTGGCGCTACAGCTTGTGATTGGCTGCAGAGGTCACATGGGATACAACATCATCGGAGGAGGGCGTTCAGGGTAAGTGTCTGTCATTTTTATATTTATTTTGAAGAAAAAGTTATTTATAGCCCCTTGTAGACCCCTCATCTACCGCAGCCTATTTAAAGGGGTTTAAAAATAAAAATACAAAAAAAAATAAAAATCTTAACATCAAGTTGATGCAGCGCCGCAGTTCTGGCTCCTCCCACGGCCGCTGCATGGGATATATAGCATTGAATGGCGGTAATGCATGGATGCGCTGGGTCCGCCAGAGGGGAAGCTGCTTTTACGGATCGGCCCTCCATCCTGGCATGTACTATGTGTCACTTCCTCACTATTTTCAAGGTCTCTGATTGCTGTCAGGGAACGGGAACATTCTTAAGTTCAGAGCCTGAAAACCCGACCTGACCTAGTCCCGCTCATAAAGCTGACTTTGGTAAAATTGTATTAAGTCTAGACAATGCTCTGTGCACTAAACAGGCTTCACTCCAGGCTGATACATTTTACCTGCACTGATACATTGTCGCAAACTATCAGGACAGTTAATAAGTTTGTGTTGCTGATGTGTTTAACTCACAGGGGATTGTGCAGACTGGATAATATTGTAACAAGCCCTCAGCTGTTAGACATGTTTGGTCTGTATGGATTGTAGCCTCTGGAGGTAAACAAGAATGCCCCATTTGTCGAGTGCAAGCCAAGATCTTGAAAGCCTCCTGACGAAGGCGGTCCCAGGCGAAACGCGCGTCGAGGTGCTCTTTTTTTTCTGTGCCACATCTAGGCTGATGTCCATCTCCTTTCACCATGTCTATAGGTATGCTTTATTCTCCTTGGTGATATGCCTTTTCCCTATTTGATAGCTTTCCTAATAGGGCTATATATATATATATATATATACTTATAGTAACAATTTTTTGCTTGGGCTGTGTATTCATGCTGTTTTTTATACAGCTGCACATGTCCTTTATATTACATGGTGTCTGTGTATTTGGCATCATTGTCTCTAGATAGGTTACTCTGTATACCCTCCGGTATTATTACACCTATACCTCTCTGATGCTGTTCTTGGAATCTGACTTATTTTACCATTGTCAATATTTCTGTTATCGCGTATCGTTATTCATTATGTACCAATAAAGATTTATATATTTTATGAAGATACGTGTCAGTTATACATTCATAGGTATAATATTGGGTAAAGATCTTGAAAGTTGCCAGCAGTTTGTGTCTTCTTGCGACCTCCAGTGGTTCGGACCTGCGCCCCCCCCCCCCCAGCCTGTACTACACGGGACCACAGAGACCCAGCTCTTCCCTTGTCCGATATGTTTTGTCTAGATAATAATCATTCATCTTGTACTGAATCTCCGTTACAGCCTGTGTTCCACTCCAGAGCTGCACTCCCTATTCTACTAGTGGTTGGAAATAGTCAACAAGCTTGTAGTCATACACAACCTAAGAGCTCCTATTATGTAAGGGATAATATACAGAACAAGTAATGTATGTACGAAGTGACTCCACCAGCAGAATAGTGAGTGCAGCTCTGGAGTATAATACAGGATGTAACTCCGGATCAATGCAGGATAAGTAATGTATGTACACAGTGACTCCACCAGCAGAATAGTGAGTGCAGCTCTGGAGTATAATACAGGATGTAACTCCGGATCAGTACAGGATAAGTAATGTAATGTATGTACACAGTGACTCCACCAGCAGAATAGTGAGTGCAGCTCTGGAGTATAATACAGGATGTAACTCAGGATCAGTACAGGATAAGTAATGTATGTACACAGTGACTCCACCAGCAGAATAGTGAGTGCAGCTCTGGAGTATAATACAGGATGTAACTCAGGATCAGTACAGGATAAGTAATGTAATGTATGCACACAGTGACTCCACCAGCAGAATAGTGAGTTCAGCTCTGGAGTATAATACAGGATGTAACTCAGGATCAGTACAGGATAAGTAATGTATGTACAGTGACTCCACCAGCAGAATAGTGAGTGCAGCTCTGGAGTATAATACAGGATGTAACTCAGGATCAGTACAGGATAAGTAATGTAATGTATGTACACAGTGACTCCACCAGCAGAATAGTGAGTGCAGCTCTGGAGTATAAAACAGGATGTAACTCCGGATCAGCACAGGATTAGTCCTATATACAGATACTTCATCTCATCTGTGTAGTGTATATCTTATAGTGATCCTTTATACAGATACTTCCATATATATATGTGTATTATTTTTTTATTTTTTTTGTAACCCAACACTGGTCTTCCTCACAACTTTGTCTCTGACCTGTTTGGAGATCTCCTTGGTCTTCATGTTCAGTCGTGTCACAGTATTCACCCCCTGCAACTAATCAGACCATTTGTTGACTCCTGATTTGTACCAACATCAGGATGACACAGGTTTTTGGTCTCTTCATTCATTTCTGGTGAATATGTGATCTGTTCGTATAAACATAAGGCCTAATTCACACGAGCATGTTCGGTCCGTGATATACGGTCCGTATGTTGGCCGCAAGTCCCGGACCGAACACACTGCAGGGAGCCGGGCTCCTAGCATCCTAGTTATGTACAACGCTGTAGGAGTCCCTGCCTCACTGTGGGACAACTGTAATCATGTTTTCAGTACGGGACAGTAGTTCCACGGAGAGGCAGGGACTCCTAGCGTCGTACATCACTATGATGCTAGGAGCCCGGCTCCCTGCAGTGTGGTCAGTCCGGGAAATGGGGCCGACATTCTTACAGTATATCACGGACCGAACACGCTCGTGTGAATTAGGCCTAAGTCACCTGTAAGGACTCTGCACATCCTGAACCTTGAGGATTTGTTGTACGTCTCTGGCTCCGCTTGGATCAGACTTTTAGCCACAAACATGAATTTTTATTTGTGTTTTACACGTTCCACTTTGATACAAAATTGCATGAAGACGCCAATGAGTGTAAAGCGCCGGGTGGTATTTTTATTATCTGCTAGGTCTCTACTTTTGTGAAGTAATTGTGTCTGAGGGTATAATTTGTTTTTCGATTTTATAATTTTGTTTTAATTTGTATCTGTCAAAGAGTAAAAATTGTTGCAAAAGCAAAAGGTTTTGAAATTATTTTCATGATTGGATAATTTATTTTTCTTAGGCTCTGTTCACATCTGTGTCGGGGGCTACATTATATGTCCATCGCAGATTCTATCGTTTTTGCCAAACCAAATAGCGCAGCACGCAGCACTTCCGACGGAGCAGAACGAAACCCAGAACGCAGATGTGACCTCAGCCTTACTATGTAGCGCTGCTTATATTGTATCTTATGTCTTCGTCGTGTGCTGCTGATTTCCTGCAGGGTGTATGATGGAGGGGCGTCTGGATCGCTGTTCTTCGGGGTGTGGTTTGCTGGATTGTGACAGGTTGAGGTCTTGTAAATGGCGCGGCGTCGGGCAGGGAACGCGGATACATAGGAATCTGCAGCCTTGTTAAATCATGGAAGTTTGGTGTCAGCGCTCCTTCCCTCTTCATAGTGTCCGTCACCAGGGACAGCTCCCTGGAAGGGTTACATGTTGCCTCCTGACATCCACACCCCACACGCCCTGCTCGTTATGTTTATGGAACTCCAAAGAGTCGTTAGAAAAGTTGTGGTTTTCGTTTTATAAGCATCGGCATTGTTTTATTCATTTCCTACAGTAGATAAACACGGGGTAACTTCCTGCTTCCTAGATGGCAGCGAGTGACGGGCGGCTGCGCTCCTCTGACAGCCACTGGCCCTGTGAATGCAACCAGGCCCGATCATCTCCTTGCGTACAACAGAGAAGTGAAGCTTTACCCATTCCCCCCACCCCCCGCCGCACCACGTTATTTAACAGGGTCCTTTCCCAGAAGCCCGTGCTCTCTTTGACGACCCTGCACGCAAAGCCCGATCCTGCATTGTGACCGGGAACTGAAATAATCAGTTCCCTGTCATTAAAAGTCCAAATCACAGCATTAATATCGAGCACTGTGCACCCGGATTCAAAAGTCGCTGCTTCTCCATTAATGACATCACAAGGGTTCCCTGTGCAGGCTCGGAGGGGTATACGGGACCGTGATCAACAATGATCGACAGGGAGCTGTCAGATGAGTAATGAGGCTTTTATTGTTTTGCCATTTTTTCCCCCTTGGCCAAATTTTTAAAAATCCACTTTTAAGCTTCATTGACTTAAGACCCTGAAGCCCCTTTTCAAGGATTCTTTCACATGTCCCAGGTTTTATTTTGCAGTGAATGGGGTCGCAGTTCAGTAAAAGTCATGACTAAAGCAGAAATGTAGGGAACACAGATTCTCAATGATCCGTCAACCAGAGCCGGACTGCTTGCTGTTGGTCTGAGGGAGCATTTACACGAACGTGTAATGCGTCCGTGCAACGCGCGTGCTTTTCACGCACCTATATTACTCTATGGGGCCGTGCAGACTGTCAGTGATTTTTACGCAGGGTGTGTCCGCTGCGTAAAACTCACGACATGTCCTATATTTCTGGGTTTTTTGCGCATCACGCACCCATTGATGTCAATGGGTGGGTGAAAATCACGCGCACCACACGGAAGCACTTTCAAGGGACTCACGTGATTCGCGCAACAGCAGTCAAAAGTATGAATGAAAACAGAAAAGCACCACGTGCTACAAACATACAGAGTGTCATAATGATGGCGGCTGCGAGAAAATCAGTCACGCATCGTATGATCATGAAACACGGAGCTGTTAAGTGCCTTTTGCGCATGCAAAACGCCGCGTTTTTTGCGTGCGCAAAACGCACACGATTGTGTAAGTCCTCCCTAAGGTATCATTTACACGTGCGTCATATATGCCCGTGCGACCCGCGTGCTTTTCACGCGTGTTGTACGCACCTATATTAGTCTATGGGGGCAGTGCAGACAGTCCGTGAGTTTTGCGCAGCGTGAGTCCGCTGAAAAAAAACTCACGACATGTTCTATATTTCAGCGTTTTTCGCGCATCACGCACCCATTGAAGTCAATGGATGCGTGTAAACCACACAGGTCGCACGGAAGCACTTCCGTGCGAACTGCGTGATTCGCGCAACAGCTGTCATTCTCTGAATGTAAACAGAAAAGCACCACGTGCTACAAACATCCAAACGGAGTGTCATAATGATGGCGGCTGCGCGAAAATCTCACAGCCGCGCATCATACGCTGATGACACACGCAGCTAAGTGCCTTTTGCGCACGCAAAAACGCACACGCTCGTGTAAATCAGGCCTAAAGCTCAGTTCACACGATGCGTAAACACTGCATATTTTTCCGCATCAGAATTTGTTGCGGAAAATCCGCAGCAAATACAGTAGTGGATGAGGGAGAACAAATCTCAACTGTACGCTGCAGAAATATAGAGCGGAAAAAACGCTCAAATCGAACTGCGGTGCGGAATTTTATTCTGCAGCATGTCCATTGTATTTGTGTAAACGCTGCTTATTTGTTGTGGGTTTTCCCCCATTGAATTTAAGGTCTTGTTCACACTGCAGTTTTTGAATGTGTTTTTTTTTTTTTTTTTTTTTTAAGGCAAAACTAGACTTGGATCCAGGGGAGGAAACACTTTTAAGTCCTTCTTTTTATGTTTTTTTCTGTTTAGGTTTTCGTTCCTGGTACAGACTTAAAAAATACAGGCAAAATCTGCACTGTGTGAACAAGACGTAAGGGTTACAAAAACCACATTGCACAACAGCGGTAATAAGTTATAAAAACTGTGCAGCACGTTACCGGGGCCATGCAGCATGTGAGAATTCTCCCTATAACTACTGGGGAAAAAAAAAGCAAACAAATTTTCTGGTTTGAATTCCAATGTATAGAATTGAGGCGCAGGAAGGAGCCGCAGGTTTTGGGGCGCCTTATCACTGATCCGTACATCACAAATCACTCCACGGGGCTCACGTGTCTAGACAACGTGTCATTGCTGGAACCTCTTAAATCAGACTGGTCATGGAAACCATCAGTATGGAGGACATGGAAACCATCCGTGTGGAAGATATTGGGGACATGGAAACAGTCAGTGTGGGAAAAATGGGGACTAGAGGCGAGTACAACACCTGTTGATATTTTTTCCATATTCAGCTAATTAAAAAAAAAAAGAAGGAAGGATATTGACGAATGTATTGGGAATATTCATTTTTATTTTTTTATTTTTAATGGGGTTTCCAAGACACACACACTTATTTTATTCATTTTTTTACGGGTACAACAGTTAAAGAATTTAGAACCCAATTATCCCTTGTCGCGATTTTTTTTATAAAAATGTACATAAATAACCCATACCAGCTGACGTCTGCAGCGATCACCGCTCCTAATGTAAGAACCGCACTGCAAACATGAGCCTAAAGAGTGGTGAAAGCAAAGTGTGGGGGAGGGGAGAGTGTTTTAGCAAATAGTCGGCATCCTCTGAGTTTGGTGTTTTTCAGTAATGACCATTTTGACTGAGATTTGGTTTTTATTCTGCGTCTTACACCCCATGATCTTACTGTTCTCCCTTTAACTGCACACTAAGATAAATACAGCGTGGGGGAGGGGCTTAACTAAAGTTCTTGATCCTCAGTGATTGACTCGCAGATTGTTACGTTTCAGGTTTTACAAGTTCTCAGACTTGTATTTTTTTCCTTCTGTTTTGACCCCCCCCCTCCCCACTTAGAGCTCCGTGTTTGCACTTTTTTCCCGGCATCCTCTTTTATTGTATAACCGACGCAACATCCGTTACAGGCATTGGGGAATGTTCATCCTGATCCTCCTGGTTCATGAAGAGTTGACACTTGCACAGACAGATGAGTAAGAAGATTTATGCAGATTTGTTTGCCATTCTGGGTGGATTGGAAGCTGGCGGACGATGCCACGACCTCTTACGGCCGCTATTTGGTCACTGAATGGAATTTCTTTATACCTGGCTGAGCTGTATGCTACATAAATGGGGCCGTCTTGTTCAGATAAATGGATAATGATTTTGCAAACTACTTTTTTATTTTTATTTTTTTATTGCTCCAATGTATCTGAAATTAAAAAAATAAATTACTTTTGTAAATGGCCTTGATTAAAATGTATCGTTTTGTGTATACAGCTCCAGCACCGTCCTCTGTCTCCATGGATACAGACTACAAACAAACCCTGTGCAGTCTGATCCTGCAGTCATGTGGAGTAACACATGACTGCAGGATCAAACTGCACAGGGTTTGTAGTCTGTATCCATGGAGACACATGGCTCGGCATAAGAACTATATACACAAAATGGCAGGAGCAAGACTATTTGGGAAGTTTCTTTTTTTTTTTTTCTTCTTAGCTGTATTGGAGCAACAAAAACAATAGTTGCAAATGTTTAAATTTGGGAGAGCCGCCACCTTGCTCGGTCTGCCCCTTCGGCTGCACGCATCATACTTTGAATACCAGAACAGGTGGGACCTTTAAGCTGCAACGTTTCTTCCTTATTGAAGGTTTTGTTGCGTGTCCGTTGGGATAGTTGTAAAAAAAAAACAAGAAATCGCTCACACTGCAGTAACCATTCCTATAATAACGTGATAGTCGCGATTTATTTTTATAATTGGTCACTTCTGTGTGTGGTGGTGTCTATTTCTTCGCTGTCTTTTTTGGCTGCTTTAGCTGTTCTCCATTAGGACGCAGTTACGATCATTAACTCCAGCTTTGCTGCACTGTCTATTGGAGTTTAAGGTGGTCTGAATGGACCGGAGTTGGAGGCTCAGGCTGCTCTTCTGTATTTTTCCCATGTTTTGCTCTGCTTTAGGCCTCATTTACACGAGCGTGTGCGTTTTGCGCACGCAAAAAAACGCAGCGTTTTGCGTGCGCAAAAGGCACTTGGCAGCTCCGAGTGTCATCAGTGTATGATGCGCGGCTGCGTGATTTTCGCGCAGCCGCCATCATAGAGATGAGGCTAGTCGACGTCAGTCACTGTCCAGGGTGCTGAAAGAGTTAACTGATCGGCAGTAACTCTTTCAGCACCCTCGACAGTGAATGCCGATCACAATATACAGCAACCTGTGAATAAAAAAAAGACGTTCATACTTACCAAGAGCTTCCTGCTTCCTCCAGTCCGGTCTCCCGGCCGTTGCCTTGGTGACGCGTCCCTCTCTTGACATCCGGCCCCACCTCCCTGGATGACGCGGCAGTCCATGTGACCGCTGCAGCCTGTGATTGGCTGCAGCCTGTGCTTGGCCTGTGATTGGCTGCAGCTGTCACTTGGACTGAATTGTCATCCCGGGAGGTCAGACTGGAGGAAGAAGCCGCGAGTTATCGGTAAGTCAGAACTTCTTTTTCTTTTTACACGTTCATGTATATTGTGATCGGAAGTCACTGTCCAGGGTGCTGAACCAGTTTAACTCTTTCAGCACCCTGGACAGTGACTGTCTCCTGACGTCGCGTACCGGAACATTTTTTGCCGGGTTCGGCCAAACTCGTTTGGTGAAGTTCGGTTCGCTCATCTCTAAGACACTCCGTTTGGATGTTTGTAGCACGTGGTGCTTTTCTGTTTACATTCAGAGTTTGACAGCTCTTGCGCGAATCACGCAGTTCGCACGGAAGTGCTTCCGTGCGACCTTCGTGGTTTTCACGCTCCCATTGACTTCAATGGGTGCGTGATGCGCGAAAAACGCAGAAATTTAGAACATGTCGTGCGTTTTTTTCAGCGCACTCACGCTGAGCAAAACTCACGGACTGTCTGCATGCCCCCATAGACTTGTATAGGTCCGTGCGACCCGCGTGAAAAGCACGCGCGTCGCACGGACGTATATCACGTTCGTGTAAATGAGGCCTTCTAATGACCCTGATCTGATCAGTGACTCCAGCGTAACTGCATTGCTTATTATGAGGTTGTCTCATTGTCGGCTGAGGCTGCTGTTCTGTTTTTCCCCTTGCTTTACATGGCAGCACTTGTCCATTAGGGCACCAATATCTATTGGAGTCTGAGGTAGTCTGATATCAACTTAGTCTGGTCAGAGGCTCAGGCTGCTGGACTTTCACTCCTCCATTCTTTACACTGCAGCTTTGTTTACGATCGGCTGCTTTGTATAAGCACGTGCTCCGCAGAAAATACTACATGGAGTGATCCTCCATAATGGGAGCCTAGAGAGATGGTTTATGTAAGCGTCTTAGGTCTCAATTAAATGAGGACGTTTATCTTTAGGTCTTTTTTGGCCATCGCACCCCTCTGGGATCTGTCGGCAAAGTATGGAGATGTGTCCGCTCTCCTATTGGCCGAAACGGTATAAAAAATATTGTGTTCAGCTAATAAGATCGATCAAAAAATACCCATATTCATGAGAAGAGGCGAGAGGGTGTACGGAGAACTGAGCTGCAATACCAGGCACAACCCATGGACGGGGTTAGGAAAGAAAGCTGCATCATGGACAACCCCTTGAAATCTTGGGAGGAAAAATGACTGTAGTCTGTAATCTGCGGCATCAAGTGTTCAATTTGCAGCGCCACCACAGGAAAAATGTAGCATTACATAGTTCTCATTGAAATCAATGGGCTACCCATGTAATTGACTGACATCTCGGGTCCTCCAGAGAGGGGGAATGCTGTTTTAAGCTGCTCTGATAATAGATGAGGATTCTAGGCAGCGGACCCCTCCTCCTCCTCCTCTCTCATTTAGAATTTCCTAATAGGTTGTTTTGTAAACTAGACAACCCCCTCAAATGTTCTCATTGGTGCACGTTCATCTTTTTGTCTCTCTGGATGTTCTGAAAATATGTCCATATATTATTATTTCTAGAGATTCGATTACATTTCTCCAGAGTCCGTGTCTCAATGTAGTTGGCTATAAATCCCTGTTCTTACCTTTTTTTTCTTTTTGTACCGTCCCAGGCTGCCAACCACATTGATTTCTGTGGAAACTTGAGTAGGAGGAAAAGTTAGCTACTTCCTCCCCCAATGATGTCGCCGTTAAACAGTGTTTCCCCAGCATTCCTTGTGTTTTTTGTTAGACCTCAAAACCTAGTAACCTTTTATATAAATTAATATGCTCTGGTCTGTCTGATGGACATATAAATGTTTGGTCACGGACACCAGATCATGTTTCACACACTACAGGCATAAAGTCAATCAAACATGTCACTGTGCAGGGAACGGAGAGGGAGTCTTTCAGTGTGATTGACTGTCTTAGGAGAAGTTGGAGGAGGATCCCTGATTGATAGACGAAATAGCCCCATGAGAGCCAACATGGCTGACAGTGGTAGATCTCAGATAGCTACTTCCTGTCCCAGAAACTGCAGTCTGGAGCGGCACATAGCGTAGGAAGTGTGCTTCTAGGACTCCACGTCATCATTTTATTGTAAAATCCTGGGACTCTTGTAAGATTTCCGACATGGTTATGATCGTTGTGATTTTACCGCAACCAAGTGTTGAGGTGGAGCTCTAGTCTTGTGGTTTGTCTCCTAGTGTTCATCAATGCTGTCCTGTCTTGTATTTGGGTCTTCAGGCTTCTCAGTGATGGTTCCTGGTCTCTGTGATTGTCTCCATCCATCTTGTTGCCGGTCGTCCTCCATCCTTATTATTGTCTTCTCCATTGAGCCGGATTATATCCTCCTATATCCAGAATATGATAGATCTTCAGTCTAGTCATTGGTGCTCCAAGTGGGACGGTTCAGTTTCGTATGGTCAAGGATCCTCTAGTTTATGGTCCTGGTCTTCTCTGGAGTTCCCTGATCTTAAGGTGCCCATATACATTAGAGGGAAGTCAGCTGAACCTGGCGTAACCGGCGGTCCATCAAATGTGTGAGAAAAGGTCCTGGCATGATGGATTATAACATACCCAATCCTCGACTTATTCCCCTCTCCTTATGTTTATAGGATGCCTCCTGCAGTAATTCTGTAAAGTGGAATTTATAGGGTGATAGTGTGTGGTGTGAAGCTTCACTGTAAAGAGTCATATGAGGAACACCCTAAATATCAATTCTATAATATTATTATTATAGGTCTGTTCTGGGAGGATTAGATAACTACTTTGAATAATACCTACTTATTAGAAGGGTCCCTCGAAAATAAGTTGATCACGAAGTGAGACCCCCAGCGATCAGCTGTGATCTGTGGGTAACTGGCAGCAAGTGTTCAGTTTCCCTGCAGCGCCACCACAGGAGAAATGAAGTATTACAGTGTCCATTCATATCAAGGTGGTGTCTGTGTAATACAGATCAGGTTCTCCAGAGAGAGAGACTCTCTATGTAACCGCTCTCCACTCTATTCACTCATAATTTCCTAATGGATATATGACTATCGGTTTTCTAAACTGGACAACTTTAAGGTGGTCTTCCATTTAATGGTTAGCGCTTTACTTTTTAAGTTAGTTTTTGCAGCGTCCGTTTTTAGATTTTTGTATATTTGTGAGCGGTTTTGTTAATATTTTCTTCTCTTGTCCCAAGTCACGTCATCCCTCAATCACACCCAAAGCTGCATTCGGAATTCAGCTAGTGTCTTGTTGCTAGAGAGCAGTACATTGTGGGAGCTCAAATACATAGCAGACTTTTTACCTTTAGGTCACACATCTTGTGCAACTGAAGTCTGAGTTCATAGGCAACCAACAGAATATTTGCTGCAGCTCTGGATGTGACTAGAATGTGGGACATGATGTAAGTCAATATTGGTACAAATAAGTAGATAATTGTAATATCCTTCATAGCGACTCCAGTATTTCTCAATCTTTTGGTCTTTTCCATTCCGATACAGAGCCTAATGTATAATATTTTATGTAGATTTTTTTGCTACGTTTTTTTATTGTCCCATTTTTGTTTTTTTTCCCCCTCAGATGAGCTAAACTGGAACCCGTCTCTTGAACATTTCACGTCTGCTTCAGTTCGTTGGCTCCGTTCTGGAATAAAACATGTAGCTCGGAGGATCTATATATTCGTGAGCTACTCCCTACATATTTTTTTTTTTTCCCTTTCTCGGTAACGGATTATCCTGCGCTGTCCATGTTGAGTTCATGAGGTTGTTAACCTAATCCGTCACTATGAGTAGCAGCATAGGAAAAGATAAGGACCCCAAGGATAAAGACCCTAAGGGGCCCGCCACGGCCAAGGACCGTGAAAAGGAACCGAAGGCCTCGGGGGGTCCCACGAAAGAAAACCTTAAGACCAAAGTCAAAGATCCCAAAGAAGGGAAGAAAGACGCAGGCGGGACGCAACCTGGAGTGGCTTTTTCTGTGGACAATACAATAAAACGTCCCTCGGGGGTCTCCGGCTTGCGTAAGAAGGCCAGCAATGCCGAGGTGATCAAGGAACTGAACAAATGTCGGGAGGAGAACTCTACTCGATTGGACTTGGCCAAGAAGTCCATACACCAACTCCCGGCCTCCATCAAGGAGCTGACGCAACTAACGGAACTTTATTTATATGGTAACAAGCTGCCGTCGCTGCCAGCGGAGGTGGGCAGCCTAGTGAACTTGGTGACGCTGGCTCTTAGCGAGAACTCTTTAACCAGTCTGCCGGACTCTCTGGAGAGCCTGAAGAAGCTGCGCATGCTGGACCTGCGGCATAACAAGCTGCGAGAGATCCCGTCCGTGGTGTACAAGCTGAGCTCCCTCACCACCCTCTTCTTACGCTTTAACCGTCTCACTACTGTGGAGAAAGACATCAAAGCCCTGAGCAAGCTGACCATGCTGAGCATCCGAGAAAATAAGATCAAGCAGCTGCCGGCAGAGATCGGTAAGTGGGGGGCATTGATATTAATGGGGTCTGTGTGTTGGATGAGGTCAGGACTAGAGTTCCTCCACAACAAACTCCTCTATTTGCCAAAAAATAGAATCCAGATTTTTTTTCAGCACTATGGACGATTTTCGATTTGAATCTTAATTTTCAGATATTTGTTAAATAAACTGAATCAAAAATAAATACCAAGATCCGGACATTCACGCTTAAGGCCGTTTTACCCTGGGCATTTATCGGGCAGAGGAGCGTTCATATAATGCTTGTTGCCGATCATTTCCCTGTGTAAACTGATCAGCAGATGAACGAGCAAACGCCGGATCATCTGCTGATCGTATTGGTTTAAAAAACGTTATCATCGTTGTTGGCAGCGCATCTGCCGACATGATAACGTATGGGGACGAGCGATCGGAGAATTGATTGCTCGTCCCCATACATAGCTCCTTGTGACTGGAGCAATCGAGCGCCGATCAACGAGCTGTCTTATTGATCGGCGCTCGTTGCAGCGGGGTATGAGGCCCTTTCACGTGTCCTTACGTTACAATTAAGCTGGCGTAAATTATAATAAACTTGTTGGGCCGCGGTGGTCACGCTCTTTCCCAGAGGTCACGCCGCTTTCTACAAAAGTGTCGCGGGTGGCGCAAAAATGGACAGCAAATTGTGACTTTTGGGCCGTTTTGTGACTTTTCTGGTGTAGAAAAGTTGATAAATTACCCCCTAAGTCTGCATGTGATTTATGACCGCTTTTTGGACGTCACTTCTGTGGCAAATTTCTTTAGATTTATTACCAGCAGTACTTCACAGAACTAGCTGCAATGTATATCACCAGCACTGAGGCTCCTCCACGGACACTGCTCTCTGCCACCGCGTTCTCAGAACGGAAGATCACGAAAACCACTTCATTTACCCATTCAGTTCCTGCTGCATTTCAAGGGTAGGGGGGCTGTTGGGGGGCTGTAAGGTGGCTGTAGGGTGGCTGTAATTTCTTAAGCCTTCAAATGCAGAAGGATCTGAGTGGGTTAAGAAGCTGCCCGGGAGAACGGGACTCGGTATAAAACAATCTCCGAACTCGGTTACACAGTAAGGCCCCATGCACACGACCGTAAAAAAAGCTCCGTAATTACGGACCCGCCCGGTTCTATTGGCCACGGACACCTCTCCGTAGCGTTACGGAAAGGTGTCCGTGCTGTAGAATCCTGCCGGGAAATATGGAGCATGTCCTACTTTTCAGATTTTACGGGCTCTGCTCCCATACTTTGTATAAGAGCACAGTATGAAAATGCGGCCCGTGGGCATCGGCGGCCGGCCGCGGGCTGTGATTACGGACACGACCGTGTGCACGAGGCCTTAACCAACCCCAGTCCTCTCACTGCTGCTCCTGTTCATTTACGGCATTCATTAAAGTAGATGGGCCGTGCAGCGTGTCTGCTTGTTAATAAAGCTTTTTTCCCCTCCTGATGTGGGGGCGGGGCCTGTAACGATGTCCCGATTCTGGGCAAATCCAGAATCGTGACAACTTGAAATGGCGAATTAATCGTAATTCCATTAATTGTTCAGCTCTAGTTGGAAGCGACAATTGTGTAATATGTCTTTGTATTCTGTAGTATTAATCCTCACTGGAAATATGGGGTCATCTCTGAGAAACAGCCCCGGACTGTTACCCCTCCTTCTACTCCAGTCACATCCAGAGCTGCATTTACAATTGATCTGTACACCACTTGGGTGTTTTTCAGGCCTGCGCTGGGAGACGCAGCACATTTGCGATGTTATGATGATCTTTATTCTGGTGCGTTATCTAGTAATTGGGTAGGGGTGCCCAAACTGATTAGATGAAAGTTGGCCAAACCTGCCGACTTCTGCGGGACCGGCCGACTATCCAATATGTATGCGGGTGTCCTGACCCTCCACAGATGTCAGGGAAATGTTGGATTTTAACGGGAGATGAAGGGGTCCTGGAGGGGACGACGACACAGAGGGCGCTCTGGAGGGGGGACGCGCTGGCGCAGAGGGCGCTCTGGAGGGGGGACGCGCTGGCGCAGAGGGCGCTCTGGAGGGGGGACGCGCTGGCGCAGAGGGCGCTCTGGAGGGGGGACGCGCTGGCGCAGAGGGCGCTCTGGAGGGGGGACGCGCTGGCGCAGAGGGCGCTCTGGAGGGGGGACGCGCTGGCGCAGAGGGCGCTCTGGAGGGGGGACGCGCTGGCGCAGAGGGCGCTCTGGAGGGGGGACGCGCTGGCGCAGAGGGCGCTCTGGAGGGGGGACGGACAGAGGGGTTTGGCAGCGTTTTTTTTCCCCACTCCCCATTGAGAACACATGCACACTCAATGTATTCATGTATGTGGGGTATGGGGGGGGGGGATAGCTGTTGGCCAAATGATCTTTCCACTGGCCGCTATTGTAAGTGTATTGGCAGCTTAAGGTCTCATTCACACTGCAGATTTGCTGCAGATTTTTCATGTATTTCTTTTAAGCCAAAACCTGGATTGGAACCTAAACAGAAGAAATATATAAAGGAAGTTCTTGGGTCTGATCTCCTGGATCCAGTTCTAGTTTTGTCTTAAATGTAGAAAAATCTGCAGCAAATCTGCACTGTGGGAACAAGGCCTAGGAGTGAGGACGAGGGGGGGGGGGGGGGTGTTCATCCTCTCACCCCCATCAGTCTAGAATAAGCACATCCTGGCCCCTGATATAACAGGGAAATTACAAAGTGTGGCCGGTCGCCGGGTTAGCTCAGGGGCAATGCTCATACGTGAATTTGGAGGTGTTGTTTGTATAGAAGATGAAGCCGCTCGTCACGTGGGGTTCAGGATGGATTTTACAGGGACGGTCTCAGTGTCCGGTAGTTTGGGTCGTGCTGTTTTTTTAGATCGCTGCTTTGTTTGCCTTGATGTGTCATGTGATACAATAACCGAAGATCCGTAACTCCGAAGTATTAACTTCATCGTATCATGAAAAGTTCTGATCTGCTTTGTAGATGTTCCATTCCTCACCATTTTCAAGATCTCTGCTTTCTGTCAGAATGGTAATTATTTACATCCATAAGCTTAAAATCTGTGTGATTCTACTTGTCACAGCTGAGGGTTTGACACAGTTGTATTTGGTCGTGACAATCCCCCGTGATCTTCAGCTCTGTTATTTGCGTTGTGATTTCTGTTTATAACGGAACTGCAATGCGGTGCCGGATCTGTCGTACAATGGATTCCACCGGCACCCAACAAACCCCTTTGACTTATAACGGGGTCCATCCGGTTCCATCGTGGTATCCGTCGTTTTGACACGGCGCTGCATGCAGTCCTATTCTTTCCATCACGTCTAACCGACTCTGCGGCGGAGGATCGGAATGAAACTTCTGACATAGATGTGAACAGAACAGCCTGGACTGATACATATTACCTGCAATGATACATTGTAACAGACTGTCAGGGCTGGAGAGAGAATTGTAACTGATATATGTAGCTTGGATTGTCCAGACTGGATACAATTGTAACAAACACTCAGCTGTGTGAAGGACAGGGTTTTTCAGACTCAAAATAGTTTTCATTAACTGACAGCAAGCAGGGGTTTTGAAGATTGGGAAGAATTTAAACACTGAGTATATTATATGTTCATTATGCAATGATGAAGCTTAATTTATAGGAGGTGATTGTGGGGGGGATCTGACCCCTGGGACCCCCTCCGGTCATCAGACTAAAGGCAAGCACCACGGCCCACTTTCCAGGCACTGCAGTGTATCCTTACATGTGGGCCTGAGCTGCGGTACCCGGCACAGTTGCATGTTGTGCAGCGCCCCCAAACGTTCTGCTGATTATTATTTTTGCCCCTTCTATAACGTATCACTCTGATCATGTACATGAACTCTTCTTAATTACCTCCTACATTTCCATTCACTGCAGCACAACTGCCAGGGAGAGGCTCATTAGTGTTCATCCTCCTATTGAATCTAATGCCAAAACAACAGTGTGGACTGACACGGACTGAGCAGAAGGAGGGAGCGGAACTGTGGGGATAGATATTTATAATGCCGATCAGTGTCAGTGGAAAGCTGGATACATCCCCTACCGCCATTGTAGTGACTAGTAGAAGAACATGATGCTTAGAAAAAGGGAATATAATAAAACTAGATGAAATCTTCCGCGTCTGGTCATGTAGTAATTTGCTTGGGCTCGAGGGCTAGTGTCATTAGAAATGGGCTCGGCCTGGCGTAATGGGTTACAGTGAAGGTGCCTGATTGCAGCGTGTGCGGAGTCGCTGTTCACTACCTCATTGTAGACAAGGAAGCCGCTGACGTTATTATACCAGGAGGAAGTTTCGCTGCCATTTCCCTGTTATTTTTAAGTTGCTACATTCCTTACAGGGTGAATAGTACGGCAGGGCAAATAATCGAAAAAAAAAAAAGAGACGTTCTCTTGCGCATTTCGTTTTTTTTTCGTTTTATTTTTTTTTCCAGTTTCAACTGTATCTGCATCATCAGGACGCAGATACAGTTGGATCCAATGGTAGAGCAGGGGGCAGATGGCTCCCTGCTCTACCATTTGCTATGGATCAGACCATTCATGGCTCAGCGCAGACCGGCACTATGACGTCACTACCGTGCGACTGTGTGTACCGAGCCGTGAGCGTCCTGGCACTGACGTCAACATGTCGGTCTACGCCGAGCCACACAGATGGCGGCGATTCCTCTGCTCCTCCGGTCTGTCGTTGGAACAGGATTAGGGGAGTATGCATTTTTATTTTATTATATTAGGCGCTATTGGGGCTGTGTGGGGGCAGCTATAAGGGCATTATACTGTGTGGGGGCAGCTGTAGGGGCATTATACAGTAGGGTCAGCTATGGGGGCATTATACTATGTGGGGGCAGCTATGGGGCATTATACTGTGTAGGGGCAGCTATGGGGGCATTCTACTGTAGGGTCAGCTATGGGGGCATTATACTGTGTAGGGGCAGCTATGGGGGCATTATACTGTGTGGGGGGCAGCTATGGGGGCATTATACTGTGTGGGGGGCAGCTATGGGGGCATTATACTGTGTGGGGGCAGCTATGGGTGCATTATACTGTGTGGGGGCAGCTATGGGGTCATTATACTGTGTGGGGGCAGCTATGGGGGCATTATACTGTGTGGGGGCAGCTATGGGGGCATTATACTGTGTGGGGGCAGCTATGGGGGCATTATACTGTGTGGGGGCAGCTATGGGGGCATTATTCTGTGTAGGGGCAGCTATGGGGGCATTATACTGTGTGGGGGCAGCTATGGGGGAATTATACTGTGTGGGGGCAGCTATGGGGGCCTTATACTGTGGGGGCAGCTATGGGGGCATTATACTGTGTGGGGGCAGCTATGAGGGCATTATACTGTGTAGGGGCAGCTATGGGGGCATTATACTGTGTGGGCGCAGCTATGAGGGCATTATACTGTGTGGGGGCAGCTATGGGGCATTATACTGTGTGGGCGCAGCTATGGGGGCATTATACTGTGTGGGGGCAGCTATGGGGGCATTATACTGTGTAGGGGCAGCTATGGGGGCATTATACTGTGTGGGGGCAGCTATAGGGGCATTATACTGTGTGGGGGCAGCTATGGGGGCATTATACTGTGGGGGCAGCTATGGGGGCATTATACTGTGTGGGGGCAGCTATGGGGCATTATACTGTGTGGGGGGCAGCTATGGGGTATTATACTGTGTGGGGGCAGCTATGGGGGCATTATACTGTGTGGGGGCAGCTATAGGGGAATTATACTGTGTGGGGGCAGCTATGGGGGCATTATACTGTGTAGGGGCAGCTATGGGGGTATTATACTGTGTAGGGGCAGCTATGGGGGCATTATACTGTGTAGGGGCAGCTATGGGGGCATTATACTGTGTGGGGGCAGCTATGGGGGCATTATACTGTGGGGGCAGCTATGGGGGCATTATACTGTGTGGGGGCAGTTATGGGGGCATTATACTGTGTGGGGGCAGCTATGGGGCATTATACTGTGGGGGGGGCAGCTATGGGGGCATTATACTGTGTGGGGGCAGCTATGGGGGCATTATACTGTGTAGGGGCAGCTATGGGGGCATTATACTGTGTAGGGGCAGCTATGGGGGCATTATACTGTGTAGGGGCAGCTATGGGGGCATTATACTGTGTGGGGGCAGTTATGGGGGCATTATACTGTGTGGGGGCAGCTATGGGGCATTATACTGTGGGGGGGGGCAGCTATGGGGGAATTATACTGTGTGGGGGCAGCTATGGGGCATTATTCTGTGGGGGGGGGCAGCTATGGGGGCATTATACTGTGTAGGGGCAGCTATGGGGGCATTATACTGTGGGGGCAGCTATGGGGGCATTATACTGTGGGGGCAGCTATGTGGGACATTATACTGTGTGGGGGCAGCTATGGGGGCATTATACTGTGTAGGGGCAGCTATGGGGGCATTATACTGTGTGGGGGCAGCTATGGGGGCATTATACTGTGTGGAGGCAGCTATGGGGGCATTATACTGTGTGGGGGCAGCTATGGGGGCATTATACTGTGTGGAGGCAGCTATGGGGGCATTATACTGTGTGGGGGCAGCTATGGGGGCATTATACTGTGTGGAGGCAGCTATGGGGGCATTATACTGTGGGGGCAGCTATGGGGGCATTATACTGTGTGGGGGCAGCTATGGGGGCATTATACTGTGGGGGCAGCTATGGGGGCATTATACTGTGTGGAGGGCAGCTATGGGGGCATTATACTGTGGGGGCAGCTATGGGGGCATTATACTGTGTGGGGGCAGCTATGGGGGCATTATACTGTGTGGGGGGCAGCTATGGGGGCATTATTCTGTGTAGGGGCAGCTATGGGGGCATTATACTGTGTGGGGGCAGCTATAGGGGCATTATACTGTGTGGGGGCAGCTATGGGGGCATTATACTGTGTGGGGGCAGCTATGGGGGCATTATACTGTGGGGGGGGCAGCTATGGGGTATTATACTGTGTGGGGGCAGCTATGGGGGCATTATACTGTGTGGGGGCAGCTATAGGGGAATTATACTGTGTGGGGGCAGCTATGGGGGCATTATACTGTGTAGGGGCAGCTATGGGGGTATTATACTGTGTAGGGGCAGCTATGGGGGCATTATACTGTGTGGGGGCAGCTATGGGGGCATTATACTGTGTGGGGGCAGCTATGGGGGCATTATACTGTGGGGGCAGCTATGGGGGCATTATACTGTGTGGGGGCAGTTATGGGGGCATTATACTGTGTGGGGGCAGCTATGGGGCATTATACTGTGGGGGGGCAGCTATGGGGGCATTATACTGTGTGGGGGCAGCTATGGGGGCATTATACTGTGTAGGGGCAGCTATGGGGGCATTATACTGTGTAGGGGCAGCTATGGGGGCATTATACTGTGTAGGGGCAGCTATGGGGGCATTATACTGTGTGGGGGCAGCTATGGGGCATTATACTGTGTGGGGGCAGTTATGGGGGCATTATACTGTGTGGGGGCAGCTATGGGGCATTATACTGTGGGGGGGGGGGCAGCTATGGGGGAATTATACTGTGTGGGGGCAGCTATGGGGCATTATACTGTATGGGGGCATTATACTGTGTAGGGGCAGCTATGGGGGCATTATACTGTGTGGGGGCAGCTATGGGGCATTATACTGTATGGGGGCATTATACTGTGTGGGGGCAGCTATGGGGCATTATACTGTGGGGGGGGGCAGCTATGGGGGCATTATACTGTGTAGGGGCAGCTATGGGGGCATTATACTGTGGGGGCAGCTATGGGGGCATTATACTGTGGGGGCAGCTATGTGGGACATTATACTGTGTGGGGGCAGCTATGGGGGCATTATACTGTGTAGGGGCAGCTATGGGGGCATTATACTGTGTGGGGGCAGCTATGGGGGCATTATACTGTGTGGAGGCAGCTATGGGGGCATTATACTGTGTGGGGGCAGCTATGGGGGCATTATACTGTGTGGAGGCAGCTATGGGGGCATTATACTGTGGGGGCAGCTATGGGGGCATTATACTGTGTAGGGGCAGCTATGGGGGCATTATACTGTGTGGGGGCAGCTATGGGGGCATTATACTGTGTGGAGGCAGCTATGGGGGCATTATACTGTGTGGGGGGCAGCTATGGGGGCATTATACTGTGTGGAGGCAGCTATGGGGGCATTATACTGTGTGGGGGGCAGTGTAATTTGGTATATTCTATAAAGTAGTATACAGCAGGCTATGGGGGGGGGGGGTCTATAGTCGATGTAATCCTGATTTAGGTCCTCGCTCAGCCCTCGTGTATGGCGTTTCCCTTGGCGCTTTCTCGCCCGCCTCTCGCTGTTACTTTGTTCCGGTCTAGGAGCTGAAATTACAAGGGAATATTGCTACATGTTCACCACCAGTTTCCTACACTACCGCCACTGTGGCTGCCCGCTCCTTAAAGGGCCAGGTACTAAACTATATGAATTGTTGAGGGTATGTTCACACTCCCTATTTACAGATGTAATTCAGGCGTTTTACGCCTCGAATTACGCCCGAAAAAACAGCTCCAAGCCGGCTGCAAACATCTGCCCATTACTTGCAATGGGTCTTACGATGTTCTGTTGAGACGACCTGTCATTTTACATGTCGCTGTCAAAACACGCCCGCATCAGATAAGTGCAGGACACTTCTTGGGACGTAATTGGAGCCGTTTTTCATTGACTCCACTGAAAAATCGCTCCAATTACATCCGTAATGGATGCCGTGAAAACCGCCTGCACTTGTCAAAACTTCTGAAATTCAGGAGCTGTTTTCGCCTGATAACAGCTCCGTAATTTCAGACGTATTTGGCGTTGCCGTGTGAACGTACCCTCACATGTATTTCCATTCACATGACTCTAATAATGAGCGCTGCAGCCGGGCCCCACAGGGTTAACCGCTGTAATCTCCCGGGCGAGCGCTGACCTCCCTGTGAAGTCTTTCTCTGCAGGATAAAAATGATTTTCCGTTGAGGTAACAGATTCCCAGTGTCAGGATCTTCAGATCGCTTCGTCATACTTTCCAGAAGCCGCCGGTCTGCAGAGTGAGATTCCAAGCAGCGGCCGGACATTACTATGGATGATGAGGATGATGGTCTGAAGAGGACCCCGTACCTCCCAACCCTAAAGTAGCCACCCAAGGGGATCTGGTTACCTCTATATACATTTGGATTAGTGTATGATGGATATGGGAGCCTTGCGGAATGGATATCCAGCAAAGTGACACACAGGAACAAAAACTCAGCTAACCAACCAAGTAAATAATCCCAGATATTTAAAGGGACATACTGCCTTAGAAGCCTCTTTAAGTGGGGGCTCTGGGACTGGGATGGGGGGGGGGGGGGGGTTCATGGTTTTATGTAAATAAAAGCTTAACCATCGTATAATGAAAAGGTCTGCAACTTTCTCATTTGTTTCAATTCCTCACCCTTTTGAAGGTCTCTGCTTGCTGTCAGTAAATGGTAACATTCGTGTTTACCTTCAGAGGCTGAAAACCTGAACAAAACTAATAAATTCCATAGCTGAGGGTTTGTTACAATTGTATTCAGTCTAGACAATCCTCTGTGAGCGAAACAACCTGGACTTCCGTCAAATACATTTTACCTGCACTGATACGTTGTAACAAACCGGACAGGAGAGAGATTTGTTCTGCTGATGTGATTGGCATAAGTTAAAGCACAGATCTGCGTCTTCTCATAGCGGGCATCCGTTTCTGTCTTCAGGACAGGCGTGCGCCTCTTTATAGATTTGCATTTGACTCCCTTTTGCGTTTTCATTCCTCATCGTTTTCCAGGTATTTGTTTGCTGTCAATGAAGACCGCTCTTGTTTCTATTAACATGCTGCATACGCCTAGTCCTGCTCTCAGCTGAGAAGTGGATACAATGTATCAGTGTAGACGATGCTGTGAGCTAAACTGCCTGGGTTCCAGACTGCTACATTGTAGCAAAGTACCAGCGAGATCTGTGCAGATGCTGATGATGTATTTAGCTCAGAGCGTTGTATAAACTGATACAATGTATCTACTTCTCAGAGGAGAGCAGGACTAGCTATGTACAACCGGAGTGTTCCCATTCACTGACAGCAAGCAAATATCTGAAAATGGTGAGGAAATAAAGGGTAACTAAACTTTCAACAAACTTGAGTGAGTGAGCGCTGTGCTGCTTGGTTTCTGAGCCGCTTTTCTCGGAAAGTCGATGTAACGCAGTGCGGACTCTATGGAAAGTCTATGGGTCCGTACACAGTTACCTCGGCTTTCCGAGAAAAGCGGATCAGAAACCAAGCGACCAAGTGTTTTCTGTATCGCTCGTCTCCCGTTAACCGCACAGAGTGAAACATAGATGATTGTGTTTTCTTTTTATCCAGGCAGATTCCAGATTATTAGGTGTTCTGGATTATTGGACGGTTATAGAAAAATGTATCAGTGACTTGGGAAGATAATTGATCCCCAAAATGAAACCTCTTACATACATTGTATTCCTTTGAGTCTCAGAATGAAAACTTCTGGTCCAGATGATCACACCGCTCTGTTCCGTACTACTGGACTGTCAAATGCTGGATTAAAGGAATTTCTCACAAATCCGTGTGGCTTTGTGTCACATCCCCCTCCTGCTGTTTACATAGGGTACATTAGTGTTCACACTTCAGTGCCAGATATATACCCTCCACCGTCACCGCCCCAGAGAGCCCCCAAACAATGCCACAATACATGGGACGCGCTTCCTGCCGTCAGATTTCATGGGTGGGAGCTGCGCTGACCTCCTGATACACAGCCGGCCGGCCCTGCCTGTTACTTCCTATCAGATGTGCAGCGCAGAAAATCCCACACTCTCCCGTCTCCTCCGCCACTGCAGCTCCCACCATCACAGATCCAGAACTGACCGTCCCCTGCTCATTCCATAATCTACCCCCACCTGTAATATGGGATCTCCTGCAGTGATTTAAGGGGGTGCGGTGCAGATTTTGGGGTGGTCATTGGTTTCATTTTATTAATTGGTGTTGGTCATTCGAGTTTGTTTTTTGTTCAGGTTTGTTAAGGACTGGGACAGTCTTGAAATGCGTTGGCCACATGCACAGGTGAATTCGCAATTTATCCAAATTTTTGCGGATAAATTGCGGACCCCCCCAATCATTTCTATGGCTCCATTCACACAGCCGTGGTTTTCACGCATCAGTGATGGAGCCGCGATTCCGGAGCACAATCTCAGGACAAATGATTTTACGATTTGCGGGTTCACACTATTATCACTTTCTTTTTTTTGTGGATCCCTGGTTTTGTGTCCCAGAGTTACTACGATCGTGTGCCGGGGGCCTTAGTGGCCACAATATCGCAGCGTATCATTTCTGGAGTTTGTTGTCGCAGTACGGATGTCCTGATCCCTCATATTATATCGCCGCTTATCTCCTGGACTTACTCTGTTTTCTGCCGTATGGGAGTTTTGCGTTGTTCAGTCCCCAAACTCCATAATTACAATAAAGTTACCGTTCTCATCCAACATTATTGAATATCTGGTTGTATCACTTTATAGCAGCTAGTGCTCTGGGTCTCCTTATTTTTTTTTTTTTTTTTTTATTTTTTTTTTAACCAGGTTAGTGCTGAAACAGAGTTTTTATTTTTTTATCCCACAAAATTGGAGGCCTAAACCAGCAAAGCATAGCCGCATATATATATGTACACAGACTCCACCAGCAGAATAGTGAGTGCAGCTCTGGAGTATAATACAGGCTGTTACTCAGGATCAGTACAGGATAAGTAATATAATGTATGTACACAGTGACTCCACCAGCAGAATAGTGAGTGCAGCTCTGGAGTATAATACAGGATGTAACTCAGGATCAGTACAAGATATGTAATGTATGTACACAGTGACTCCACCAGCAGAATAGTGAGTGCAGCCCTGGAGTATAATGCAGGATGTAACTCGGGATCAGTACAGGATAAGTAATATAATGTATGTACACAGTGACTCCACCAGCAGAATAGTGAGTGCAGCTCTGGAGTATAATACAGGATGTAACTCAGGATCAGTACAAGATATGTAATGTATGTACACAGTGACTCCACCAGCAGAATAGTGAGTGCAGCTCTGGAGTATAATACAGGATGTAACTCGGGATCAGTACAGGATAAGTAATGTAATGTATATACACAGTGACTCCACTTTTTATGTAGGTTAATTCCATGTGTCCGCGGGTGGACGTTCCCTTTAAGTTTTGGTCAAGCAAAATTTCACATTTCATGAATGTGATTTCTCATGTCCATGCAAAAAGTAAAATAAATAGTTTTTGTTGGTGTCTTTTCCAAGACTTTGACAGCATTTTGTATTTACCAAATGATTAGAATGGAAGTTTGTATCTAATCTTCCGATCCGCTCTTATCTGGGATTAGCATCGTAATTCCCATCCAAACAGCACTAATGAAAATGTAGTGAGCGGCTGAAAAATAGATGGCGATGCCGCTGCTCCGACCCGTGCCCGGCACCCTGGTGATTACAGCTCCTGGTAATCCTCCTCCTCGGCTGTATTCTCAGTATTTGCTTTCATTGTCTCCACAGGGGAGTTGTGTAATCTCATCACGCTGGACGTAGCCCACAATCAACTAGAACACCTTCCGAAAGAGATCGGCAACTGCACCCAGATCACCAACCTGGACCTGCAGCATAATGAGCTCCTGGATCTGCCCGAGACAATAGGTGAGGAGACCCCGGGGGGCGCTGTATGTTGTACTGACGAGAGGTCACACATCTGCTGCTGGGATTACCGTGCCTTGTACAAAGTTACAAAGATGTCCGCTTCTTGGAAACTGTATCCACTGTCCATGCGATGAGGTATTACTGTAGAATGAAAACTTCTGCAAGCTTCTAATACACTTTGTATTTCAATGCCTCATCATTTTCAAGATCTCTGCTTTCTGTCAGTAAATTAGAGCGTTCTTGTTTACATCCCCAAAAAAATCAATACTTCTCACAGCTGAGGGTTTGCTACAGTTGTATCCAGTCTTGACAATCCCCTGTGAGATAAAGACTGGACTCCAGACTGATACATTTAACCTTCACTGATACATTGTAACAAACTATCAGGACTGGAGAGCGATTTGGGCTGCTGATGTGTTAACTTTTTTTTTTTTTTTTAATTGCATACAATTGTAACAAACTCCAGCTGTGAAGTTTTTGGTCTTTACAAGTTTTTACTCTTTGGGTGTAAGTAAAACTTCGCTTTCACTGCCTGCCAGCAGAGATATTGAAAATGAGGCATTTAACCACAAAATATATTGACTATTGTCTAGAAGATGCATGTGGTGTAATATAAAGACACAATATTTCCCATAGAGAAGAATATTCATCGGCAATATCGAAGAGTATTAGAAAAACATGGCGGCTCTCTTCCAAAAACAGCGCCACACCTGTCCATGGGTTATGTCTGGTATTGCAGCTAAGCTCCATTGAAGTGAATGTGGGTGAAATGCAGTACCGTACACAACCTGTGGTCAGGTGTGGCGCTGTTTCTGGAAGATAGCAGTCATCTCCCGACTCCCGTATAACTTATTTAACTAATAAGCTATTTAATTGCTAAAAATATTCTGTTTATCGGGACGAGGGAGACTCGTTGCGTCTATCGCCTGTTTTATTCCAGTCTCACGCCAGTCGTGATTTGCGCCAAATTTATTACGACATGCACATTGTTTAAAAGGAACCGGTCGCAAGGTTTGGAGCCAATAAGCGTGTTATTCAGCTGTGGTTTAGCGTTCCAAACCTAATCCCGTAGAAACCGACCGTTTAGGTGTCGGTAAAATAATGTACGCGTTACTGAGATTGGTCCGGTGCAGGCGCGTCTCCGAGGACAGCGCACTCTGCATGCGTGGACCGTCCTCTTCATGTGCGCAATGCGCATGAACTCGATGCCGCTCCTGGACTCATGTCCGTAACTTCACAAACTATTCCCGTAACGTCCGGTTTCGCCATGGGCGGGTTTGGAACATAAAATCTCAGCTGTATAACGACGTGCTGGTGGTTTAGTGGCTCCAAACCTACTGACTGTTTCCCTTTGATTAAATGTGGCTCATTTTGAACTGTCTGACATCAGAATATAAAGTGTAATTTGCGCCACAATTTGTGCCGTTTTTACTTTTTTTTCTTAACAAATGCGGCCTAAACGACCACTCCTACTGTACTTTTCTCGTCACTTTCCAGATTTGGTGAGTGTTGAGAGAGGTCACAATTTCTAGCGGAAGTTTGTCGCGTTTTACAGTTTTCACCTACACCCGGCGTAAACTGCATCATAAATGGCGGCTGTAGTCACCCCGACCCCAGCTGATCACCTCTGTGTCACCCCCGACCCCAGCTGATCACCTCTGTGTCACCCCCGACCCCAGCTGATCACCTCTGTGTCACCCCCGACCCCAGCTGATCACCTCTGTGTCACCCCCGACCCCAGCTGATCACCTCTGTGTCACCCCCGACCCCAGCTGATCACCTCTGTGTCACCCCCGACCCAAGCTGATCACCTCTGTGTCACCCCCGACCCCAGCACTAATGGACAGAGCGGGGTCACTGCCTTATGAAGCCTCTCCGTTTTTTTTTGTTTTTGTTTTTTTTACTGTTCTAATAAATGTTTCCGATCTAATAAAACTTGGCAAATGATTCTCCTCTGAGGACAGTATTGTGTGCGCCTGTACCTTTAATGGAGTTCTGTTCAGCATAAGGACGTTCCCCTGAGGCTTGATTTGGGTAATGATCATATTCCTAGGACAGTGTGGGCTGTCATGTGGCAGTCCTCTTCACCGACCCGGATAGTCATGCAAATTGAAAAAACCCGTCATTGTTCCCAGTCCAATATTTAGGCCGGGGCCTTTGGAGCCTCCTATGGTGATTACTCTGTAACTTCCCCCTCTGTGACCCACGGCAGCCACGGAGGGAGTGACAACCTTGTGGTTTCCACACTTCGCCCAGCAATGTCACAACCCTGCTCTATGGTAAACGACAAACCTGCAGTAAAGTTAAACAGAAACTAGAAAATACCGAAGACGAGACCGTATGTGGCTGTTACAATGTGTCACCCGCCCGTTACCGTGTTTCCTTAAAGGGCGGTCTGATCTTGTGAGAATAAAACTTAATTCCTCGTTTAAAGAAGTTTCACACCTTCCTAATATATTGTGTTTGAACTTCTCACCATTTTCTAGAACTCTGCTTGCTGTCAGTGCATGTTTGCATTCGGAGGCCTTAAACCCTTCCTGATAAATTCCAGCTCATACAGCTGATGGTTCGTTTCAATGTACATAATAACTATCAATCTGGAGACCAGAACAGATGAGAAATCTGTGCTGTAGCTGAGTATTTGATACATTGTAACAAACCCATCAGCTGTAAAAAGTACTAGGATGAGGCCAAACACCGAGCCCACCTTACCACAAATCTGCGCAGTGGTTCGTTGCTGTTTTACATGAAAAATCGAGCAGACATTAACAATTCCTTAAACACTGCACTGATTTGCGCTAAAACCGCATATTGGCTTTGTGTGCGGCCACTTCACCTGTTTTTACTTTTAGGTCTATTTGGGTTTTCAGCCTTTTGAATGTAAGCAACAAGGCTGGTTCATTGCACGTTATGCAATAGATGCTCCATTCATTGACTGCAAGCGGAGATCTTGAAAATGTGTTGATTTGAAAGACCATATTTAGTCGACTGTTCAAGAACTTTTTCTCCCCCCCATTGATACAGCTCAGAAGTATCCGACGACTGCCACCCCCCCCCCCCCCCCCAACAGCCTCTATTGGTACGACGCAGTCTGAAGTCATGGAGTCGTGCCGCAAGCAACAGCCCAACCCCCGTCCTCCACTAGAAGACTTTTTTTTTTTTTTTTTTCTTCAGTTTTTTGTAACACTCACATGTATAATATACAGGCCACTCTCCTGTATTATGTCACAACCCCCCCTCCCCCGCCCCCGGACGATGATAATCCTAGTACAAGGGGAGGCCAACATGGCTGAAATGCCTCATTACCCGGATTAGCGGCATCTTGGTGTGGTGAAGGATTCGTGTGGCCTCATGTCGGAGCAGACAGACCCTATAATGAGCACTTCACGCGTTATTCCTGCTCTTTCTAGGTTCTTACATATTTAATAAGCTTTAAGTGTCTTGTCTGGAAGCAACGGAGTGCCGCGCTGGCACCCCCCGCCATGCCGCCATTAATGGGGTCCTCCAGTTTTATAGAAATCTTTTTTTTTTTTTTTTTAATCCCTGTATAATAAAGAGTTCTACAAATGTCTAATGTTTTTTGCGTTTCAATTTCTCGCTATTTTCAAGAACTCTGCTTGCTGTGGGTGAGACCACTCTTGTTTACATTAAGAGAATGGTACATAATTGTGCCCTGAGCAGAGAAGCGGATACATTGTATCCGGCTAGACAATGCTCTGTGAGCAGCCTGGACTCCTGACTGATACGTTGTAGCAAACTACCAGCGAGCCGCTGCTGATGTGTTTAGCTGACAGAGCATTGTCTAGACTGGTACAATGACTAGGCAGGACTAGCTATGTACTAGTTTCCTGCCTCGAAATGTAAACAGGAGTGTTCTCATTCACTGACAGCAAGCCAATATCTGCAAAAGGGTGCGGAATCGAAACGTTAAAGGAGGAATCTACAAAGATTGTGTCATACGCCAGTCTTATAAAGATGGCCGCTGGCGTAAGATGCGCTTAATTTAATACGCATCTTAACAAATTTTGTCGTATCTTGGTCAGCGCCACAAACAATCGCACGCCAGGAATCACTGGCATTAATTTCTGTCGTAAATTCTAGTCAAATCTTCGCCAAAATTTGCCACTTTTTCCACCAGAAACCCGGCGCAAATCGCAAAGTAAATCTTCCCCCAAAGTCTATTAGAAAGTTGTAGAAGTTTTCATTTATATAATAAACCTAAAACCGGGAACCCCTTTAAAACTCTGACCCACGTTTCCGTATCGAACGCCTAATTAAAGGGTAACTAAACGTTTGACAAACTTCTGACATAGTGACATGTCAGAAGTTTGGATTGGTGGGGGTCCGAGCACTGAGACCCCCACCAATCGCTAGAACGAAGCGTCAGAAGGTCTCGTGTGAGCGCTCAGCCGCTTCGTGTTCGTTCGGCTTTTTCCGTAAATCAATGTATCGGTGTACGGACTCAATAGAAAGTCTGAGCCTGTACTCCGATACATCGGCTTTCCGGAAAGCGCAGAACCGCTAAGCTTCAGCTGCGATTGGTGGGGTTCTCTGTCTTCGGACCCCCACCAATCAGAACGGACGTCGCCATGACATGACGGAAGTTGGTCGAACGTTTAGTTACCCTTTAAAGAATATAGTCGCGTGACTTTCGCCAGCTAATAACGGTATGCAGATCTTCTATGAGCAGGTGCAGATTTGCACAGATTTTCAGGTTTTCAACGTAATAAATTTGATGGAAACGACGTCTCCTCACTTTGCAACTTTTCGCATCTCTTGCCAAATTGTAAATTTGTCGAGGGTTGCAATTTGCCAATTTTTGGAGCGGTTTACGCCAAAACTTGGCTGATAAATGTGGGCATAAGGAGCTGATTGATCACATGTACCGTGTCGCCCTGGCACCCTTTATATCGTGCCACTTCATGTTTTCCAAAGTGCTAAATGGAGGAGGTCCCATATATGCTAATGAGCGGCGTCCCCCAAAGTGGGCCCGTGGCCATTGAGCTGCAAATGTTCTATCCCAAATTGTATCACCCAATGTCCACGTCTTAATCAACATGGCGGCCGGCGGACAAATGTCCTCATAATCCGTAATCTTACTCCTGTCTTCTGTCCCTTAGGAAATCTCTCCAGCCTGAACCGCCTTGGACTGCGATACAACAGGTTGTCGGCGATACCGCGCTCATTAGCGAAATGCAGTGAGCTGGACGAATTGAATCTGGAGAATAATAATATATCGACTTTACCAGAGGTAAGAATATACAAGAGGGGGAGGGGCATTAAAGGGGGTCCGGTTTTAAGGGAATAAAGCTTTAACCATGTATAATGAACAGTCGTGCAGCTTTCTAATAGACTTTTTGTGCATCAATTGGTCTTTATTTTCTAAATCTCTGCTTGCTGTCAGTGAATGGAAACACCCATTGTTCACATCTAGAAGCTAAAAACTGATTACATATCTGTAGGGTTTGTTACTTAGGAGAATGTTCATACATTGTAATGAACGGTCCATCTGTGTGAGCAGCACGTTTTCAAGACCGGGTTTCAGCCTTTTCGATGTAATCAGAATTGTTGTTTGAGAGCAAGAAAGAGATGAGAAAATGGTGCAATGTTTTCTTCGTAGAATCACAAAAGCGTAACGTACAGCATTACTTTACCACTTCTATATACAACTTATCTACTTAGCTGAACTCCTATAATCCAGGGGGCAGTTATTATTTTTTCCTACATCAGATACATGTGCTGCACCCAGTGTAAAGGCGACACCTCCCAGAATGCAAATCATCGCAACATGCTCTGTTAAGACACTGAACAAGCAGGGAGACTAGATTTCAGCTCGGAAGCCTACAGAATACTGAGTGCAGCTCTGGAGTATAATTCAGGATGTAACTCCGGATCAGCACAGGATAAGTAATGTAATGTATGTACAGTGACTCCACCAGCAGAATAGTGAGCGCAGCTCTGGAGAATAATACAGGATGTAACTCAGGATCAGTACAGGATAAGTAATGTAATGTATGTACACAGTGACTCCACCAGCAGAATAGTGAGTGCAGCTCTGGAGTATAATACAGGATGTAACTCAGGATCAGTACAGGATAAGTAATGTAATGTATGTACACAGTGACTCCACCAGCAGAATAGTGAGTGCAGCTCTGGAGTATAATACAGGATGTAACTCAGGATCAGTACAGGATAAGTAATGTAATGTATGTATACAGTGACTCCACCAGCAGAATAGTGAGTGCAGCTCTGGAGTATAATACAGGATGTAACTCAGGATCAGTACAGGATAAGTAATGTATCTACACAGTGACTCCACCAGCAGAATAGTGAGTGCAGCTCTGGAGTATAATACAGGATGTAACTCAGGATCAGTACAGGATAAGTAATGTAATGTATGTACACATTGACTCCAGCAGCAGAATAGTGAGTGCAGCTCTGGAGTATAATACAGTATGTAACTCAGAATCAGTACAGGATAAGTAATGTAATGTATGTACACATTGACTCCAGCAGCAGAATAGTGAGTGCAGCTCTGGAGTATAATACAGGATATAACTCAGGATCAGTACAGGATAATTAGTATTTTGGAAATTTTATTAAAGTTTATATTACTAAATATAAACTTTAAATGGTGTTGGACCCTTTTAATCTTTCATTTATGTAAAACCCTTTTAACCCCTTCCCGCACAAGGACGTACAGTTACTGAGTTGTTTCCGGTGCACACTGTCGCCGACAGCTGACTCTCCACTCTTGCCGGCCAGCGGTCCTTCGCCGCTGATTTTGGCGAATGAACCCCTTAAATTCGGTGATCGGTTGCAATCGCCGAATTTTAGGGGTTTCTAGCATATCTGCAGACCCCCGGTCCGAAATCGTGGGGTTTGCCGATAGTATGGCAAACAATGGTTTCCGTGTATGCAATGGACGGAAGCCCATCAGGACCAACCTTCGGCTGGTCCCGATAGGCTTCCTGTCAGAGTGACAGGAAGTCAGTGTCGTTCCCGATGCACACTGTCGGTGACAAGGTGTGCATCGGGAACTGGGAGATCTGCTGTCCCCGACAGCTGACACTCCAGTGTTGCCGATCAGCGCCTCATCGCCGCTGATTTTGGCAATTAACCCGATAAATGTGGTGCTCGATTGCGATCCCCACATTTAGGGTGTTGGTAGCACATCCGCAGCCCCCATGCAATTGTGGGGGCTTCTCATGCTTGTGATGGCATCCGGAGGCTAGGCAACGGCCTCAGGGTCTGCCATGTATGGAAGCCTATGAGGACCAGTCTCTGGCTGGTCCTCGTAGACTTACCGTCAGAGTGACTGACGTCACACTGACCTAGGTAGTGTAATGTATTCTAGCAGCGATCGGAGCTGCAGGTAAAAAAAAGAAAATGTAAAAAGTTAAGAAAAATGTTTTATAAAAGTGTAAAAATAAGTTGTGTTTTTCCTATAATAAGTCATTTATTATAGAGAAAAAATTAAAACGTTAAACAGTACACATATTTGGTATCGCCGCGTTCGTAACGAACCAAACTATGAAACTATAATGTTATTTTTTCCGCACGGTGAACGCCGCATCAAAATAAACGGAAAACGATGTCAGCATCGCTATTTTTTGGTCACCACCCCTCCCAAGATATAGAATAAAAAGTGATCAAAAAGTCGCATTTACCCCAGAATAGTCCCAAAAAAAAACTACAATCCGTCCCGCAAAAAACGAGACCTCCCACAGCTTTTTTGACAAAAAAAGAAAATAAATTATTTTATAGAAACGTAATTTTATTGTGCAAACGCTGCAAAACGTAAAAAAAACTATACACATATGGTATCGCCGTAATCGTACCGACGTAAAACTTAACTTATTGCGCACGGTGAACGCTGTAAGAAATAAAGAATTGAAAGCGCCAAAATCGCTGTTTTTTGGTCAACTTGGCGCTAAAAAAAAAAAGATCCTGTGGGGTCAAAATGCTCACTATATCCCTAGAAAAGTTCCTTGAGGGGTGTAGTTTCCAAAATAGGGTCACTTTTGGGGGGTTTCCACTGTTTTGGTCCCTCCGGGGCGTTGCAAACCTGACACAGCACTGAAAACCAATCCAGCAAAATCTGCGCTCCAAAAGGAGCTCCTTCCCTCCTGAGCCCTGCTGTGAGTCCAAACATCAGTTTATGACCACATATGGGGTATTGCCGTAATTGGGAGAAATTGCTTTATAAACCTTGGGGTGCTTTTTCTCCTTTATTCCTTGTAAAAATGAAAAAATTCTATTTTTCCACAGAAAAAAAGGTAATTTTCATCTTCACAGACTAATTCCACTAAATTCTGCAAAAAACCTGTGGGGTCAAATGCTAACTATACCCCTAGAAAAATGCCTTGAGGGGCGTAGTTTCCAAAATGGGGTCACTTTTGGGCGGTTTCCATTGTTTTGGCACCACGAGACCTCTTCAAACCGGACATGGTGCCTAAAATATATTCCTAAAAAAAGGAGGCCCCAATATCCACTAGGTGCTCCTTTGCTTCGGAGGCCGGGGCTTCAGTCCATTACCATACTAGGGCCACATGTGGGATATTTCTCAAAACTGCAGAATCTGGGCAGTAAATATTGAGTTGTGTTTCTCGGGTAAAACCTTCTGTGTTAGATTTTTTTTATTTTTTTTATTACAAATGAATTTCGCCAAAAAAAATGAAATTTGTAAATTTCACCTCTACTTTGCCTTAATTCCTGTGACACGCCCAAAGGGTCAAAATACTTTCTGAATGTGGTTTTGAATACTTTGAGGGGTGCAGTCTTCAAAATGAGGTGATTAATGGGGATTTTCTAATATGTAAGGCCCTCAAAGCCACTTCTGAACTGGTCCCTGAAAAAATGGCCTATTGGAATTTTCTTGAAAATATGAGAAATTGCTGCTAAAGTTCTCAGCCTTGTAACGTCCTAGAAAAATAAAAGGACGTGAAAAAAAAAACCGATGCAAACATAAAGTAGACATATGGGGGATGTTAACTAGTAACTATTTTGTGTGTTATTACGATCTGTTTTACAAGCAAATACATTTAAATTTAGAAAACTGCAAAAATTTTCCAAAAAAGGGTAGTTTTTAACAAATATTTAATTTATCGACCAAATTTTTTCACTTACATAAAGTACAATATGTCAGGAGAAAACAGTCTCCGAATCGCTTGAATAGGCAAAAGCATTCCGGAGTTATTACCACATAAAGTGACACATGTCAGATTTGAAAATAATCATCTGTGTCCACAAGGCAAAAACAGGCTCAGTCCTAAAGGGGTTAAATATTAAAATTCTCTGTGTGGACGGTGTTGTTCCCTGTTTTTTTTTGCGCTCTCTCGCTTCGCTCCCGCCGTATTCCTTCGGTATAACCGTTACTGTCGGCACGGGGAGCTGAGTTTTCTTGAAATGGCTTCATAAATTAGTCATGATCGCAGCAATTGCCAATAATTCTTCCTTTCTGTAATCACGCCCTAACGCTCCATCTACAGTCGCTGCTGCGCCGTCTCCCCCTCCCCCTCTCATGTACGTTTTTTTTGGTAAAAGGTTTCAGAATCTCTTCGCTGCAGGTTTAACCCTTTCCGTGTCTGTCAGACTCTTAGGGGATTGTTCAGCATTTAGTCTCTTGGTTTTTCGTGCTATACAGTAGGGATGGGGTTAAATGCCAGCTTTTCTGCATTCCCCTTATAGGAGCGGCTCGGAGAGACCTGAATACTTGTGAGGATTAAAGGGTTAACTGGACTTTGTGTAGTAACCTGGAATTTAGCATTAAAGGGACAGTACGGACTTGTGACCCTGCAGTTTCGGTGTGGGGGGGGGGGGTTCCAGATTGTATCGGTAGTCAGTATACTTCAGATCCAGTTCCGGTACCCCGACAGAATTCCTCCAAGCGCCTGATGAGAGTATTCCCTCTGGAATGGACTGTCCGGTATTGGAGACCTTCATTCCTGGAGGTATTCTTTTCTTAAAGGGCATTAAGATAGACCCTTTAATTTAGTGCATCTTCTATATGGGCATAAACTAGTATATGGATTCACATCCACTGCCAAGTGCTGATTGGGGGCCAGACAGCAGAAGCTTCAACTGGTATTGTTTCCTCTTATCTATAAAGAAACGTCTAGACTGGATGCAATTGTAGCAAATCCTCAGCTGTGAGAACTAGGAGGTCTTTCCAGGTTTTTAGCCTCTGCATGAAAACACTTACATTTTCAATTACTCGCAACAAGCAGCTGGTCAGTAGCGACCGCAGCATCTAAGGGAGCAGAACCGGATCGGGACAAGTTTTAGGCTGAGTTCACACTGCGCTTATTTTTGCGATATTAACATGTTTGTTTTTTTTGTTTCGTTTTTTTTAAAATTTGGTTGATGAACTCTGATTGAGAGGCTAAGAAGTTTTTCTATCAAAACCAAGAAGAAAAAAAACCACGCAGTGTGAACCCAGCCTGATGTCTCCGAAGGCAAATAATGGCTTGCATTCACTGGCATCAAGCAGAGATCTCGAAAATGGAAAGGAATGAAAACACAACGTATATTAGAAAGTTGTAGAACTTCTCCTTATACCGTGATTCAGCTTCATATAAACTGTTTAACCCTTTGTGTGTATTTGTTCCCACAGGGACTCCTGTCCAGTCTAGTGAAGGTTACCAGCTTGACCCTGGCCAGGAACTGTTTCCAGTCTTACCCGGTGGGCGGCCCCTCTCAGTTTTCCGCTATTTACTCCCTCAATATGGAGCATAATCGCATTAATAAAATACCATTTGGAATTTTCTCCAGAGCAAAAGTATTAAGTAAGCTGAACATGAAGGTGAGTTCTGGCCGCGCCGTTCACGTTTGTGCTGTAGTAACGTAACCTATTGGCGCACATCACCGTAGTAGTAAGACACCGGCGGCGGGAGGAGGTTACCGTACAGGCCGATACTATTACATCACTGGCCTCATGTGGGCGCAGGAACTGGCTGCCAGACATCCCCGTACACCCGCTATAAGGGAAACATAGTATAGAGGAGGTACAACACCTGTAAGCCACATGTATGGGATCCATTGTACAAAATAATAAAAACACAAAAAAGGTAATGATGGGGGAAATTCAGAATTGCAAATCTAAAAAATTCTTCAAGTTCCAAAGGCCCCAAACTATCTTGGTCCATAAGGGGTGAATTGATGGAGCAGCGTGGCGTCCTTCGTTGCTGTTGTCCCCAATGGTCCTCCGTGTACAGATAAAACGTGACTGATATGTGGGGGAGGGTATTTGTAATGTGTGAATCCTCGATCCGCACGGATCATCGGTCACTCTATTGTCTCAATGTAACGCCCGGTTCGTGACCGTTTATCGCCCCGCCCTCAGGACAATCAGCTGACTTCTCTTCCCCTGGACTTTGGGACGTGGACAAGCATGGTGGAGCTGAACCTGGCTACTAACCAGCTGACCAAGATCCCAGAGGACGTGTCCGGCTTGGTGTCCATTGAGGTAGATGCCTGAACTGGCTCCGCTCATGGTGGGGCACGGTCTTGGTGGTCCCGCTCTTCTGAACCCACCACCCGTTTCTTCCTGCAGGTCCTAATCCTGTCAAACAATCTGTTAAAGAAGCTTCCTCACGGTGTCGGAAATCTGCGCAAATTGAGGGAGCTGGATCTGGAGGAAAACAAACTGGAGTCCCTGCCCAATGAGATTGCCTATCTGAAAGACCTGCAGGTAACATTGCACCAGACCCCCCTCTGTTGTGTGAAGGTGGTCATACAAATTACATGTAAGTCAGCCAAAGCGATGTGTATGGGGGACTCCCATCGTTCCCGTGGGAGATAAGCAGCTGCCAGAGGAGTCTTGACGGCCGCTTATTTCTCTTCCCACTGAATACTCATTCACTCAGCTGAGCTGAGAGTTTGTATATAAGAGAGTCGGGAGGAACAGCTGTCGGCCAAGCGAGCATTCGTCCAATATCTAAAGTGTATGGCCAGCTTAAAGCCTAGTTCACACAGAAGATTCTGCCTGGAAAAATCAGATCCGTGTTTTGTTGTTTTTTTAAGTGGTGTTGCACCACACACGGTTTTTTTGTTTTTTGCCGCATTTTTTTTTACCTCTTCAACAGGCAAAGTAAAAAAACGCGTCAAAACTCCACGGTGCTGTTTTTTTCCATCTCCCATTGATTTGAAAGGGGGTTTTTGAGGCAGGAAACGCCTCAAGATTGGTCATGCTGCTTTTTTTTTCCAGCGAGAGTCTTTCAGGTGGCGGGAAAAAACCGCCTCCACCTCCCAATAAAATCGATAGGAGGCGATTTTGGCCGTTTTTTGGCATGGTTTCCACGTTAAAAACAGTGCCAGAAAACTGTGTGAACTAGCCCTTAAGGAGTTGTCCAGGGTTAGAAAATCATGGCTGCTTTCTTCCAGAATACAGCGCCTCACGTGTTTATGGGTTGTGTCTGGTATTGCAGCTCAGCTCCATTGAAGTGTACAGGGCTTAACTGCAGTTCCGTGCACCACCTGTGGATAGCCGCGGCGCTGTTTCTGGAAGAAAGCAGCCATGTTTTTCTAACACTGGACAGCCCCTTTTAAAAGGATATTCCATATTTATTACATTTCCTTATAAATAAGTTAGGGACCCACTTAAGGGACCTCCTGCCATAAATTTACAGTCATCAGTGTACGGAATTGCACATTTTCACTGCCTCTGTATTCTCTGATTTGACATTCTCAGCGCTCAATGAGCGCCGGCGATCACCTGTCTGATCGTGTGATCAGAAACTCCACTCTGACTTGTAGGTGAGGGTCTTGAACGGGCGATTCCCCCTTATTAACTCGTTAAATTATTTGAAATGAGTTCCTTTAATAATTATATCCCTGCTGTCTAGTGGGACCATGAAATTCTCCCTGGTGTCACGTGGGTTAATATTTGATTACATTTGTCTGACGATTAATGGGTTAATGTTTATATCCCCGGTGGCCAAGTGGTCACTTACCCCTCCAGGCTCCGCTGTATTGAACCATCATTGTAGTAGTGGTGCTCGGCCTCCTGCACCGCTCCCTGCAGTCACACAGGACGGGGGCGGTCAGGATAGTCCTCTGCGTCCTCCGTCATGGACGTGGCCTCTATAGTGACGGTAAATTCTTTATTCTTACTAGAAATTGGTGCTCACAAACAACCAGCTGACAACTTTACCCAGAGGGATTGGCCACCTAACGAACCTGACGCACCTCGGGCTCGGGGAAAACCTCCTGACGCATCTTCCAGAGGAAATAGGTGAGAGATTCTTACCTGTTCAGACTGTAGGGATTCTTACCTGTTCAGACTGTAGGGATTCTTACCTGTTCAGTCTGTCGTGCAACGTTCTTGTGGAATTTGTGGGGTTGTCACAAAGTTACTAAATAGTAAAGTGATGATTCCACAAATTTTCAGCGTGTGCCCCATCAGTACTGTGTGAGATGTCCCTCAGTATTGGTGTAGTGTATACATGTAGCAGAGCTGAATTTGCCATGTCATTGACTGGTTTAAAAACTCAATAAATAACAATACTGTAGTAGATGTTGCCTGCAGTCCTATGTAACACTACAGATAACACAGTGATATCTCTCTGATTACAGATAATGTAGTAGTGTTACCTGCAGCCCTATGTAACACCACAGATAACACAGTGATCACTCTCTGATTACAGATAATGTAGTAGTGTTACCTGCAGCCCTATCTAACACCACAGATAACACAGTGAGAACTCCCGGAGTACAGATAATGTAGTAGTGTTACCTGCAGTCCTATGTAACACCACAGATAACACAGTGATAACTCTCTGAGTACAGATAATGTAGTAGTGTTACCTGCAGTCCTATGTAACACCACAGATAACACACAGTGATAACTCTCTGAGTACAGATAATATAGTAGTGTTACCTGCAGTCCTATGTAACACCACAGATAACACGTCAGAGTACAGACAATAATTGTTACTTGAAGCCCTATAAAAGTAGTAATTCGGCTCTGCTACATCTTCTTGACGCGGTTGGATGTCTATGAATTCTGTCTGTGCTCGTCTTGCAGGTACATTGGAGAACCTAGAGGAGCTTTATCTGAACGACAACCCCAATTTACACGGCCTGCCCTTCGAGCTCGCCCTGTGCAGCAAGTTGTCAATCATGAGTATCGAGAACTGTCCTCTCAGCCACCTCCCCCCGCAGATCGTGGCCGGGGGGCCCTCCTTTATCATCCAGTTCCTGAAAATGCAAGGTCCTTATCGTGCCATGGTCTAATAATGCAAGTCCCATACACTGTACAAAGCGCATTCATGTGGTGTCAATGTATATATCTATATCCAGGAGCGGCCGCACGCTGGAGATTTCTCGCTATATGAAATGTATGTCATGAAAAAAGGCAAATTTAATAAGACGCATTACGTGTTTTTGCTAATAGAGGAATCATAGCCATTTAGATTTTTTTTATTATGTAAGAAAATATCAATTGCTTGTCAAACTTTTTCTTTGCTGAATTTGGTAACTTTTTATTATTTTTTTTTTTTTGTATTTTTTATTTTTTTTTTAAGGTCATTTTGTAATCTGAATTTTCAGCACGGATTTTTGAGTCGCCAATATTATTTTGCCAGTGATCGCAGCTGTCCGGATTCTGTTACTATGGAGACCATTTTGTCATGTGGTTTAAAAATCGGAACCAATGAATTTTGAGTATATCCCTTTTCCCGGCCGGGTCTCCCTTATTACATATGTAACTTTTTTTTTGCGTTGTTTGCCGTCAGGGTGAGTCACTGGATTGTTGGTCCGCGATTTGCTCCATTTTTAGTTGCTTACTGTGGTATCGGCTCAGTCTGCCCGTCTGTGATTTACTTATTACTCTGATTGCGCATCTTAAATTTTATAATTAACCGGGATGAGAAGCCCTCCCTCTCGCCATATGCCCCTCCCTCTCGCCATATGCCCCTCCCTCTCGCCATATGCCCCTCCCTCTCGCCATATGCCTCTCGCCATATGCCCCTCCCTCTCGCCATATGCCCCTCCCCCTCCCATTTTGCTACCTTATTATGGAGTCACGTTTTTGTTAAAAATCTCCCAGCAAACTGCAGTCTGGCGCACATTCCCTGTACATATCAATTACCGACTCATCATCATTTAAGATTAGTTCCTGAGGGCTCCGATTGAAATGTAATTTTTTTTTTTTTTTTTTCTTTTTAAGTCTTGACCCTTTTTAAAATTTTAAAGAGGGACCGGTCAGTTCTACTGATTTGTTCCTATGACAAAGCAGTTCTGGAACACCTTTTCTTAGAACTCTTTATTGTCGTTCCTCTGTTATTCCTCCTGGAAATATCTGAATAAATGAACATAGCTCGGTGTAACCATTTTTATGGTCCAATGGGTGTGTCCCCACAGTCTGATATTGTCCAAGCCGTGTCAGACGGTGTAGACACAGCCCATTGACAGGGGTTATGGTAACACCCAGTTGTCAATTTATTCATACTTTTCCAGGAGTAATAACAGAGGACCAACACAGTTCTCAGAAAAAATACTCCAGAAAAGCTATTTTATGGGGGATTGTCATCATTTACTACACCAGACGTGAGACGGTAGAAGGGTAGGTTGGCAGATGTCTTCAGTGCACCCACCGGTCTTATAAGTAATCTACACACGCCTTTGTTTCCCATCGAGGGCTTCGCTTTACGTTTTTCCTCATGCTCATTAAACGTCATGATCGTAGCGTGATACTCGGCAAGTGACGTAAATTATTGCAATGATATGAATTATGTTTCTATGGGAGAAGTTTGTTCCAATTGTTGTAGATATCTTGCAGCATCTGCCCCTTTAAGAGCCTCGTCCCAATAGTGGAAACACTAGACCTCTGGTTCCTGTGGTCGGCCTCGGGTGGTCCTGGTGGTCTGCGGTTCACGTTGCATATCCATGTGTCAGACATTTCTCTGTATTCTGCCCCATCTTGTTCGGGCGTCTTCACACGTTGCGGCACGGATGTGGACACCAGACTTTTAGTTGTATTCCTGGTTTACATGGACTTGGCCTTAGACCCGACTTGCCACCTTGTTGTCTTCAGACTCGACGTATTCACTAATACACAAGCCCATACGGTCGCCAAGCCCGTGGCGAACCTACAAATTGTAGCATGCTGGGGGCTGTAGTTGCGCCACAGTTGCAGAGATCACGCTCCTTAACAGTCATCAAATTCTTTGCAGAGTTCGGACCATCATATCCGGATACCGCGCCGAGAATGGTATATATTCTGTATAATGGCTGTAAACGTTACAATGTGCCCCCTCCCCCACATTGATTTGTAGACCTCTCCATATACAATATAAAGGATCAATGAATGAATTACTTTCTATATAACCACTGTACGACCGGTTTCCGTTCAAGCGGCGCAATCTATTGTGAGCTAAATTGGGTTCTGTAGAACGGCGGTGGGTCCGGATCTTGAGCCCGGTTTCCGGCCGCCTGACTAGTGTCTAAGTCAATAATAAATAGGGGCCCCGCTAGCACCTGTACCTGCTGCTTCCTGTAGTCACTGTTACAGTCTGGTTTCTACATTGTAACAGCTTGTGGCGGATATCTCTGAGACATATCTTCCCATACTAGCTGATAGTTGTCAGACTCCACCCCCTTATGATGATCACTTTTTCCTACAGAGGTGTCAGGGCTTTGACATCTCCATTCTTTCAGCAAGGTAACGTGAGGTGATGACCGGAGATTTGGCGTCTGCTCCCGGTTGTAATTGTCGTCTAATAGAAACAGAACCCGAGATTGATGAGTAAATATCATGTGATTGTAATGAAGGGGCGGCGTGTAATGTAAGTGATTGCCAGTTATGACATCATTAGTCGGAGTGATCCAGGAGGAGCCCGCAGAGGGGGCACTTTACCCTCCGGATATCTTTATTTTCTCATTTTTGTAACAATATCCCGTTTCTCAGGCCCATTAAGCGATGGAATCATCTGGAGGGGTGACGTTAAGTGCTCATTAAACGCTGTAAAGTGCTGCACAGGAAACCAGTCTCGTGACCACTCGTGGGGGTTGGATTTTGGCGTCTTTGTCCAGGGTCCAGCCGCCATCCCATTACCTGTTTTTTTTTTTTTTTGTAAATAACATTTCCAGTTTATCAGGAGGAGGATGAGCGCATCCCGTCCACACGTACCGTACCGGGTCGCCGGCGCAGATAGTCAGATCCTTGGGTTACGTGGAGCTGTAATTTGGTGCATGCTAAATATTCAGTGCAGCTCCCTACTACAGTATTTGGTAAAACCTAATCAGAAATTTGGAGCGGTTTCTCGGAAAGCTGGGTGACTATCGGTACGCCTGCCAATACCGCTCCCACAACGTTCCTAGAGTCCTGTACGACAAACCTGCCTGCAAATATACAGAAGCCAAGGTGTGTCCCTGTATAAGATACCATTCAGGCGTCTGGGAAAGCTAGGTGGCATCCCTACAGGCAGCCATATGTTCCTTAACTCCCTGTTGCCAAAGTAATCCTGCAAGTAGATGCAGTCAGTTGAGTTCTGCCCTGACGGGCACTGCCCACGGCTGCACTATTCCTTCTTTGTGCCATAGAATCCCTTCCGCCAAACTATAGTGCCAGTGGTGTCCGTCTCTGGTGTCGGCCGTAAGTATTTGAACCTATTGCCAAACCCTGAACCAGCGATCTGGTTTCTTTCTTCCAAAAACCGCGCCACTCTTGTCCACAGGTTATGTCTGGTATTGCAGCTTAGCTCCATTGAAGTGCATTGGGCTAAGCTGCAATACCACCCACAACCTGTGGACTGGTGTGGTGCTGCTTTTGGAAGGATAAAGCCATGTTTTTCTTATCCTAGACAACTCCTTTCATTTAGGGAAATTGCCAATATTGCAGTAGATGAGAATGGACTTAGCTGGCCATAGACATTCTAGAGCGGGACGATGGGTCTCCTGATCGTTATCACCCCATGGCCACACGTGCATAATATTTTATTGGAGATAAGCGGCTTCCAGGCACTTCTGATGCCACTTTTCTCCAGAAGGGGGGGGGGGAGTGACCATGGATTGAGAGGTAAATATTAAACTATATGATCCTTCATTTCCTGACACTTGGGGATCATCTGGCAGCCCCCAAAAACATTACATTCTTGAAATAATCAACAGGAACTTCTGATGTCTATGGCCGGCTTGGTGTACAGATGAACCGTACTTTATTATTGTATCGCTGGGATTTCTGGACAGGAGATGCCCTGAACCCTCCTTATTCCTCCGTTTTGCCAACTGATTGCGGCAGCTTGTGCAATTCTCCGTCTCCAGCGTCCACTATGCGGTCGCCTTGTACCGGCTGTTGCCTTGGCCGTAGGATTATAGGATGACATGTAAACTAATCCGTACCCGTGCTCTGCAGCCTGCTGCTCTAAAGCTGCGTTGGGCATTCTGGGAGTTGTAGTAACGTCTGGGAGCGCTGCAGGTGGCAGGGCATTGGGTAGTAGAATAAGGGGTGTTGGGTACTGTACACACATCACCTGCTTCTAATGTTTGCAGCCGTTCTGTGAGGTCGCTGCTCCGGATGGGGCAGAAAAGTTGCATTCAACATAACCGTGCCAGTCTGTAGGCGGCAGCATTGTGTGGCGTCTTCATTGCATGCTTGCCCGTAGCCCTATACCCGGCGTCGGTTATGTTATATTCAGCCCGGATTCACAGGGGGCACTGAGGGAGAAATGACCAGTACATGACAGCCCTACATGAGTGGGAATTCATACTACCCAAATATCATTCACCTCGCCGGTGCCAATGTGACCCCGGCCTGTGTGCCCCCCAAGCCACTAAATGCCTGTCATACACACTGCATATAAACCTGATTATTAATGTAATTGTAACTTATAATGGGGGGGGGTGGGGGACAGTTGCTTTTGTTGTGTGTATGGGGAGGGGGTTCTGCTGTGAGTGTTGTACATGGGGTATCACAGGTGTCTATAAGGTATGGCTCTCTACCATTTTACTACACCCCCACCCCCTTATTACCTTTCTCCACACCCATGCCTGTCTTGCATATCAATTAGTACAGGTCTCATCTGAAGGAGGTCGTCATTACACCTGGACCTATCCAGGTCTGAAGGGGGTTTCATAAAGGTGCCTTCCTACCCCTGAGAATGAGGTGGTTGAACCTGCCCCTCTCCTTATCTCTATCCATATAGGGGTTGAATGTGCCCCTCTTCCTGCCCAAGAATTTGCCCCTCTGTATAGAGCACGCTGCTGGAGACAGGGCACGTATTTGGAGACGTTTATTCTCCCCGGACGAAGGGGTGAAACGACTAACAATATGTATTACTGTCTGTACTCCTGTCTGGTACCACATATGTCACCTCTGGACACAATTTTACACTTTGTATATAGAATTTATCTACATATTAATTTGTCACTTTGTTAATACATGAAATAGCTTATTCTGAATTACATCCGGTGTTGTACTCAAGAGCTGCACTCACTATTCTGCTGGTGGAGTCACTGTGTACATACATTACTTATCTTGTACTGATCCTGAGTTACATCCTGTATTATACTCCAGAGCTGCACTCACTATTCTGCTGGTGGAGTCACTGTGCACATACATTACATTACTTATCCTGTACTGATCCTGAGTTACATCCTGTATTATACTCCAGAGCTGCACTCACTATTCTGCTGGTGGAGTCACTGTGTACATACATTACATTACTGATCCTGTACTGATCCTGAGTTACATCCTGTATTATACTCCAGAGCTGCACTCCCTATTCTGCTGGTGGAGTCGCTGTGTACATACATTACATTACTGATCCTGTACTGATCCCAAGTTATATCCTGTATTATACTCCAGAGCTGCACTCACTATTCTGCTGGTGGAGTCGCTGTGTACATACATTACATTACTTATCCTGTACTGATCCTGAGTTACATCCTGTATTATACTCCAGAGCTGCACTCACTATTCTGCAGGTTTCAGAGCTAAAATCTCTCAGTACTCTCTGCTTGTTCAGTGTCTGCACATGACTTGTTCAAGTGATTTGCATTCTGCTAAGTGTCGTCTGATGTAGGATAAACAAACTCCCCCCTGCATTATAAGATGTTAGCTAAACTTCAGGGGTTGCCTGCCTGCAACCTTGCTGACTGTTTCCAATAAGAACCAGCAAAATAGTGAGTGCTGCTGTAACTTAGGATCAAGATAAGTAAGGTCATGTATTAACAAATATTTTATGTAGATAAATTCTGTGTATGAACTTTGACTATCCAACTTCATTAAAGTTCTTTCCGGTGTAGCTGTAACATAAACGTCTTCTAGATCAGGAGGATTTACCTACAGCTCGGGCCGGGCGGTGGACTGGGTCAGTAAGTTGGCTGGACGGCCCTTTTATAAAGACATTTTGTGGCAATAATTTCTACCCAGCGGTGATTTCTGTCTGCGCCAATCTTATTTTCCGCGTCTTGCATGTGTTGGTTGCTTTGCTAATTATTCCGGGACCCCTCCAACCCCCGTCCGTTCTCTATTCTGTGTTTTTGAGGAGAGATTGGGTACAACTTTCAGGGGGCAGCTTTCCGCGGCTCTGGGTGCGTCTCCCCGCCGAACCTCTACCATCTGTATTATATGTGCATTCCATGCTCGCGCCCCGTGAACGAACCGGATGACCCCCCCCCCCCCCAAGCGACGCATAACATTTACTTTCTCTTCTAATGGCAGACCTTTGCACTTTTTTACGTTTGCCTCCCTCTTAATCATTGTAAATATAAATGTCAGCAAGTATCAAATTAAACATGTTCAAACTGTGCATTGTCTCTCCTTATTTTGGGTGGGGGGTGTGAATGGGGTCTTATTTAAAATAATGGTGGTCCCCTGCGTCATCCACAGGGCCCTGTCCAGACAAGCTTTACAATGACCGCACGCAGCAGTGAAGGTGTAAAATCGGCCTTTATTAGATTTCGATTTACTTATGTGCTGATAAAGAGTTACATCTGGTCTTACACTCCAGTCACATCCAAGGCTGCATTTACTGTGGGTTTTTATTCACCTTCCTGTATGTGCACTTGCATTCCCTTTTGATACATTGTTGCGGGTGTAATTTTGTACAGTAGCGGATGTAGAAGTTACATCTCCCTCAGTGCACTGCAGCAGAGTATATTGCATTATGGGATCTTGGCTAAGCTGTATATCTGGCCATAGGCCTATGATAGCTGTCAGCCCTGACCACCAAACACCGTTTTCAATAAGAAAATGTCTGAAAAACAAATCTGGCGCCGCTTATCTTGATTACAACCTTTTGGTTCCTGATTTCTCCGGACAAGTCTATGGGGATAATTTAACAGTTCTAATAGCCATCGATTCACTGACAATCTGATATTTATGTGTATGCCAGCATAGTACAGATTACAAGTGACTTGGCAGAATTTTGTATATGCAGCTCAGGATGTGACTTGAGTACACTATACAGGTATATATTCAGTAAGACCTATATCTACACAGGGAGAAGCGGTGTCTCAGCAATTGTTTATCAGAGTGAGCAAAAGCTTTACAGACATACTAATGACTGTATACTACTGCTCCTATATACAAGAATATAACTACTATACTACTGCTCCTATATACAAGAATATAACTACTATAATACTGCCCCCTATATACAAGAATATAACTACATAATACTGCTCCCTATATACAAGAATATAACTACTATAATACTGCCCCCTATATACAAGAATATAACTACATAATACTGCTCCCTATATACAAGAATATAACTACTATAATACTGCCCCCTATATACAAGAATATAACTACATAATACTGCTCCCTATATACAAGAATATAACTACTATAATACTGCCCCCTATATACAAGAATATAACTACTATAATACTGCTCCCTACATACAAGAATATAACTACTATAATACTGCCTCCTATATACAAGAATATAACTACTATAATACTGCTCATATATACAAGAATATAACTACTATAATACTGCCCCTATATACAAGAATATAACTACTAATAATACTGCCTCCTATATACAAGAATATAACTACTATAATACTGCTCCTATATACAAGAATATGACTACTATAATACTGCCACTATATACAAGAATATAACTACTATAATACTGCCCCTATATACAAGAATATAACTACTATAATACTGCTCCTATATACAAGAATATGACTACTATAATACTGCCACTATATACAAGAATATAACTACTATAATACTGCTCCTCTATACAAGAATATAACTACTATAATACTGCTCCATATATACAAGAATATAACTACTATAATACTGCTCCTATATACAAGAATATAACTACTATAATACTGCTCCTATATACAAGAATATTACTACTATAATACTGCTCCTATATACAAGAATATAACTACTATAATACTGCCCCCTATATACAAGGATATATCTACTATAATACTGCCCCCTATATACAAGAATATAACTACTATAATACTGCTTCCTATATACAAGAATATTACTACTATAATACTGCTCCTATATACAAGAATATAACTACTATAATACTGCCCCTATATACAAGAATATATCTACTATAATACTGCCCCCTATATACAAGAATATAACTACTATAATACTGCTTCCTATATACAAGAATATAACGACTATAATACTGCCCCTATATACAAGAATATAACTGCTATAATACTGACTCCTATATACAAGAATATAACTACTATAATACTGCCCCTATATACAAGAATATAACTACTATAATACCTCTCCCTATATACAAGAATATAACTACTATAATACTGCCCCCTATATACAAGAATATAACTACTATAATACTGCCCCCTATATACAAGAATATAACTACTATAATACTGCCACTATATACAAGAATATAACTACTATAATACTGCCCCCTATATACAAGAATATAACTACTATAATACTGCCTCCTATATACAAGAATATAACTATAATACTGCCCTTATATACAAGAATATAACTACTATAATACTGCCCCTATATACAAGAATATAACCACTATAATACTGCTCCTATATACAAGAATATAACTACTATAATACTGCCCCTATATACAAGAATATAACTAATATAAGGACATGGCCCCATGTGGCGGTTTTCCTCCGCAGCTGTCCGCATCAATGCCGCACAGAATCTGCGTTGCAGATTCTGCGGCGGATCTGCCCAAAATGTGCAGTAAATTGATGCGGACTAGCTGCTGCGGACTGCGGTAAAAGTGCTTCCCTTCTCTCTATCAGTGCAGGATAGAGAGAAGGGACAGCACTTTCCCTAGTGAAAGTAAAAGAAATTCATACTTACCGGCCGTTGTCTTGGTGACGCGTCCCTCTTTCGGCATCCAGCCCGACCTCCCTGGATGACGCGGCAGTCCATGTGACCGCTGCAGCCTGTGATTGGCTGCAGCCGTCACTTAGACTGAAACGTTATCCTGGGAAGCCGGACTGGAGACAGAAGCAGGGAGTTCTCGGTAAGTATGAACTTATATTTTTTTACAGGTTGCTGTATATTGAGATCGGTAGTCACTGTCCCGGGTGCAGAAACAGTTACTGCCGATCGCTTAACTCTTTCAGCACCCTGGACAGTGACTATTTACTGACGTCTCCTAGCAACGCTCCCGTAATTACGGGAGCCCCATTGACTTCCTCAGTCTGGCTGTAGAACTAGAAATACATAGGTCCAGCCAGAATGAAGAAATGTCATGTAAAAAAGCAAAACGCATCCGCAGCACACATAACATGTGCATGACAGCTGCGGACTTCATTGCGGAATTTAGAATCTCCATTGAAGTCAATGGAGAACTTCCGCAATGAGTCCGCAACCAGTCCGCCACATCCATTGTATGCTGCGGACACCAAATTCCGCACCGCAGCCTATGCTCCGCAGCGGAATTTTCAGCCTCGTCTAAACGAAGCATACTAAAAAGAAGTGGAAGGCAATGGAGAAACTGCTCCGCTGCGGAGTGTCCGCAGCGGAATTCAAGAGCAATTCCGCCACGTGGGGCTTTGCCCTAATACTGCTCCCTATATACAAGAATATAACTACTATAATACTGCTCCTATATACAAGAATATAGCTACTATAATACTGCTCCTATATACAAGAATATAACTACTATAATACTGCTCCTATATACAAGAATATAACTACTATAAGGGTATGTGCACACACACTAATTACGTCCGTAATTGACGGACGTATTTCGGCCGCAAGTCCCGGACCGAACACAGTGCAGGGAGCCGGGCTCCAAGCATCATACTTATGCACGATGCTAGGAGTCCCTGCCTCGCTGCAGGACAACTGTCACGTACTGAAAACATGATTACAGTACGGGACAGTTGTCCTGCAGAGAGGCAGGGACTCCTAGCATCGTACATAACTATGATGCTAGGAGCCCGGCTCCTTGCACTGTGTTCGGTCCGGGACTTGCGGCCGAAATACGTCCGTCAATTACGGACGTAATTAGTGTGTGTGCACATACCCTTATAGTAGTTATATTCTTGTATATAGCGGGCAGTATTATAGTAGTTATATTCTTGTATATAGGAGCAGTATTATAGTAGCTATATTCTTGTATATAGGAGCAGTATTATAGTAGTTATATTCTTGTATATAGGGAGCAGTATTAGGGCAAAGCCCCACGTGGCGGAATTGCTCTTGAATTCCGCTGCGGACACTCCGCAGCGGAGCAGTTTCTCCATTGCCTTCCACTTCTTTTTAGTATGCTTCGTTTAGACGAGGCTGAAAATTCCGCTGCGGAGCATAGGCTGCGGTGCGGAATTTGGTGTCCGCAGCATACAATGGATGTGGCGGACTGGTTGCGGACTCATTGCGGAAGTTCTCCATTGACTTCAATGGAGATTCTAAATTCCGCAATGAAGTCCGCAGATGTCATGCACATGTTATGTGTGCTGCGGATGCGTTTTGCTTTTTTACATGACATTTCTTCATTCTGGCTGGACCTATGTATTTCTAGTTCTACAGCCAGACTGAGGAAGTCAATGGGGCTCCCGTAATTACGGGAGCGTTGCTAGGAGACGTCAGTAAATAGTCACTGTCCAGGGTGCTGAAAGAGTTAAGCGATCGGCAGTAACTGTTTCTGCACCCTGGACAGTGACTACGATCTCAATATACAGCAATCTGTAAAAAAATATAAGTTCATACTTACCGAGAACTCCCTGCTTCTGTCTCCAGTCCAGCTTCCCAGGATGACGTTTCAGTCTTAGTGACGGCTGCAGCCAATCACAGGCCAATCACAGGCTGCAGTGGTCACATGGACTGCTGCGTCATCCAGGGAGGTAGGGCTGGATGCCGAAAGAGGGACGCGTCACCAAGACAACGGCCGGTAAGTATGAAATTCGTTTACTTTCACTAGGGAAAGTGCTGTCCCTTCTCTCTATCCTGCACTGATAGAGAGAAGGAAAGCACTTTTCCCGCAGTCCGCAGCAGCTAGTCCGCATCAATTTACTGCACATTTTGTGCAGTTCCGCAGCAGAATCTGCAACGCAGATTCTGTGCGGCATTGATGCGGACAGTTGCGGAGGAAATCCGCCACGTGTGGCCATGCCCTAATACTGCCTCTATATACAAGAATATAGCTACTATAATACTGCTCCTATATACAAGAATATAACTACTATAATACTGCTCCTTTATATACAAGAATATAACTACTATAATACTGCCTCTATATACAAGGATATAACTACTATATTACTGCCCCCTATATACAGTAATATAACTACTATAATACTGCCCCTATATACAAGAATATAACTACTATAATACTTCTCCTATATACAAGAATATATCTACTATAATACTGCTCCTACATACAAGAATATAACTACTATAATACTGCCCCTCTATACAAGCATGTAACTACTATAATACTGCCCCCTATATACAAGAATATTACTACTATAACACTGCTCCTATATACAAGATTATAACTACCATACTACTGCCCCCTATATACAAGAATATAACTACTATAATACTGCCCCTATATACAAGAATGTAACTACTATGATACTGCCCCCAGTGGCGTAACTACCGCGGTAGCAGCAGTAGCGGCTGCTACGGGGCCCGGGGCTTGAGGGGGCCCGTGCCGCCAGCCGACACGCCCTCCCAAATGCCCGGTGGCGCCGCTAGCAGCCGTTATGGCTGCTACAGGGGTAGCACCGCTACTGTGGGGCCCGCGCCAACGAGCCTTACACAGGCACTCTCATGCCTGTAGGTGTCGCTAGCACCGGAGGGGGCCCCGGTGCTAGCGGCAGCCAAATACATGTATTAGCACTGAATGGCCGGGCATGTTCCGTGCCTGACCATCCAGTGCCTTACAATGACACTGATTGGCTAGCGGCGCGATGACATCATCGCGCCGCTTCCATGCTTGGAAGGTGCTGATTGGCGGGGCAAGTCATTCTGCCCCGCCAATCAGCGTCATTGGAGGACGCTCGTTCAGCTCCTGCAGACATGCTCAGAAGAGAGCATGTCTGCATCGCCAGTGAACAGCGTGGGAACCGGAGAATGTGAGTATGTCAACTTTATATATTTTTTTTCCTCATAAAAATGTGAATGGCATTATCTATAGTGGGGGGGGGGGGGTCTATCTACAGGGGGGGTCGTCTTTATGTGGGCTATTATATATAGGGGGGTCTATATGTGGGGCAGTAGCTACAGGGGGGTCTATATGTGGGGGTGGGGGCCACTATATACAGGGGGGTCTATATGTGGGCCACTATATACAGGGGGGGGTCTATATGTGGGGCACTAGCTACAGGGGAGGTCTGTATGTGGGGATGTGGGCCACTATCTACAGGGGGGTCTATATGTGGGGCAGTATATGTGAGACACTATACAGGGGTGGGCTATATGTAGAGCACTATCTATAGGGGAGCTATTTTTTAGGGTACTTTCTATAGGGGTGGGCTATGTGTGGGACACTATATACAGGGGTGGGTTACCTGTGGGGCACTAGCAACAGGGTGGCTATATGTAGTGCGCAGTCTACAGGGGTGGGCTATATGTGGGACAATATCTACAGAGGTGGGCTATACGTGGAGCACTAACTATAGGGGAAGCTATATGTAGGGCAGCACGGTGGCTCAGTGGTTAGCACTATTGCCTTGCAGCTCTGGAGTCCATATGTGGGCACTATCTACAGGGGCTTCTATGTAGGTCACTATCTACAGGGGGCACTATCTACAGGGGGCACGGTGTGTGTGTGTGTGTGTGTGTGTGTGTGTGTGTGTGTGTGTGTGTGACAGTTATATTTAGAGGTGTTGAGAATTTTAACTTTGTTTACAGGTGCAGAAATGTTTTAAAAGTGAGAAGCTGAAGACATCTAAACGGAAAACTGCAGAAATGGGTCATGGCCGGGAGAAATCCATCATAGATGTCTGAACCGGAGTGAGAAGAAAAGAACTAGAATCTGAGACGTCACCGGTGAGTCACTTAATGTAAATGTTTATTCTGCCTCTAATCAGTAATGTAGTCACTGTATGATCTGCAGCGAGATGATGGTGGTATGATTTTTTTTTGTGAAACCGCATCTCCCAGCATATCCTTATCATTGTTTCGGCCATGCTGGGAGCTGTAGTTTTACGCCGTACAAACCTATGCGCAGTGGCGTAACTACCGCTATAGCAGCCGTAGCGACTTCTACGGGGCCTGCAGCATGAGGGGGCCCGTGCCACCCGCCGGCACGGCCCCTCCCATGGCCGCAGGCTCCGCTAGCAGCCGCTATGGCTGCTACAGCGAGACGCCACTGAAGGGGTTGTTCCTACAAAAGACATGCATCCCCTAACCACAGGATAGGGATACATGTGGGATCGCTGGGACGCCCAGCGATGAGGAGAACGGGGGACCGAAAGTCCCCCCTAAGTTCTCCATGGCAAACCTCGGACTTCCGTAGTCTGTCTGCAGCTCCATGGAAATGACTTGCGCACCGGTCGTGCTTGTGCGCATGCGTGACCAGCGCTCCTTTCATTTTTATTGAACTGCGCAGACGCCAGAAGTCCGAGGTTAGTCATGGAGAACTTCGGGGAACTTTCGGTCTCCTTATCGCTGCCAGCGATCACACATGTATCCCCTATCCTGTGGATAGGGGATGCATGTCTTTTGTAGGAAACTATAGGCCGCTTTTTTTTTTGGGGGGGGGGGGCTGTATGGCGTAATCTACAGAGGGGGCTGTATGGCGTTATCTACAGAGGGGGTCTGTATGGCGTTATCTACAGGGGGCTGTGTATGGTGCTATCTATAGGGGGGCGCTGTGTAGTGGAATCTATAGGGAGGCACTATCTACAAGGGGGGGGGGTTGTGTGATACCCAGCAGAGGGGGGGGGGGGCCCAGTCAAAAGTTTGCTATGGGGCCCAGTCTTTCCTAGTTACGCCCCTGACTGCCCCTATATACAAGACTATAACTACTATAATACTGCTCCCTATATACAAGAATATAACTACTATAATACTGCTCCCTATATACAAGAATATAACTACTATAATACTGCTCCTATATACAAGAATATAACTACTATAATAGTGCTCCTATATATAAGAATATAACAACTATAATACTGCCTCCTATATACAAGAATATAACTACTATAATACTGCTCCTATATACAAGAATATAACTACTATAATACTGCCCCCTGTATACAAGAATATAACTACTATAATAATGCCCCCTATATACAAGAATATAACTACTATAATACTGCCCCCTATATACAAGAATATAACTACTATAATACTCCTCCTATATACAAGAATATAACTACTATAATACTGCCTCCTATATACAAGAATATAACTACTATAATACTGCTCCTATATACAAGAATATAACTACTATAATACTGCTCCTATATACAAGAATATAACTACTATAATACTGCCCCTATATACAAGAATGTAACTACTATAATACTGCTCCTATATACAGGAATGTAACTACTATAATACTGCATCCTATATACAAGAATATAACTACTATAATACTGCCCCTATATACAAGAATATAACTACTATAATACTGCTCCTATATACAAGAATATAACTACTATGATACTGCCCCTATATACAAGAATATAACTACTATAATACTGCCCCTATATACAGGAACATTACTATAATACTGCACCTATATACAAGAATATAACTACTATAATACTGCCCCTATATACAAGAATATAACTACTATAATACTGCCCCTATATACAAGAATATAACTACTATAATACTGCCCCCTATATACAAGAATATAACTCTATAATACTGCTCCTATATACAAGAATATAACTACTATAATACTGCTCCTATATAAAAGAATATAACTACTATAATACTGCCCCTATATACAAGAATATAACTACTATAATACTGCCCCTATATACAAGAATATAACTACTATAATACTGCCCCTATATACAAGAATATAACTACTATAATACTGCCCCTATATACAAGAATATAACTACTATAATACTGCCCCTATATACAAGAATGTAACTACTATAATACTGCTCCTATATACAAGAATGTAACTACTATAATACTGCCCCTATATACAAGAATATAACTACTATAATACTGCCCCTGTACACAAGAATATAACTACTATAATACTGCTCCTATATACAAGAATACAACTACTATAATACTGCTCCTATATACAAGAATACAACTACTATAATACTGCCCCTATATACAAGAATATAACTACTATAATACTGCTCCTATATACAAGAATATAACTACTATAATACTGCTCCTATATACAAGAATATAACTACTATAATACTGCTCCTATATACAAGAATATAACTACTATAATACTGCCCCTATATACAAGAATATAACTACTATAATACTGCCCCTATATACAAGAATATAACTACTATAATACTGCCCCTATATACAAGAATATAACTACTATAATACTGCCTCTATACACAAGAATATAACTACTATAATACTGCTCCTATATACAAGAATATAACTACTATAATACTGTCCCAATATACAAGAATATAACTACTATAATACTGCCCCTATATACAAGAATGTAACTACTATAATACTGCTCCTATATACAGGAATGTAACTACTATAATACTGCATCCTATATACAAGAATATAACTACTATAATACTGCCCCTATATACAAGAATATAACTACTATAATACTGCCCCTATATACAAGAATATAACTACTATAATACTGCCCCTATATACAAGAATATAACTACTATAATACTGCCCCTATATACAGGAACATTACTATAATACTGCACCTATATACAAGAATATAACTACTATAATACTGCCCCTATATACAAGAATATAACTACTATAATACTGCCCCTATATACAAGAATATAACTACTATAATACTGCCCCCTATATACAAGAATATAACTCTATAATACTGCTCCTATATACAAGAATATAACTACTATAATACTGCTCCTATATAAAAGAATATAACTACTATAATACTGCCCGCTATATACAAGAATATAACTACTATAATACTGCCCCTATATACAAGAATATAACTACTATAATACTGCCCCTATATACAAGAATATAACTACTATAATACTGTCCCAATATACAAGAATATAACTACTATAATACTGCCCCTATATACAAGAATATAACTACTATAATACTGCCCCTATATACAAGAATATAACTACTATAATACTGCCCCTATATACAAGAATGTAACTACTATAATACTGCTCCTATATACAGGAATGTAACTACTATAATACTGCCTCCTATATACAAGAATATAACTACTATAATACTGCCCCTATATACAAGAATATAACTACTATAATACTGCTCCTATATACAAGAATATAACTACTATGATACTGCCCCTATATACAAGAATATAACTACTATAATACTGCCCCTATATACAGGAACATTACTATAATACTGCACCTATATACAAGAATATAACTACTATAAGGGCGGGTTCACACATGGCGGAATTTCACTTAAATTCCGCTGCGGACACTCCGCAGCGTTAATCCGCAGCGGAGCCGTTTCTCCATTGACTTTCACTTTAATTTAGCAGTGTTCGTTTACACGATGCGTACAATTCCGCTGCGGAGCATAGGCTGCGGAGCGGAATTTGGTGTCCGCAGCATGCTCTGTCTGTTGCGGAGCAGTGGCGGACTGGTTGCGGACTCATGGCGGAATTTCTCCATTGACTTCAATGGAGAGTCAAAATTCCGCAATGAAGTCCGCAGATCTTATGTGTGCTGCGGAGCGTATTGTTTTTACTACCATGACATTTCTTCATTCTCGCTGGACCTATGTATTTCTAGGTCTACAGCCAGACTGAGGAAGTCAATGGGGCTCCCGTAATGACGGGAGCGTTGCTAGGAGACGTCTGTAAATAGTCACTGTCCAGGGTGCTGAAAGAGTTACGCGATCAGCAGTAACTGTTTCTGCACCCGGGACAGTGACTACCGATCTCAATATACATGTATCTGTAAAAAAATATATAAGTTCATACTTACCGAGAACTCCCTGCGTCTGTCTCCAGTCCGGCCTCCCAGGATGACGTTTCAGTGTAAGTGACGGCTGCAGCCAATCACAGGCCAAGCACAGGCTGCAGCGGTCACATGGACTGGAGCGTCATCCAGGGAGGTCGGGCCGGATGCCGAAAGAGGGACGCGTCACCAAGACAACGGCCGGTAAGTATGAATTTCTTTGACTTTCACTAGGGAAAGTGCTGTCCCTTCTCTCTATCCTGCACTGAATAGGGAGAAGAGAAGCACTTTTCCTGCAGTCCGCAGCGGCCAGTCCGCATCAATTTTCTGCACATTTTGTGCAGATCCGCTGCAGAATCTGCAACGCAGATTCTGTGCGGCATTGATGCGGACAGTTGCGGAGGAATTCCGCCATGTGTGGTCATGCCCTAATACTGCCCCTATATACAAGAATATAACTACTATAATACTGCCCCTATATACAAGAATATAACTACTATAATACTGCCCCCTATATACAAGAATATAACTCTATAATACTGCTCCTATATAAAAGAATATAACTACTATAATACTGCCCGCTATATACAAGAATATAACTACTATAATACTGCTCCTATATAGAAGAATATAACTACTATAATACTGCCCCCTATATACAAGAATATAACTACTATAATACTGCTCCTATATAAAAGAATATAACTACTATAATACTGCCCGCTATATACAAGAATATAACTACTATAATACTGCCCCTATATACAAGAATATAACTACTATAATACTGCCCCTATATACAAGAATATAACTACTATAATACAGCTCCTATATACAAGAATATAACTACTATAATACTGCCCCTATATACAAGAATATAACTACTATAATACTGCCCCTATATACAAGAATATAACTACTATAATACTGCCCCTATATACAAGAATATAACTACTATAATACTGCCCCTATATACAAGAATATAACTACTATAATACTGCCCCTATATACAAGAATATAACTACTATAATACTGCCCCTATATACAAGAATATAACTACTATAATACTGCCCCTATATACAAGAATATAACTACTATAATACTGCCCCTATATACAAGAATATAACTACTATAATACTGCCCCTATATACAAGAATATAACTACTATAATACTGCCCCTATATACAAGAATATAACTACTATAATACTGCCCCTATATACAAGAATATAACTACTATAATACTGCCCCTATATACAAGAATATAACTACTATAATACTGCCCCTATATACAAGAATATAAGTACTATAATACTGCTCCCTATATACAAGAATATAAGTACTATAATACTGCTCCTATATACAAGAATGTAACTACTATAATACTGCCCCTATATACAAGAATATAACTACTATAATACTGCCCCTATATACAAGAATATAACTACTATAATACTGCCCCTATATACAAGAATATAACTACTATAATACTGCCCCTATATACAAGAATATAACTACTATAATACTGCCCCTATATACAAGAATATAACTACTATAATACTGCCCCTATATACAAGAATATAACTACTATAATACTGCCCCTATATACAAGAATATAACTACTATAATACTGCCCCTATATACAAGAATATAACTACTATAATACTGCTCCCTATATACAAGAATATAAGTACTATAATACTGCTCCTATATACAAGAATGTAACTACTATAATACTGCTCCTATATACAAGAATGTAACTACTATAATACTGCTCCTATATACAAGAATATAACTACTATAATACTGCTCCTATATACAAGAATATAACTACTATAATACTGCCCCTGTATACAAGAATATAACTACTATAATACTGCCCCTGTATACAAGAATATAACTACTATAATACTGCCCCTGTACACAAGAATACAACTACTATAATACTGCTCCTATATACAAGAATACAACTACATAATACTGCCCCTACATACAAGAATACAACTACTATAATACTGCTCCTACATACAAGAATATAACTACTATAATACTGCTCCTACATACAAGAATATAACTACTATAATACTGCCCCCTATATACAAGAATATAACTACTTTAATACTGCCCCTATATACAAGAATATAACTACTATAATACTGCCTCTATACACAAGAATATAGCTACTATAATACTGCTCCTATATAAAAGAATATAACTACTATAATACTGCCCCCTATATACAAGAATATAACTACTATAATACTGTCCCCTATATACAAGAATATAACTACTATAATACTGCCCCCTATATACAAGAATATAACTACTATAATACTGCCTCCTACATACAAGAATATAACTACTATGATACTGCCCCCTATATACAAGAATATAACTACTATAATACTGCCCTATATACAAGAATATAACTACTATAATACTGCCCCCTATATACAAGAATATATTACTATAATACTGCCTCCTATATACAAGAATATAACTAATATAATACTGCCCCTATATACAAGAATATAACTACTATAATACTGCCCCTATATACAAGAATATAACTACTATAATACTGCCTCCTATATACAAGAATATAACTAATATAATACTGCCCCTATATACAAGAATATAACTACTATAATACTGCCTCCTATATACAAGAATATAACTACTATGATACTGCCCCCTATATACAGGAATATAACTACTATAATACTGCCTCCTATATACAAGAATATAACTACTATAATACCGCTTCTATATACAAGGATATAACTACTATAATACTGCCCCTATATACAAGAATATAACTACTATGATACTGCCCCCTTGTTGCTGGATGTTATGGTGCAGAATCTCTGTACTTTCTGTATGTAATATTGGTTAGTGCTCGGGGCTGCGGTGTTGCTTCTGCATAGGTTCTATGTTTTTCAGCTGCGCCCTCCGGTCTTCCTTATTTATTTTTGCTAGTGATGTGGAACGATTGTTTTTTTTTTTGTGCTAGAGTTTCTTATGGATTTAACGTAGTTTTTTTTTAATCTTATCCTTAATATTCTCTGTCATCCCACATTTCCACGCGCTGCTGATGTCCCCTCTGAGTGGAGTCTATGGCATCGTTCATCATGTGCTCCCTTCATAAATATTCAGTATATCAGAACTCCAGTGAACACGGACACCAAGGAGAGTAAATAAGTTGGTGGTGATTGAGCAATGAAGGTTATAACTCAGTATAACGATGTAGGTTTACCTGCCGGTCAGTGTCTGGGAAAGTTGGGTCATAACATCTATAAGCTGAACCATTTCTTTACCTTCTTCCTAAACCTTTAGTGAATCCCCTCTGGATCTGTGCGGGTCTGATGCTGCCAATGTGCAGCTGCAATGATTTTATATGGGTTTATAATGTCCCTGGATATAATTCTAGTCCTGTCCCCGGGTTATGCAGAATGCGATGCTTTGCTCCTGCGCTTTATGCCGCATGAATAAATTGCAAACACAATTAAGTGTTGAAGCAGAATTATTATCTGTCATTGTGAATACCTGAAATCTGCCCGGGGATCTGTCCTTAATCACCGCACAATCTGTTCTACGGCAGAACGCTGTAAATAATTGTTATCCGCAGTGTCAGGGTAATTGCCCAGCGCTGGTTGGCAAGCGGCTTCTATGGCACAGCCTGGTGTTGTTTGAAGCTGGCACAACACTTTGTCCATTATGGCGCCTCGTTTGCCCCTCCACTGTGTGATGTGAAGATGATTGCAGTTGGTTGATGACTATTTATCTACTTTTGTAGGTTCTATTTCCTATAATACTGAGTAACTTGATGTTTTATACTCCATTCACATCCAGAGCTGCATTCTCAATTCTACTGCTTTCCTTCTCGAATACTTGGGCTGTTTGAACTTACATCTTACTGCTAAGTCCGTTTGTTTACTGAGCAATTTTTCCGATGTGCGGCATTTTGAGAAATGTGGTGTTAACCCATGCACTAGTGTAGGAAACATCTGAGGCCGAGCAATATGGATTGTAGGTGTGATCTTAGAGGCACGTCTCATCACCGTGCTGAAGAACCCCGAATGACGGCAAATGGAATGGTTGATGCAGCTTTGGATGTGATTGGAGTATTAAGATGGAATGAAAGATCATATCAAGTAGAAGCAAATTATTTGCAAATCTTCCAACATTCACGGGACAGTAAGTAAATCTGCGCTATAAAGTAAGCGTTATTGATATCATAAATCCATGAATAATCTGCTCTTTGAAATGTCTAAAGACACCGATGTTGCTGGAACGACACTGCAGCTCCGAACAGCCTGGATGTAGAAATATCTGGAGTCATTAAGTAAATAAAACATTGGAACAACACATAAGAAGGCGACGTTATAACACAACTGTAATAAAAATCTTCATGCTCATATAAGAAGTTTTACCCAACCATTGGCACCAGGGGCGTAACTATAGGGGTGCAGAGTTGCAGTCGCACCCGGGTCCTGGAGCCTGAAGGGGGGAAAAGGATCTCTGGTCGATATGAAAATACTAGTACTATAATTTTGTGTGATAACTGGGGGGGACTCTGACACAAATTTTACATTGGGCCCTGAACTTTTAAGTTACGCCTCTGATTGGCGCCATAGCAGTCACGTGCTCGGCCTCTAAGGGGGATTCTCCACTGACGGTTGACCTCTACTCCCCCATGATTTGGTTTAATTGGTAGCTGGTCAGTCCCACATGGGAGATCCCCCGCTATTCTCTCAGAATACCCCGACATCTGGCTAGATCCCTTGTTTCTTCCATCTCAAAATGCACTCGCCTTAGTTTCGACTCTCCAGAACCCCATGTAATGCAGGAGCTGTGACAACGACCGATATCCACAGCAAATACTGAGTGGTCATCTGCTGGCGGTGGCACCTGGTCCTAGGCAGCCGCCCAAAATAATTCCGCTACGTCTGCCTCGCATGTTTTGTAAGATTTCGTAGTAATATTAGAATTGGCGAGTCCGACGGATAAAACAATAACTAACAATAAGTGAGAGAATCGAGCCGGAGTTTTTCCCTTTTTAAAATTTGTAGAGCTGTATTTTTGGGGTCCCTATTTCTAAGTCACATGACTGGCAGTGGGGTACTACAACTCTGAACAGGAAGAGAGCTCACACTATAATTATCATTTGGATACTTTGTCTCCCTCTTGAGCTTCTCCAATAAGATTTGTATTCGGAGCCGGTCTGGGCTATTCATCCATATGAGCAAATCCGGGTTCTGTGACGGCTTTCTGGACCTAGGGGGTTAGGAGAGGGGGCAGTTACTTGTGCCCCACACCTCAATATACAAATGTACACACCGCAAAATAACAAATATCACAAGACCATTACATATCCAGGTACAGAAGAGCAAACTCAATAATGCTGCAGAGGAGGAGCAGCAGCGTTTGTTATAAAATAATCCTTTTATTATTGATACAATGTATCTCTACAAATTTGCTTCATTTTTTTAATTTAAAATAGTCATTATTTAATATCTTCTACTGTTTTGTATATACAACTCATATGCTGATCTATGTGTCTCCATGGTAACGGCCTATAAACAAGCCCTGTGTATTCTGGTACTGCAGTCAGGTGTTACTTCACTCCATCGTTTTGATAACCTACAGGACAATAGAAGAGGAGGCAGATGGGAAAGCGTAAAACATGACGGCAGGATCAGACTACACAGGTTGTTTTGTAGTCTGTTACCATGGAGACATATAGCTCTGCGTAGGATCTGTACAGTTGTAAACAGTAGATTTTGTTTAATCAAGTCTATTTGCAAAGTTGCTTCAATTTGTTTTATTTTAGATGCATTGGAACAATGAAACATAATAGTTTTGTGTAAGTATACATAGACTTTTCCTGAGGTTTCCCTGTGGGTTACTGTTCTGTGTATCCTCATCACTCTGCAGCATCACCGTATGAGGCCGCTGCAGTGAAGGGGAGCCACCAGCAGATGGCACTGTGTCACTGTTCTGTCCATGGTGCTGATATGGTTAGGATTGAGTGGTCTATGTACAATACACAGCAGATAGTCCTCAATAAAAGAATGCGGGAACGTCATCGTAATAATAATCTTTATATAGCGCCACAGAGGGACCAGGTACAAAGAAAATCAGACGTTACAGAGTAACAAACTAACAAATCAGACCATAAGAGCGAGGGCCCTACTCGCAAGAGCTTACAATCTATGAACTTGTCCCTAGGGCCAGTTATGCTTAAGATGAATATTGACCCTCCCCCCCAACATTAAAGATAACCTTCTCTTCACATCGGGCCATAGGTGCTGAATCTGGATCATGTTTATTTTATATTGTTCCTAATGTCCTATGATCATATGAATGTATTAACATATTTAAGGTGGACCTTCTCTTTTAAAGGGTAACTAAACGTTCAACAAACTTCTGGCAAGTCATACGTTTTGTTTGGTTGGGGTCCGAGCACTAGGACCCCCACCAATCGCTAAAATGAAGTGCTTGTGTGAGCCGCTTCGTTTCTGTTCGGCTTTTTCTGGAAATTGATGTGTATTGGGCTCAATAGAAAGTCTTTGGACCCGTACCTCGACTTTCCGGAAAAAGCCGAACAGAAACGAAGCGGCTCAGCGCCCGCACCAGCGCTTCGTTTTAGCGATTGGTGGGGGTCTTCGTGTTTGGACCGCCACCGATCAAAACTTATGACATGTCAGAAGTTTGTTGAACCTTTAGTTACCCTTTAAGGTGGAATTATCCCTGCAACTAAGGCAGAAGAATATCACACTTTGGTAACCCTGTGCACATTCAGATATATCTCCAGGAGTCGACCGTAATAAAACGGTCACGTTACCTTAATGCGCTAGATAGGGGGAGGGGGCAGCCTACGACCGCACACAATATAAGCCACCAAAGCACCATTTGTCTCCCGTACAGATGGTACCTGTGACACTCGCACCAGACAGGTGAGCAGATTTATAGGCATATAATCAGCAGCTGCCATGGTAGACTTTGCTCTCTTGTGCCGGACTCTCGTGATGGGTTACTGTCCACAGCTGATCAGCCATCTCTAAGGGACTCATTGGAAGAAAGCAAACGGAAAAATATTGGTGTACATTTCATATCTGGATCAATAGTGTTTCCTGAATAAAGCTTAATCATTGAAAATTAAAAGTTCTGCAACTTTCTAATAGAATGTGTGCATCAATTCCTCACCAATTCAAAATCTCTGCTTAATGTCAGTGAATGAGGGCAGTCCTATTAATATGGAGGTAGAAATCTTACACGCAGCTGAGGGTTTGATAAAATTTTATCCAATCTAGACAATCCTTTGTGAGCTAAACACGGCGGGACAGGAGAGAGATTTGTTCGGCAGATAGTTTGCTACAATGTATCAGTGCAGGTAAAAAGAATCTGCTTGGAGTTTGGGCTGGAGTTTGAGACCAAAGTGTCTTAGATTTGAGATGAGCCCCAAAACTAAATCCAGAAGTATTCATACAACACAGTTAAAGGGAAATTCCATAGAAAACCAGCGTTTGCCAGTGCAATAGTTTACAGATCCTAACAAATGATCTCCGCTTTTCTGTAAGAGGAGAATATCTGAAAAGGAAAAAAAATTGCTGTTTCCACGCAGCGCTGCCTAGACCAGAGTGTGACTCCTGAGTGTCCAGGGTCCTGCGGATCATCAGCAGAGTCATTGAGCACAAACCCCAGCACTATAGGGGTTCAGAGGTTGCAGTAGGACTGGTTCCCGGTATCTGGGACAATGACCCTCTGTATGTACTGTTTGATCTATAAAAGGCACATGCTAGCTGGAGGGCCCCTAGTACAGATCAGGAACCTGGATCTTCAGGCTATGTTCACACACTAAACTAACAACGGCTGTAAAATAACGGAGCTGTGTTCAAGGGATAACGGCCTCTGATTTTTAGTCATTTTTCAAACCACAAATGTTTTTTGCGGCCGCTTTTGGAGCAGTTTTTCTATTGACCAAATGAAAAACGGCTCAGGAAGTGACATGCACTTCGTTTTACGGGGTGTTTTTTTACGTGTTTTTTCAAACGGCCGTATAAAAAAAAAAAATGCCCCATCGGAACGGAACGCAGTTTATCCCATTGAAATCAACAGGCAGATGTTTACGACCCGAACAACGACTGAAAAACCGTGTGCACGTACCATCAGGCTGCGCATCTGCTTAGGTGCGTTCTTTCTTTCAGCGCTGCACTTGTGAAGGTCTTAGAGGAGGCACCAGCAGGAGAGACGTGGCTTCTAATGAAAACCCAGCTGGAGAAATGAGAAGATGCCGAGATGCACATCCGCATCCAAAGAACAAAATACTATAAAAACGGAGGCAAACGTCCGGGGTTGCAGAACGACGTTGTAAGAAAACCCACTCAGAGGAAGACGTTGGCCTAGTTCACACAGTTTTATTTTACTCGTGAACCGCGCCAAAAAACGTCCGAAAATACCTCCTATTGGTTTTTATGGGAGACTGAGGCGTTCTCTTCCTGTGAGCGGAAAAAAACGCTCATGGGAAAAAGCTACATGCTCTTCCTGCATTTCTGTCTCTGACCTCCCATTGAAATCGGGAGCCAGAGAAAGCGTTTTCCGCAGTGTTTTATGCCCGCAGCGTTCAATGGCTGTGGCCGAAAAATGCCGCAATGAAAGTGCAGGCAGGTCAGATTTTTCTGCCTGAAAAAGAAAAAATGTGTGAACTAAGCCTTAAAGGGGTTTTCCCCTTCTGACAACTGTTGACCGGTCCACTGGATAGGTCATCAGTACATTATCTGTGAGGGTCCAACACCCGGACCCCGCACAGATCAGCTGCTCCGGTGCCTCCATGAACCGGACGTACATGCCGAAAGCAGGTGGCTCCGGCCACGGAATAGCGGTCGTGCAGTATTCAAGTGAATAGGAGCAGAGCTGCAGTTCTGCAGCACGGCCGCTATGCAGAGTACGGAGCCAACTGCTTCCGGCTCCATACATCGCATTGTGTGCCACAACATCCGGTGCCCGCAGGCCACCGGAGCGGCTTAACGGTGCAGGGTCTGGGTGTTGGACCTGAACCGATGACATACTGATGACCAGGGGCGTAACTAGGAAAGACTGGGCCCCATAGCAAACTTTTGACTGGGGCCCCCCCTCTGCTGGGTATCACACAACCCCCCCCCCTTGTAGATAGTGCCTCCCTATAGATTCCACCACATAGCGCCCCCTATAGATAGCACCATACACAGCCCCCTGCAGATAACGCCATACAGCCCCCTGTAGATAACGCCATACAGACCCCCTCTGTAGATAACGCCATACAGCCCCCCTGTAGATAACGCCATACAGTCCCCCCTGTAGATAACGCCATACAGTCCCCCCTGTAGATAACGCCATACAGAACCCCTCTGTAGATAACGCCATATAGCCCCCCCCCCCCCCAAAAAAAAACGTCCTATAGTTTGTCCTACAAAAGACATGCATCCCCTATCCACAGGATAGGGGATACATGTGTGATCGCTGGCAGTGATAAGGAGAACGGGGGACCGAAAGTCCCCCGAAGTTCTCCATGACGAACCTCGGACTTCCGGCGTCTGCGCAGTTCAATAAAAATGAAAGGAACGCTGGTCACGCATGCGCACAAGCGCAACCGGCGCTCCATTCATTTCTACGGAGCTGCCGACACAGACCCCGGAAGTCCAAGGTTTGTCATGGAGAACTTATGGGGGACTTTCGGTCCCCCGTTCTCCTCATCGCTGCCAGCGATCACACATGTATCCCCTATCCTGTGGAGATCCTGTGGAGAGGGGATACATGTATTTATGTAGGAACAACCCCTTCAGTGGCGTCGCGCTGTAGCAGCCATAGCGGCTGCTAGCGGAGCCTGCGGCCATGGGAGGGGGCCGTGCCGGCGGGTGGCACGGGCCCCCTCATGCTGCAGGCCCTGTAGAAGTCGGTACGGCTGCTATAGCGGTAGTTACGCCACTTCGTATAGGTTTGTACGGCGTAAAACTACAGCTCCCAGCATGGCCGGAACAATGGTAAGGATATGCTGGGAGATGCGGTTTCACAAAAAAAATCCTATCACCATCATCTCGCTGCAGATCATACAGTGACAACAATACTGATTAGAGGCAGAATAAACATTTACATTAAGTGACTCACCGGTGACGTCTCAGATTCTAGTTCTTTTCTTCTCCCTCCGGTTCAGACATCTATGATGGATTTCTCCCGGCCATGACCCATTTCTGCAGTTTTCCGTTTAGATGTCTTCAGCTTCTCACTATTAAAACATTTCTGCACCTATAAACAAAGTTAAAATTGTCAACACATCTAAATATAACTGTCACAAACACACAACATGTCCCCTGTAGATAGTGCCCCCTGTAGATAGTGACCTACATAGAAGCCCCTGTAGATAGTGCCCACATATGGACTCCAGAGCTGCAAGGCAATAGTGCTAACCACTGAGCCACCGTGCTGCCCTACATATAGCTTCCCCTATAGTTAGTGCTCCACGTATAGCCCACCTCTGTATATAGTGTCTCACATATAGCTCCCCCTGTAGACTGTGCACTACATATAGCCACCCTGTTGCTAGTGCCCCACAGGTAACCCACCCCTGTATATAGTGTAACACATATAGACCCCCCTGTATATAGTGGCCCACATATAGACCCCCCTGTATATAGTGGCCCACATATGGACCCCCCCTGTATATAGTGGCCAACATATAGAGCCCCCTGTATATAATGGCCCACGTATAGAGCCCCCTGTATATAATGGCCCACACCCCCACATCTAGACCCCCCCTGTAGCTACTGCCCCACACATAGACCCCCTATATATAATAGCCCACATAAAGATGACCCCCCCCCCACCCCCCCACTATAGATAATGCCATTCACATTTTTATGAGGGAAAAAAAACAAAAACTTGACATACTCACATTCTCCGGTTCCCACGCTGTTCACTGGCGATGCAGACATGCTCTCTAATGAGCATGTCTGCAGGAGCTGAACGAGCGTCCTCCAATGACGCTGATTGGCGGGGCAGAATGACTTGCCCCGCCAATCAGCACCTTCCAAGCATGGAAGCGGCGCGATGATGTCATCGCGCCGCTAGCCAATCAGTGTCATTGTAAGGCACTGGATGGTCAGGCACGGAACATGCCCGGCCATTCAGTGCTAATACATGTATTTGGCTGCCGCTAGCACTGGGGCCCCCTCCGGTGCTAGCGACACCTACAGGCATGAGAGGGCCTGTGTAAGGCTCGGCGTCGCGGGCCCCACAGTAGCGACGCTACCGCTGTAGTAGCCATAACGGCTGCTAGCGGCGCCACCGGGCCCCCTCAAGCCCCGGGCCCCGTAGCAGCCGCTACTGCTGCTACCGCGGTAGTTACGCCACTGCTGATGACCTATCCGGTGGAGAGATCATGAGTTGTCAGAAGGTGGAAAACCCTTTTAATGTCATACAAACAAGAAGTTCTCCATTTCAAATCCGCACTTCTGCTATCCAGGACTACTTCACTACTGTCATGTCTTCTCTGTCCCACAACCCTAAACAATTATTTACAATGTTTAACTCTGTCCCCCGGTGCCCCCTCACACGTGTCTCAGCTGAGGAATTTGTCACATATTAAAAACCCAAGATCAGCAAAAGTGAAAACTTCAACCTGCAGTCCTGAAACACCTCTCCACAACTGCTCAGTGCTCCCACCCCATAACCTGCTTCCCCACCATTACTGATGGAAATTCCACCTCACCACATGCACTTAAAGCCCATTCCAATCCATCTCATCCGCAACCTTCCTACGTAGCGTAAATGTTCCGGAATTCTGAGCGCAAATTCTGCAGCATTTACAGTAGCAGCAAAGTGGACGAGACTTCGAAAAAACCTGCAGCGTAAACATTAATAAGTTTACCTGCGGTGCAGAATTTAATTCCTCAGCAAGTCAATTTATTCTGCGTTTTAGTTGATTTTCCGTTGCGGGTTTTCCCCACTGAATTCAATGGGGATGCAAATCCCACAACAGAAAGCTAAGTTTTGCGACTTTTGCGGTGTATTTGCAGCGATTACGCCGCGAAATGGCAACTGTGGAAAACCAAAAATAAATCAAACCCAGAATGCCCTCCTTCCTGCAGTCTGGCCTTCTGGGATGTTTCATCCCATGTGACCGCTGTAGCCAATCACAGACTGCAGCATTACAAGAGGCCGGACTACGCACAGAGAAGACTGAAGGAGTAAGTATGAACGGCTTTCTTCCTCAGCGGAAATTACATTAGAAAAACCGCACCACAATGTGGTGACATTTATCGGACGGATTGTACTGCAGGTTCCAGGTCGGACACTCTGCGTCATTTTTACGCAGCGTATCCGACCCGTGGGAACCCGGCCCAACCCATCTATTAAACCCTTCACTATCCACTGGAGTCTTCTTTATTTACACATGCAACTATAACACCCATCCTTAAGAAGCCTTCCCTCTATTTCCAACCCGGCCCATCTGACCGCTCTTGTTTGCCTCCAAGCACCTTGAACATAATGTCCACCTAGAATTGTCCTGACATCTTTCATCCAACTCTCATTTCGTCCTTCTACAATCTGGCTTCTGACCCCACCACTCTACTGAAATGGCCTTAACCAAAGTCACTAATGATCAAAGCATCACAGCATTACTCTGTGCTCCTCCTACATTACTCTGTGCTCCTCCTTCTACATTACTCTGTGCTCCTCCTTCTACATTACTCTGTGCTCCTTCTACATTACTCTGCGCTCCTCCTACATTACTCTGTGCTCCTCCTTCTACATTACTCTGTGCTCCTCCTTCTACATTACTCTGTGCTCCTCCTTCTACATTACTCTGTGCTCCTCCTTCTACATTACTCTGTGCTCCTCCTACGTTACTCTGTGCTCCTCCTTCCACATTACTCTGTGCTCCTCCTACGTTACTTTGTGCTCCTCCTTCTACATTACTCTGTGCTCCTCCTTCTACATTACTCTATGCTCCTCCTTCTACATTACTCTGTGCTCCTCCTACATTACTCTGTGCTCCTCCTTCTACATTACTCTGTGCTCCTCCTACATTACTCTGTGCTCCTCCTTATACATTACTCTGTGCTCCTCCTTCTACATTACTCTGTACTCCTCCTTCTACATTACTCTGTGCTCATCCTTCTACATTACTCTGTACTCCTCCTTCTACATTACTCTGTACTCATCCTTCTACATTACTCTGTGCTCCTCCTTCTACATTACTCTGTGCTCATCCTTCTACATTACTCTGCTCATCCTTCTACATTACTCTGTGCTCCTCCTCCTACATTACTCTGTGCTCCTCCTTCTACATTACTCTGCGCTTCTTCTAGACCTGTCCTCTGCTTCTACATTACTCTGTGCTCCTCCTTCTAGACCTGTCCTCCACCTTCTACATTACTCTGTGCTCCTCCTTCTAGACCTGTCCTCTGCTTCTACATTACTCTGCTCTCATCCTTCTAGACCTGTCCTCTGCCTTCTACATTACTCTGTGCTCCTCCTTCTAGACCTGTCCTCTGCCTTTTACATTACTCTGTGCTTCTCCTAGTCCTGTCCTCTGCTTCTACATTACTCTGTGCTCCTCCTTCTAGACCTGTCCTCTGCTTCTACATTACTCTGTGCTCCTCCTTCTAGACCTGTCCTCTGCTTCTACATTAGTCTGTGCTCCTCCTTCTAGACCTGTCCTCTGCTTTCTACATTACTCTGCGCTCCTCCTTCTAGACCTGTCCCCTGCTTCTACATTAATCTGTGCTCCTCCTTCTAGACCTGTCCTCTGCCTTCTACATTACTCTGCTCTCCTCCTTCTAGACCTGTCCTCTGCCTTCTACATTACTCTGCGCTCCTACTTCTAGACCTGTCCCCTGCTTCTACATTACTCTGTGCTCCTCCTTCTAGACCTGTCCTCTGCTTCTACATTACTCTGTGCTCCTCCTTCTAGACCTGTCCTCTGCCTTGTACATTACTCTGTGCTCCTCCTTCTAGACCTGTCCTCTGCCTTCTACATTACTCTGTGCTCCTCCTTCTAGACCTGTCCCCTGCTTCTACATTACTCTGTGCTCCTCCTTCTAGACCTGTCCTCTGCTTCTACATTACTCTGTGCTTCTCCTTCTAGACCTGTCCTCCACCTTCTACATTACTCTGCGCTCCTCCTTCTAGACCTGTCCCCTGCTTCTACATTACTCTGTGCTCCTCCTTCTAGACCTGTCCCCTGCTTCTACATTACTCTGTGCTCCTCCTTCTAGACCTGTCCCCTGCTTCTACATTACTCTGTGCTCCTCCTTCTAGACCTGAACTCTGCTTCTACATTACTCTGTGCTCCTCCTTCTAGACTTGTCCTCCACCTTCTACATTACTCTGTGCTCCTCCTTCTAGACCTGTCCTCTGCTTCTACATTACTCTGCTCTCATCCTTCTAGACCTGTCCTCTGCCTTCTACATTACTCTGTTCTCCTCCTTCTAGACCTGTCCTCTGCTTCTACATTACTCTGTGCTCCTCCTTCTAGACCTGTCCTCTGCTTCTACATTACTCTGCTCTCATCCTTCTAGACCTATCCTCTGCCTTCTACATTACTCTGTTCTCCTCCTTCTAGACCTGTCCTCTGCCTTCTACATTACTCTGTGCTCCTCCTTCTAGACCTGTCCTCTGCCTTTTACATTACTCTGTGCTTCTCCTAGTCCTGTCCTCTGCTTCTACATTACTCTGTGCTCTTCCTTCTAGACCTGTCCTCTGCTTCTACATTACTCTGTGCTCCTCCTTCTAGACTTGTCCTCCACCTTCTACATTACTCTGTGCTCCTCCTTCTAGACCTGTCCTCTGCTTCTACATTACTCTGCTCTCATCCTTCTAGACCTGTCCTCTGCCTTCTACATTACTCTGTTCTCCTCCTTCTAGACCTGTCCTCTGCTTCTACATTACTCTGTGCTCCTCCTTCTAGACCTGTCCTCTGCTTCTACATTACTCTGCTCTCATCCTTCTAGACCTATCCTCTGCCTTCTACATTACTCTGTTCTCCTCCTTCTAGACCTGTCCTCTGCCTTCTACATTACTCTGTGCTCCTCCTTCTAGACCTGTCCTCTGCCTTTTACATTACTCTGTGCTTCTCCTAGTCCTGTCCTCTGCTTCTACATTACTCTGTGCTCTTCCTTCTAGACCTGTCCTCTGCTTCTACATTACTCTGTGCTCCTCCTTCTAGACCTGTCCTCTGCTTCTACATTAGTCTGTGCTCCTCCTTCTAGACCTGCCCTCTGCCTTCTACATTACTCTGCGCTCCTCCTTCTAGACCTGTCCCCTGCTTCTACATTACTCTGTGCTCCTCCTTCTAGACCTGTCCCCTGCTTCTACATTAATCTGTGCTCCTCCTTCTAGACCTGTCCTCTGCTTCTACATTACTCTGTGCTCTTCCTCCTAGACCTGTCCTCCACCTTCTACATTACTCTGCGCTCCTCCTTCTAGACCTGTCCCCTGCTTCTACATTACTCTGTGCTCCTCCTTCTAGACCTGTCCCCTGCTTCTACATTACTCTGTGCTCCTCCTTCAAGACCTGTCCCCTGCTTCTACATTACTCTGTGCTCCTCCTTCTAGACCTGAACTCTGCTTCTACATTACTCTGTGCTCCTCCTTCTAGACCTGTCCCCTGCTTCTACATTACTCTGTGCTCCTCCTTCTAGACCTGTCCCCTGCTTCTACATTACTCTGTGCTCCTCCTTCTAGACCTGTCCCCTGCTTCTACATTACTCTGTGCTCCTCCTTCTAGACCTGAACTCTGCTTCTACATTACTCTGTGCTCCTCCTTCTAGACTTGTCCTCTGCTTCTACATTACTCTGTGCTCCTCCTACATTACTCTGTGCTCCTCCTACATTACTCTGTGCTCCTCCTTCTACATTACTCTGTGCTCCTCCTTCTACATTACTCTGCGCTCCTCCTTCTACATTACTCTGTACTCATCCTTCTACATTACTCTGTTCTCCTCCTTCTACATTACTCTGTGCTCCTCCTTCTACATTACTCTGTGCTCATCCTTCTACATTACTCTGCTCATCCTTCTACATTACTCTGTGCTCCTCCTTCTACATTACTCTGCGCTCCTCCTCCTACATTACTCTGTGCTCCTCCTTCTACATTACTCTGCGCTTCTTCTAGACCTGTGCTCTGCTTCTACATTACTCTGTGCTCCTCCTTCTAGACTTGTCCTCCACCTTCTACATTACTCTGTGCTCCTCCTTCTAGACCTGTCCTCTGCTTCTACATTACTCTGCTCTCATCCTTCTAGACCTGTCCTCTGCCTTCTACATTACTCTGTTCTCCTCCTTCTAGACCTGTCCTCTGCTTCTACATTACTCTGTGCTCCTCCTTCTAGACCTGTCCTCTGCTTCTACATTACTCTGCTCTCATCCTTCTAGACCTGTCCTCTGCCTTCTACATTACTCTGCGCTCCTCCTTCTAGACCTGTCCCCTGCTTCTACATTACTCTGTGCTCCTCCTTCTAGACCTGTCCTCTGCTTCTACATTACTCTGTGCTTCTCCTTCTAGACCTGTCCTCTGCTTCTACATTACTCTGTGCTCCTCCTTCTAGACCTGTCCTCTGCCTTCTACATTACTCTGTGCTCCTCCTTCTAGACCTGTCCTCTGCTTCTACATTACTCTGTGCTTCTCCTTCTAGACCTGTCCTCCACCTTCTACATTACTCTGCGCTCCTCCTTCTAGACCTGTCCTCTGCTTCTACATTACTCTGTGCTCCTCCTTCTAGACCTGTCCTCTGCTTCTACATTAGTCTGTGCTCCTCCTTCTAGACCTGCCCTCTGCCTTCTACATTACTCTGCGCTCCTCCTTATAGACCTGTCCCCTGCTTCTACATTACTCTGTGCTCCTCCTTCTAGACCTGTCCTCTGCCTTTTACATTACTCTGTGCTTCTCCTTCTAGTCCTGTCCTCTGCTTCTACATTACTCTGTGCTCCTCCTTCTAGACCTGTCCTCTGCTTCTACATTACTCTGTGCTCCTCCTTCTAGACCTGTCCTCTGCCTTTTACATTACTCTGTGCTTCTCCTTCTAGTCCTGTCCTCTGCTTCTACATTACTCTGTGCTCCTCCTTCTAGACCTGTCCTCTGCTTCTACATTACTCTGTGCTCCTCCTTCTAGACCTGTCCTCTGCTTCTACATTAGTCTGTGCTCCTCCTTCTAGACCTGTCCTCTGCCTTCTACATTACTCTGCGCTCCTCCTTCTAGACCTGTCCCCTGCTTCTACATTAATCTGTGCTCCTCCTTCTAGACCTGTCCTCTGCCTTCTACATTACTCTTCTCTCCTCCTTCTAGACCTGTCCTCTGCCTTCTACATTACTCTGCGCTCCTCCTTCTAGACCTGTCCCCTGCTTCTACATTACTCTGTGCTCCTCCTTCTAGACCTGTCCTCTGCTTCTACATTACTCTGTGCTTCTCCTTCTAGACCTGTCCTCTGCTTCTACATTACTCTGTGCTCCTCCTTCTAGACCTGTCCTCTGCCTTCTACATTACTCTGTGCTCCTCCTTCTAGACCTGTCCTCTGCTTCTACATTACTCTGTGCTTCTCCTTCTAGACCTGTCCTCCACCTTCTACATTACTCTGCGCTCCTCCTTCTAGACCTGTCCCCTGCTTCTACATTACTCTGTACTCCTCCTTCTAGACCTGTCCCCTGCTTCTACATTACTCTGTGCTCCTCCTTCTAGACCTGTCCCCTGCTTCTACATTACTCTGTGCTCCTCCTTCTAGACCTGAACTCTGCTTCTACATTACTCTGTGCTCCTCCTTCTAGACCTGTCCTGTGCTTCTACATTACTCTGTGCTCCTCCTTCTAGACCTGTCCCCTGCTTCTACATTACTCTGTGCTCCTCCTTCTAGACCTGTCCCCTGCTTCTACATTACTCTGTGCTCCTCCTTCTAGACCTGTCCTCTGCTTCTACATTACTCTGTGCTCCTCCTTCTAGACCTGTCCTCTGCTTCTACATTACTCTGTGCTCCTCCTTCTAGACCTGTCCCCTGCTTCTACATTACTCTGTGCTCCTCCTTCTAGACCTGTCCTCTGCTTCTACATTACTCTGTGCTCCTCCTTCTAGACCTGTCCTCTGCTTCTACATTACTCTGTGCTTCTCCTTCTAGACCTGTCCTCTGCTTCTACATTACTCTGTGCTCCTCCTTCTAGACCTGTCCTCTGCCTTCTACATTACTCTGTGCTCCTCCTTCTAGACCTGTCCTCTGCTTCTACATTACTCTGTGCTTCTCCTTCTAGACCTGTCCTCCACCTTCTACATTACTCTGCGCTCCTCCTTCTAGACCTGTCCCCTGCTTCTACATTACTCTGTACTCCTCCTTCTAGACCTGTCCCCTGCTTCTACATTACTCTGTGCTCCTCCTTCTAGACCTGTCCCCTGCTTCTACATTACTCTGTGCTCCTCCTTCTAGACCTGTCCTCTGCTTCTACATTAGTCTGTGCTCCTCCTTCTAGACCTGCCCTCTGCCTTCTACATTACTCTGCGCTCCTCCTTCTAGACCTGTCCCCTGCTTCTACATTACTCTGTGCTCCTCCTTCTAGACCTGTCCCCTGCTTCTACATTAATCTGTGCTCCTCCTTCTAGACCTGTCCTCTGCTTCTACATTACTCTGTGCTCTTCCTCCTAGACATGTCCTCCACCTTCTACATTACTCTGTGCTTCTCCTTCTAGACATGTCCTCTGCTTCTACATTACTCTGTGCTTCTCCTTCTAGACATGTCCTCTGCTTCTACATTACTCTGTGCTCCTCCTTCTAGACCTGTCCCCTGCTTCTACATTACTCTGCTCCTCCTTCTAGACCTGTCCTCTGCTTCTACATTACTCTGTGCTCCTCCTTCTAGACCTGTCCTCTGCCTTTTACATTACTCTGTGCTTCTCCTTCTAGTCCTGTCCTCTGCTTCTACATTACTCTGTGCTCCTCCTTCTAGACCTGTCCTCTGCTTCTACATTACTCTGTGCTCCTCCTTCTAGACCTGTCCTCTGCTTCTACATTAGTCTGTGCTCCTCCTTCTAGACCTGTCCTCTGCCTTCTACATTACTCTGCGCTCCTCCTTCTAGACCTGTCCCCTGCTTCTACATTAATCTGTGCTCCTCCTTCTAGACCTGTCCTCTGCCTTCTACATTACTCTTCTCTCCTCCTTCTAGACCTGTCCTCTGCCTTCTACATTACTCTGCGCTCCTCCTTCTAGACCTGTCCCCTGCTTCTACATTACTCTGTGCTCCTCCTTCTAGACCTGTCCTCTGCTTCTACATTACTCTGTGCTTCTCCTTCTAGACCTGTCCTCTGCTTCTACATTACTCTGTGCTCCTCCTTCTAGACCTGTCCTCTGCCTTCTACATTACTCTGTGCTCCTCCTTCTAGACCTGTCCTCTGCTTCTACATTACTCTGTGCTTCTCCTTCTAGACCTGTCCTCCACCTTCTACATTACTCTGCGCTCCTCCTTCTAGACCTGTCCCCTGCTTCTACATTACTCTGTACTCCTCCTTCTAGACCTGTCCCCTGCTTCTACATTACTCTGTGCTCCTCCTTCTAGACCTGTCCCCTGCTTCTACATTACTCTGTGCTCCTCCTTCTAGACCTGAACTCTGCTTCTACATTACTCTGTGCTCCTCCTTCTAGACCTGTCCTGTGCTTCTACATTACTCTGTGCTCCTCCTTCTAGACCTGTCCCCTGCTTCTACATTACTCTGTGCTCCTCCTTCTAGACCTGTCCCCTGCTTCTACATTACTCTGTGCTCCTCCTTCTAGACCTGTCCTCTGCTTCTACATTACTCTGTGCTCCTCCTTCTAGACCTGTCCTCTGCTTCTACATTACTCTGTGCTCCTCCTTCTAGACCTGTCCCCTGCTTCTACATTACTCTGTGCTCCTCCTTCTAGACCTGTCCTCTGCTTCTACATTACTCTGTGCTCCTCCTTCTAGACCTGTCCTCTGCTTCTACATTACTCTGTGCTCCTCCTTCTAGACCTGTCCCCTGCTTCTACATTACTCTGTGCTCCTCCTTCTAGACCTGTCCCCTGCTTCTACATTACTCTGTGCTCCTCCTTCTAGACCTGTCCTCTGCTTCTCCATTACTCTGTGCTTCTCCTTCTAGATCTGTCCTCTGTGTTACACGAAGGAAACAGACTGGTCTGGAGTCTGATTTAAGTTTGGGGTCTAATGATAGACCCGGGCCGTGTGATGGTGGTTGTGGTGGTGGTGGTTTATTTTGGTCACAGTGTATGGCCCGTGTTGTTTCCGGCTGACTGATCATGTATCCAGTGCCACATAGTTTTCTATTACATGGCACTGCCAAGCGGCTCCGATACCCTCCGTGTTGCCATAGAATCGATCCATGTCGTTGTGGTGATACCTTGTGATCAGGGCAGTGACCGCATAGGTGGTGCCTTAGTGCAGCTGATCATGTCTGACGTGTGTGCCCTGGTCATTCTGCGATGCAACATAACTGATGTGTGGGTAGAGAAGTCATGGTTCTGTACACACTGTCGTAGGATATCTGCAGTGTCCCACTCCAGTCCTGTGTACATGTCCGTCACTGTGTACATGGCAGCATTCAGTGTCACATACGATGAGATTGAGGCATATGTATCAAAACTAGTACCAAGGAAAAGCGGAGCGGTGTAATCTAATTGGCTACCATGGGCCACTACACCACTTTTTCTTTGCACGAGTCTTCATACTTCTAATGTGTTTATGGACTCCCCCCCCCACACCCCCCCTCCCACTGTCCCCTGATTGCAGGAGTAGTATATAATGATGTTGCTGTCCCTCCCTGTCAGTTTTTGCTTATTTGGCAGCAGCCGCCCATGATGTCCCGTACCAGCGGCCAATGACTAGGCACATCGGGGATGCCAGTAAATATGGCACGTTAATGCTGCAGCCATGTAAACAAAGCAACGACGCTGGAGTTTTGGGGAATGTAACAGGTGGGTATTGTTTTTTTTTTTCACATGCTGATGTCAGATTTTTTGGGGAAATTCGGACGACCCCTTTGATTTTGGGGTCTTTTTGATTCATTCTCAACATGTTGGTGGTGTTTAAAGGGCATGACATGGAGGCGGGGTCTCTTTAAAGGGGCGGAGTATATGTCTGAACAAAAATCATGGATGATCCAAAGTTTTTACAGCTGTCCAGATAAAATTTGACGAGGAGGTTGGCGATCCTACTCCCATATGTAACCTCTGGTCCACAACCTTCCCTGTCCATCCTTCTGTTCTCCCAATACTTTCCAATACAAAATCTCCGGTCCTCACAATACCTTCTTCTTTTCTCCTCATATCATCGTCACCAAGATTTCTTCCGTGTATCCCCAATACTCTGAAACCTTCTACCCCAACACATCAGACTCTCCCCCCCCCCATCCAAACCTTCAAAAGTAACCTGACAAACCCCCTCTTCAGAAAAGCTTACACCCTACAATAACCCTCCCGCCACTACTCTACCGGCTGAACAGATTCTATCCTCGCCTCCTGTCTCCTTCCCCCCTCTACTTGTGGATTATTAACCCTCGCGGGCAGGGTCCTCTCTACTTCTGTACCAGTCTGTCATTCATTAAGCTCATGTTTATTGTACTTTTTGTTTTTCTTGTCTCATGTTTTGTACATAAATGGAATTAATGGCGCTTCAAAAAAAATTATATATATATATGTGTGTACTGAGCTGTCATTGCCCTCAGTTGCTGTGCTCTGATGTGACCTGGGTGTCATGCTCTGCACATAACAAGCAGTAGATAACAATGAACGACTGTCACCTAAGTGTCAGCTCTTGGGCCCCGACCATTGGCTTCCTGTGTGTTATAAGAGTCTCGTCCATGGTAATCTTGTTCTTCCATTGCCAGCGATTACACATTGAGCGTTCTCTTCTGTGACCTTGTTGTATTTGGTTTAGGTGATGGGTGGATGAAGGATGCTTCATGGAGTCTTAGACATCTCCTACTTGATATTTATACACAGACCTGCTGTACATACAGCGCAGCCGGATGTGGGATGTTATTCCATAGGGTGCCAGGGTTAGGACAACTTACATCACCCAGCGCAGAGTTGTCACTTAAAGTCAGTGTCCAAAGGGGTTGTACATGGGTAGGAATACATGTCTGCGTTCCTCCACAAGTAGCCATACACTTGGCTGCTGGTTTTGTCTGGTATTGCTTTGTAGCAGTTCCATTTAAATTAATAGGGCTGAGCTGCAATACCACACACAACCTGTGGACAGGTGTGGTGCTGTTTTTGGAACAAAGCAACCAAGTTTTTCTAATCCTGGACAACCCCTTTAACTGGTTACCTTAAAGGTGTTGTCTAGTATAGAAAGCCCATTTCCATACACCCTTATAGGTGGTTAATGGAGGGAGGCAATCATATCTTTCTCTCTTGCCCGCTCTCTCTCTCTCGCCCACCCTCTCTCTCTCGCCCGCCCTCTCTCTCTCTCTCACTCTCTTGCCCACCCTCTCTCTCTCGCCCGCCCTCTCTCTCTCTCTCACTCTCTCGCCCGCCCGCCCTCTCTCTCTCTCACTCTCTCGCCCGCCCGCCCTCTCTCTCTCTCTCGCCCTGCCCTGCCCTGTATTACACAGACAACACATTAATATGAGTGGACACTGTGTAATGCTTAGTTTCCCCTCTGGGGGTGCTGCAGGGAAATTGAACACTTACTGCCAAGTTTCCCAACAAATTACAGCTGATCGCTGCGGGTCCCAGCAGGGGATTGGCCTATGGGCGTTTTTTGCAGGTAGGCACTGGTGCAGCCATCCCCGTAACAGAAGGGGGGTCATGCTTGTTCCCCCCTACCTCCTATCACTAGAATAGAAGGTCCATAGGAGCCCTATACATGTACCCACAGCCAATAGGGGAGAAGGATGATGTCAACCTGAGCTGGGACCCTCGTTCTCCCCCATGCACCATAGTCAGCACATGAGCTGCCGCTATGATATGTGCACCCAAATATAGGAAACCTCTTTCTATCTTAATGAAATCCCATTTATGCTCATAGCTCGTAGGTGGTCCGGTGGCACCAATGGTCGCCATCTATAATGCAGAATTCTGGGGCCAGTGCTATCATTTGGAGCAGTGGTCTGTACATGCTGGGAGTTGGAGTATTGCAACAGCTGAAAAGCTACAGGTTGGAGGACACTAGTTCTACTATCGCCAGAAATGGTGGTGCTACATATAGTGCAAGAGGAACTAAAGCGAATCTCAAAACCAACTCCCCACTCAATGCAAAAAACAATAATAATAATTATTACTGCACTGTAAAAAGAATGTAAGCTCCTGAACCGAGCATCTGAGTATGGCGGTGAATGTGTTAGTCTCATTACCAGCGATACAATGTATCATCGTCACACTACTGCTGCTTATTGAATATGAGGGATTGTTGTTTCCAGAGCAGTGAGCACGTCGTCTACTGACCACAGCAGAAGTCAAACTGCGGCTCAGCAAAACTCACACCAATTATCGTCATTGTCAGATGTTACCCAAGAGCCGCTGACTGACCGTTGGAATCATCGTCAAATGAACCACAACATGTTTATCGCTGTCCGGCTGCTGCGAGATAATTACCAGGTGAATAATAATCACCGGCCGTAACCAGCCGCCGCCAGTAAACCATACAGAACGCAGCGCGGTCCTGGCGCCACCTTCCTAAAAGAAGACGACATTAGTCCTCAAGGACATTTCCCTAAAAGTCTTCTATATCCTTGAGTCGTCCTCTTTTGTCAAACTTCTCTTCAACTGTTTCTGGGAAATCTGGGTGACATCTAATGTCTTCTATAAAATGGGGGATGTCATCCAGCTTTCCCAAGCTACTGAACGTTAAATCTGCCGAGCTGAGGATGCACATCTAGACAGATTTACCATTCATGAGTCTGGGAAAGCTGAGTGGCAACTGGACGGAGCTGTGATGGCGAACTAGGCTGCAACGGATCGGTCATCCAGCTTTCCAAGTCAATGAACTGAAAATCTGCCTAATTCTGCATCCATATGGGAACAGCTGATTTGCCACTCAAGAATCTAGGAAAGCTGAGTGACACTTGAGAAAGCTCTAATGACAGACATTCTGCTTGTCACCCAGCTTTTCCAAACCAATAAACAGCAAATCTGCTTAATTACAAATTCACACTGGAACAGGCAATGTAACGCTGCCATGCAGGGAAAGCTGGGTGACGACCCCTGTAGAAGCTGTAATGGCCATCTAAGTTGTCACCCAGCTTTCCCAGAAAGAGATATAACAGAAGAGGGCGACTCAATGTCTTAGGTACAGATTTATTTTGAAATGTCCATCAGATAACAGGAAATAAATGATAAACCTGTTTTCTTGGAAGAATTGTGTAACACCTGAAGATTTCTTATAATACACAAGGAATGGCGATCAGTGAATAAACTCCTGTAGATCATTTCCTTAGTTCTGGGATCATCAGTTCTTTTGGGGAAGATGTGTAATACCAAGGGAACGCTGGCACCTTGCTGGGCGGGGGAGGGGAATATTGATCGGGGTAGGTCCTCTGTTATATGGCATTATATGATATTATAATGCTTTCTGTAAATTATAAGGCTATTACAGATCAGTAGGAGTTTCATGATTACCTGGAGACATCGGACTCTGTATATGGAATAAAGTATCCAACCTGTCAATGACGATGGATGAGCGGAGATTCCATGATTTGCCTCCAGTCTTGTCACTTCCATATCCTTGATGACTCGTAATATCCATATAATACACAGAAGGGAAGACATTATCTATCAGTTATATCCTTATCCCCCCACTTCCTAAAACTCAACATGGAGAAAAAGAAAATCATCATCTATCACCCATCGGACATCACCCACTCAGCAGAACGATCAATCTCAGCGATCGGCTCCACGCTTTCCCCAGTCTCACAAGTCCGTTGCCTCGAGACAACCTTTTATTCCACCCTGTTCTTCAGACCGCACATCCAAGTCCTAACCTCCTCCTAAACATTTCTTGTATCACACTTTCCCCAACCTCAAGTCAACAAGAATGCGAATACATGCCCTCATCATCTCCCGCCTAGACTACTGCAACATCATCCTCTGTGGCCTCCCATCTAACACTCATGCAGCCCTCCAATCCACCCTCAACTCTGCTGCCAGTGATTTACCTCTCCCCTCTGTAAACCTTTCACTGACCAATTACTGTCCAGCAAATTGAGTTCAAAATATTAACAATAACATACAAGTCAGTCCACAACCGATCCCCTCCTTACATCTGTGCGCTAATCCCCAGCTACCTCCCCACACATAATATCCAGTCCACAACCGATCCCCTCCTTACATCTGTGCCCTAATCCCCCGCTACCTCCCCATACATAATATCCAGTCCACAACTGATCCCCTCCTTACATATGTGACCTAATCCCCCGCTACCTCCCCACACATAATATCCAGTCGACAACCGATCCCCTCCTTACATATGTGACCTAATCCCCCGCTACCTCCCCACACATAATATCCAGTCCACAACCGATCCCCTCCTTACATATGTGACCTAATCCCCCGCTACCTCCCCACACATAATATCCAGTCCACAACCGATCCCCTCCTTACATCTTTGCGCTAATCCCCCGCTACCTCCCCACACATAATATCCAGTCCACAACCGATCCCCTCCTTACATCTGTGGGCTAATCTCCCGCTACCTCCCCACACATAATATCCAGTCCACAACCGATCCCCTCCTTACATCTGTGCCCTAATCCCCCGCTACCTCCCCATACATAATATCCAGTCCACAACCGATCCCCTCCTTACATATGTGACCTAATTCCCCGCTACCTCCCCACACATAATTTCCAGTCGACAACCGATCCCCTCCTTACATATGTGACCTAATCCCCCGCTACCTCCCCACACATAATATCCAGTCCACAACCGATCCCCTCCTTACATATGTGACCTAATCCCCCGCTACCTCCCCACACATAATATCCAGTCCCCAACCGATCCCCTCCTTACATATGTGACCTAATCCCCCGCTACCTCCCCACACATAATTTCCAGTCCACAACCGATCCCATCCTTACATCTGTGACTATTCCCCGCTACCTCCCCACACATAATATCCAGTCCACAACCGATCCCCTCCTTACATCTGTGCACTAATCCCCCGCTACCTCCCCACACATAATATCCAGTCCACAACCGATCCCCTCCTTACATATGTGACCTAATCCCCCGCTACCTCCCCACACATAATATCCAGTCCACAACCGATCCCCTCCTTACATCTTTGCGCTAATCCCCCGCTACCTCCCCACACATAATATCCAGTCCACAACCGATCCCCTCCTTACATCTGTGACTATTCCCCGCTACCTCCCCACACATAATATCCAGTCCACAACCGATCCCCTCCTTACATATGTGACCTAATCCCCCGCTACCTCCCCACACATAATATCCTGTCCACAACCGATCCTCTCCTTACATCTGTGCGCTAATCTCCCGCTACCTCCCCACACATAATATCCAGTCCACAACCGATCCCCTCCTTACATATGTGACCTAATCCCCCGCTACCTCCCCACACATAATTTCCAGTCCACAACCGATCCCCTCCTTACATCTGTGACTATTCCCCGCTACCTCCCCACACATAATATCCAGTCCACAACCGATCCCCTCCTTACATCTGTGACTATTCCCCGCTACCTCCCCACACATAATATCCAGTCCACAACCGATCCCCTCCTTACATCTGTGCACTAATCCCCCGCTACCTCCCCACACATAATATCCAGTCCACAACCGATCCCCTCCTTACATCTTTGCGCTAATCCCCCGCTACCTCACCACACATAATATCCAGTCCACAACCGATCCCCTCCTTACATCTGTGACTATTCCCCGCTACCTCCCCACACATAATATCCAGTCCACAACCGATCCCCTCCTTACATATGTGACCTAATCCCCCGCTACCTCCCCACACATAATATCCTGTCCACAACCGATCCTCTCCTTACATCTGTGCGCTAATCTCCCGCTACCTCCCCACACATAATATCCAGTCCACAACCGATCCCCTCCTTACATATGTGACCTAATCCCCCGCTACCTCCCCACACATAATATCCAGTCGACAACCGATCCCTTTCTTACATATGTGACCTAATCCCCCGCTACCTCCCCACACATAATATCCAGTCATACATCTGTGCCCTAATCTCCTAATGCCTACTCACATTTAAGACCCTTTTACATGGGTCAATTATTCATATCAACGCTCGTTTCCAGTCCTTGCCCTGTGTATACATGAACTAGCAAACTCTTGCTCATCGGCTGATCGTATAGATTATGCAGCATAAAATATAGTTCCTGACATGTATGGGGAAATGTAAAGTAATGATCGCTCGTCCCCATACATAGCCAAACATTGCTCCTTGGGAAAGGAGCAAACAAGGAGCCGATCAACGAGTTGTCTCGTTGATCCGCGCTCGTTCACAGAGCCCATGTCGGGGCGCGTAAGTGGACCCTTAATCTCCGGTCCACAACCTGTTATATATTTAACCTTCTTTTATTTCATGTGTACATTACCCTGGAATTAATGCACCTAAAAATTAATAATACTAATAATAATAATAATAATAATAATAATAAAAAAAACAACAACTTATATGTAAACTCTGGTCTATAACTGCTAGTCAGGAACATATAGATCTATAATGAACCCTCTCCCACTGATATCAACTTTCAATATCAAGTTTTCTTTTGACTGATTTCCCACAGCTGTAGGGCGACCGTATTGTAACTTCCATATAACGGACATAAGACTCCAATGGTTTTACAGAACTATAATAAATCACCATAGGTTCTATGTCCTGATAGTTTGTTACAATGTATCAGTCTGGAGTCCAGGCAGTTTAGCTCACAGAGGATTTTTTTAGACTTGATACAATTGTAATAAACCTTCAGCTGTGAGAAGTTTTAGGTCAGGATGGGTTAATGTTCCCATTCACAGCAAGTAGAAATTTAGAAATGTTTAATTAAAATACAAATTCTATTAGAAATTTGCAGAATTTTTCGTTATTCAGGGATTAAACTTTATTTACAAAAGTCTGGACTGGCCCTTTAATATCTGGGATCACACACCGCCATCCTTTAAGTAAGACGCAGCACTCGGCTTTCTTCAATGTGCAACGATGTTTTTAGTCTTTTCATGTAATATTTATTTAGGGACTTCAAAAGTCCATAAGGAATGTAGAAAACGAGATACAACAATACTGATGTGTGAAGCCGCCGCGCAGCCACAAACCGCATATTATAACAAGAAATACTGGTTTACAAAATATCGCTTGGAATGGGGACAGGGCAGGGAATGGGGCGAGGGCCGGCGAGCAAGGAAAATGGGAAGACGAAGGAAGATTGATAGGAGATTTTCTATGTCCTCGGCAGGCATACTGTAGCTCTCCTTTCTTGCAGATTAAAGGGGAAGCAGCACTACTGCTTTGTTACATAATAGAGGTTTAGTAAATGAGAATGATGGGTGTATTACTTGTTGCATATTATATTTGTATAATGTTGGAAGATTTTAATTTTGCACTTGCTGTACCACTTTTCACCACTAGAGGCAGTAAAATCTTTCAATAGAAATTGCAACAGCGCCCCCAGCTGTGACTTTCAACATGACATCTATTTTTCTAATCTTGGTGATACCCTTTTATGAAGCCAAAAACATGAAGTAATGGAGGAGATTTACTTCTAAAATACTTGCGCCAGAAAAAGTGTCGAGAAAAGGGGCCTAAAATAAATTTAAATTGTAAGTAAGCCAACCAAGAGGTGGCGTAATGAAAATTGTCTCACGTCTAGTACGATGCACCAAACTTATCATACAGCGTGGGCCTCTGCAATAAATTTGGGGCATCTTCCGCCTGGTCTATTTTTAAGCTGTCTAAGTAAGACGGTAATAATAAATTTTCAGCAAAGTATAAGTGTTAAAAATATAGGGCAAGGTGTGATTGGTCTATAGGTGGCTCTGTTCATTGACCAATGACTTCATCTGTGTTTTTGGAATAATTGTACATAGAAATGTCCATTACTGGAGCAATGAGGGTAATCTCAGAGTCCAGATCAGCCTAGGATATGATTTGTCCGCACGGCGTGTATCTAGAGAGATTGCTACAGGGGATTATCATCAGTAGGGTTAATACAGAAAACTGTACCTAAGGGTGAAGCAGACAGATCAGGATATCTTGTGCTGTCCCCTGACTGTATTATAAGTGACTGACTGTCCTCTGGTTGTATTATAAGTGACTGACTGTCCCCTGGTTGTATTATAAGTGACTGACTGTCCCCTGGTTGTATTATGAGTGACTGACTGTCCCCTTGTTGTTTTATAAGTGACTGACTGTCCTCTGGTTGTATTATAAGTGACTGGCTGTCCCCTGGTTGTATTATGAGTGACTGACTGTCCCCTTGTTGTTTTATAAGTAACTGACTGTCCCCTGGTGGTTTTATAAGTGACTGACTGTCCCCTGGTTGTATTATAAGTGACTGACTGTCCCCTGGTTATTTTATAAGTAACTGACTGTCCCCTGGTTGTATTATAAGTGACTGACTGTCCTCTGGTTGTATTATAAGTGACTGACTGTCCCCTGGTTGTATTATAAGTGACTGACTGTCCTCTGGTTGTATTATAAGTGACTGACTGTCCCCTGGTTGTATTATAAGTGACTGACTGTCCTCTGGTTGTATTATAAGTGACTGACTGTCCCCTGGTGGTTTTATAAGTGACTGACTGTCCCCTGGTTGTATTATAAGTGACTGACTGTCCTCTGGTTGTATTATAAGTGACTGACTGTCCCCTGGTTGTATTATGAGTGACTGACTGTCCCCTGGTTGTTTTATAAGTGACTGACTGTCCTCTGGTTGTATTATAAGTGACTGACTGTCCCCTGGTTGTATTGGGAGTGACTGACTGTCCCCTGGTTGTATTATGAGTGACTGACTGTCCCCTGGTTGTATTATGAGTGACTGACTGTCCCCTGGTGGTTTTATAAGTGACTGACTGTCCCCTGGTTGTATTATAAGTGACAGACTGTCCCCTGGTTGTATTATAAGTGAATGACTGTCCTCTGGCTGTATTATAAGTGTCTGACTGTCCCCTGGTTGTATTATGAGTGACTGACTGTCCCCTGGTTGTATTATAAGTGACTGACTGTCCCCTGGTTGTATTATAAGTGACTGACTGTCCCCTGGTTGTATTATAAGTGACTGATTGTCCCCTGGTTGTATTATAAGTGACTGACTGTCCCCTGCTTGTATTATAAGTGACTGACTGTCCCCTGGTTGTATTATAAGTGACTGACTGTCCCCTGGTTGTATTATAAGTGACTGACTGTCCCCTGGTTGTATTGGGAGTGACTGACTGTCCCCTGGTTGTATTATAAGTGACTGATTGTCCCCTGATTGTATTATAAGTGACTGATTGTCCCCTGGTTGTATTATAAGTGACTGACTGTCCCCTGACTGTATTATAAGTGACTGATTGTCCCCTGATTGTATTATAAGTGACTGATTGTCCCCTGGTTGTATTATAAGTGACTGACTGTCCCCTGACTGTATTATAAGTGACTGACTGTCCCCTGGTTGTATTATAAGTGACTGACTGTCCCCTGACTGTATTATAAGTGACTGACTGTCCCCTGGTTGTATTATAAGTGACTTACTGTCCCCTGGCTGTATTATAAGTGACTGACTGTCCCCTGGCTGTATTATGAGTGACTGACTGTCCCCTGGTTGTACTATAAGTGACTGACTGTCCTCTGGTTGTATTATAAGTGACTGGCTGTCCCTTGGTTGTTTTATAAGTGACTGACTGTCCCCTGGCTGTATTATAAGTGACTGACTGTCCTCTGGTTGTATTATAAGTGACTGACTGTCGCCTGGCTGTATTATGAGTGACTGACTGTCCCCTGGTTGTATTATAAGTGACTGACTGTCCTCTGGTTGTATTATAAGTGACTGACTGTCCCCTGGTTGTATTATAGGTGACTGTCTGTCCCCTGGCTGTTCTTTGGGTGATTGTTTATTGACTGCACTGAGTCTCCTGTTTTTATTATATACATGTATATAGATTAACTGTCTCTTTACTGGTCTGTGACTGTACTTTGCCTCTGTAGTGAGTGACTGTACTATAATCGTGTACACTTCTCTAGGTGTCTATCTTGGCTGTATTGTGACTATGTCCTGGCTGTAACAAGGCTTCAGGTGTGTGTTTTTTTGACAGTTTCCTTGTTGTACTGTGAATGTATAGGGACTGCACTCTGACTGTATCTTAGATGCACTGTGATTTTATATGGAGTGTACAGGACTATATCCTGACTGTATTGTGACTGTATATTGACTGTACTGTGTCTTTATTCTAGCTGGACTGTCACTGTGACTGACTATAACCTCACAATACTGTGACTGCACCTTGGCTGCACTGTGACTGTGTCCTGGTTCTGTATCCTAACTATACTGTGACTATATCCTTGCTGTACTGTGTCTGTATCCTATCTGTACTATGTCTGTATCCTACCTGTACTGTGACTATATCCTTGCTGTACTGTGACTATATCCTTGCTGTACTGTGTCTGTATCCTATCTGTACTGTGACTATATCCTTGCTGTACTGTGACTATATCCTTGCTGTACTGTGACTATATCCTTGCTGTACTGTGACTATATCCTTGCTGTACTGTCTCTGTATCCCACCTGTACTGTGACTATATCCTTGCTGTACTGTCTCTGTATCCTACCAGTACTGTGACTATATCCTTGCTGTACTGTGACTATATCCTTGCTGTAATGTCTCTGTATCCTACCTGTACTGTGACTATATCCTTGCTATACTGTCTCTGTATCCTACCTGTACTGTGACTATATCCTTGCTGTACTGTCTCTGTATCCTACCTGTACTGTGACTATATCCTTGCTGTAATGTCTCTGTATCCTACCTGTACTGTGACTATATCCTTGCTGTAATGTCTCTGTATCCTACCTGTACTGTGACTATACCCTTGCTGTACTGTCTCTGTATCCTACCTGTACTGTGACTATATCCTTGCTGCACTGTCTCTGTATCCTACCAGTACTGTGACTATATCCTTGCTGTACTCTTTGTATCCTACCTGTACTGTGACTATATCCTTGCTGTACTGTGTCTGTATCCTATCTGTACTGTGACTATATCCTTGCTGTACTGTGTCTGTATCCTACCTGTACTGTGACTATATCCTTGCTGTACTGTCTCTGTATCCTACCTGTACTGTGACTATATCCTTGCTGTACTGTCTCTGTATCCTACCAGTACTGTGACTATATCCTTGCTGTAATGTCTCTGTATCCTACCTGTACTGTGACTATATCCTTGCTGTACTGTCTCTGTATCCTACCTGTACTGTGACTATATCCTTGCTGTACTGTCTCTGTATCCTACCTGTACTGTGACTATATCCTTGCTGTACTGTCTCTGTATCCTACCTGTACTGTGACTATATCCTTCTGTACTGTCTCTGTATCCTACCTGTACTGTGACTATATCCTTGCTGTACTGTCTCTGTATCCTACCAGTACTGTGACTATATCCTTGCTGTACTGTCTCTGTATCCTACCTGTTCTGTGACTATATCCTTGCTGTACTGTCTCTGTATCCTACCTGTACTGTGACTATATCCTTGCTGTACTGTCTCTCTATCCTACCTGTACTGTGACTATATCCTTGCTGTACTGTCTCTGTATCCTACCTGTACTGTGACTATATCCTTGCTGTACTGTCTCTGTATCCTACCTGTACTGTGACTATATCCTTGCTGTACTGTCTCTGTATCCTACCTGTACGGTGACTATATCCTTGCTGTACTGTCTCTGTATCCTACCTGTACTGTGACTATATCCTTGCTGTACTGTCTCTGTATCCTACCTGTACTGTGACTATATCCTTGCTGTACTGTCTCTGTATCCTACCTGTACTGTGACTATATCCTTGCTGTACTGTGTCTGTATCCTATCTGTACTGTGACTATATCCTTGCTGTACTGTCTCTGTATCCTACCTGTACTGTGACTATATCCTTGCTGTACTGTCTCTGTATCCTACCTGTACTGTGACTATATCCTTGCTGTACTGTCTCTGTATCCTACCTGTACTGTGACTATATCCTTGCTGTACTGTCTCTGTATCCTACCTGTACTGTGACTATATTTTTGCTGTACTGTGTCTGTATCCTATCTGTACTGTGACTATATCCTTGCTGTACTGTGACTATATCCTTGCTGTACTCTCTGTATCCTACCTGTACTGTGACTATATCCTTGCTGTACTCTCTGTATCCTACCTGTACTGTGACTATATCCTTGCTGTACTGTTTCTGTATCCTACCTGTACTGTGACTATATCCTTGCTGTACTGTGTCTGTATCCTACCTGTACTGTGACTATATCCTTGCTGTACTGTCTCTGTATCCTACCTGTACTGTGACTATATCCTTGCTGTACTGTCTCTGTATCCTACCTGTACTGTGACTATATCCTTGCTGTACTGTCTCTGTATCCTACCTGTACTGTTACTATATCCTTGCTGTACTGTGTGTATCCTACCTGTACTGTGACTATATCCTTGCTGTAATGTCTCTGTATCCTACCTGTACTGTGACTATATCCTTGCTGTACTGTCTCTGTATCCTACCTGTACTGTGACTATATCCTTGCTGTATTGTCTCTGTATCCTACCTGTACTGTGACTATATCCTTGCTGTACTGTCTCTGTATCCTACCTGTACTGTGACTATATCCTTGCTGTACTGTCTTAGTATCCTACCTGTACTGTGACTATATCCTTGCTGTACTGTCTCTGTATCCTACCTGTACTGTGACTATATCCTTGCTGTAATGTCTCTGTATCCTACCTGTACTGTGACTATATCCTTGCTGTACTGTCTCTGTATCCTACCTGTACTGTGACTATATCCTTGCTGTACTGTCTCTGTATCCTACCTGTACTGTGACTATATCCTTGCTGTACTGTCTCCTGTATCCTACCTGTACTGTGACTATATCCTTGCTGTACTGTCTCTGTACTCTCCTGACTATAATCGAACTGTACTGCGACTGTCTCCTGGTTTTGTATCCTTACCCTACTTGGCCATCCTCTGATTATATCCTTATATTTTGCTTGATCAAGAAACCAAACCTGTATAAGGTATCATTTTAACTATGAACTTACCACTAGATTTTCCATCCATGGCTGTATCCTGGACTGTAGAGATATATCCTGATTATATTGTTTGTTGTGTCTTGTAGATCGTGACTATATGCAGACTGTATCTTATTTGCTCTGGCTTTGCTATAAATGATTGTTTTCTGACTGCTTTATATTGTACTATGTTCCGACTATATTGTAGGTGACTGATGTAGCTGAGCTGGGTGAATGTATCCTGTCTGCCCTGTGATTGTACATTGGTTGACTGTAGGTTATACTGTAGGTACTATATCCATGTTCTATTGTAGGTATACACTACAGTATTCTGTCTCCATAGTGTAGGTATATTATACAGTATATTCTGACTATATTCTGTCTGTTGTGTGATTGTACACTGCACTGATGGCTCTTCTGCCTGTGTTATATGTGGTGACTGGTTGCTGTAGTAGAAGGACACGAGCAGCTCCTGGAGATTTGTCAGCCCTGTCTGCAGTAGCAGAATAGCAGCCTCGTGTTACACTAGAAGTGTTGTCCTAGGGACAGCAGGTCCCTGCCTGGGTGCTGCACCCTCCTCTGCTGGACTTTGAGTGCTGCGCACAAGCTGGATGGATGAGGGTGTGTAGGGTGTAGAGATGGCAAATTCCCACGTGGGGGAGCTGACGTTGCCTGTTCTGCGCTGATTGTGCAGCTATAAATGTCCAGTGCTGGAAGCTCCTACAGCAACACAAGATCTCTCCTCTCCCTGTGATCAGACAAGCAGAGCAGATGACACAGCAGCACCCATCTCCATCACCCTGCACACCCTGAGCCTGCTGTCACCTCTACTCACTACACATCCTGAGCACTGAACCTACTACAACTTGGCAGCACCCACTGCAAACTGCACCCTGGACCTGGCAGCACCATGCAAACTGCACCCTGGACCTGGCAGCACCATGCAAACTCAAAGCACTGAACCTTTAATAGCTTTACAGTAAATGTATAACTAATACCCAAGACTTGGAAACACCCAGCTAGCTCTGATCAATTTCATGCCACCTGTAGGAGCCCAGCTTACTCTACCACAGGTTGGCAGAGCCCACTGAACCAGCAGCGAAGTCTTGGCAGGACCCAGCTCTCCCAGAGCATTGAATCTCCTATAGCTTGGCAGGACTGAGCTTCCCTTACTAACAATACCTGCTGCACCTGCAGACAATGCCTGGCAGCACCCAGCTCATATCTCACACAGCCTGACAGCACCCACAGAGCCCTGACGTTACTACAGCCTGGCAGCACCCACAGAGCCCTGAGCGCTGAACTTACTACAGCCTGGCAGCACCCACAGAGCCCTGATCGCTGAACTTACTACAGACTGGCAGCACCCACAGAGCCCTGATCGCTGAACTTACTACAGACTGGCAGCACCCACAGAGCCCTGATCGCTGAACTTACTACAGCCTGGCAGCACCCACAAAGCCCTGAGCACTGAACTTACTACAGCCTAGCAGCACCCACTTTTCCCCACAGCACCTGAAGGCACCCACCATAACCTGGACACAAGATACTGTGGATCCCAGAGACTATCTTGAAAGTTTGCGGCTGCAATGAACTGTGTCTTTGAAAATTGTGCAGACTGACCAAGTGCAGGATTGCACAAGCACATGTAAGGCCAGGTGCCCGGGCAGGTAAGAGTGTGGACTGCATTACTCAGCAGATAAAGGAGGGCAGGGGAGCAGCAGGGAGAGTCTTGCATTACAGGTCTGGGCATCATACACCAGGAGCAGGAGGGCATGGAGGCGATAGAGTGCCCTTGAGTGGATTTCTTCACCCTGGCATGGGTCAATGTCACTCACCCAGACGTCTGCTGAGCCCAGGGAAGACCACATCCATATTTCATGATTAATTTTGAGAACTCGTTAGCGGATAGGGGGGGCATCTCTGCCATGGAGTGCCTGGGAGACTGCTCCAACAGCACCATGAACAATGGGACTAATTCGGACGTTGCTGGACCCCCTTACTCCCTGCAGATCACACTGGCCCTCATCTCCCTGGTGGGTATACTCATGCTCTTCACCGTGTTTGGCAATGTCCTGGTTGTCATCGCTGTGTTCACTAGTAGGTCCCTCAAAGCCCCCCAGAACTTGTTCCTAGTGTCCCTGGCATCAGCTGACATTCTTGTGGCCACCTTGGTCATGCCATTCTCCTTGGCCAACGAGGTGATGGGGTACTGGTACTTTGGCAAGGTTTGGTGTGAGATCTATCTTGCACTAGATGTTCTCTTCTGCACCTCATCTATAGTCCATCTATGTGCCATCAGCCTGGACCGGTACTGGTCCATCACACAAGCCATTGAGTACAACCTCAAGAGGACTCCTCGCAGGATCAAATGCATTATCTTCATCGTATGGGTGATCTCAGCTGTCATTTCATTCCCCCCACTCATTACCATCGAGAAAGAGAGTGGCAAAATAGAGGAACCCAAGTGTAAGATCAATGAGGAGAAATGGTACATCATCTCCTCCTGCATCGGGTCTTTCTTCGCCCCATGTGTCATCATGGTCCTAGTCTACATCAGAATCTACCAGATCGCCAAGAAGAGGACGAGGGTCCCTCCCAGCAAGAGGAGCAATGGGGAACCTGAGAAGAAGCAGAATGGTTTTGCAGATAAGGACTTGCCAGTCAAGTTGAACGGGGAGAAGGCTGGAGGGTCTGGCGATGACCAGCAAGGTGAAGATGAAGCCAATGGCGTGGACATGGAGGACTCATCATCTTCTGATCATAGGGACGACCACCAGTATTCCTCCAGGAAGAAGCAAGACAAGGCTCCAAGGAGCAAGGGCAAGACCAGGCTGAGCCAGATCAAACCTGGGGACAGCCTTCCAAGGAGAGAGGAGGAGAGCAGTGCCAAAGCCTCCAGGTGGAGAGGGAGGCAGAACAGAGAGAAGAGGTTCACCTTTGTCTTGGCTGTGGTCATTGGGGTCTTTGTGGTGTGCTGGTTCCCCTTTTTCTTTACTTATTCCCTCATTGCCATCTGTAGCAAAAGCTGCAACGTCCCTGAGACTCTCTTCAAGTTCTTCTTCTGGTTTGGTTATTGCAACAGTTCCCTGAACCCTGTCATCTACACCATCTTCAACCATGACTTCAGGAGAGCCTTCAAGAAGATCCTGTGCAAGGGGGACAGGAAAAGGATTGTGTGAGGCCCCTTAACCCTTTCCCTTCTCTACAGCCTTTTCTATGGATACCTATGGGGTGGGGGGACTTTACCAAACAGACATGAAGAAGACCCCTGCACCCATGTCTTGTACTATACAGTAAGGACTAGAGCGGTGGGAGCAGCCTGTCTTCATTTTATAAGGCATGCGGCTTTAAATGATGGTGATGATGATGATGATGATGATATTATGAATGCTTAAATATATTTTACTACTAAAATGACCGCTCTGTATGATTATTGGACGCTTCTCACCAGTGATACATTTTTTATAGGTTTGTTGTCCCCATTGTTACATTATTGACTCTCACCTTGTAACATTGTATATTCTCATTCTATTTTGTTTTATGCAAAACGATTAGTGTTAACTCTTTTGCTGCCAAATCTGCAAACGATGTGTATGTCTAGAAGTGTTTCCAGCACTGAACAGGTTAATGTTGTAGATTGGGGCGTTAAATGGGCGGCTAGCCCCTCTTCTGCTGGGTAAACACAAGGTGCAGCCCCCTCCTCCTCCTCTGCTGCTGCTGCTGCTGCTGCTGCGCATCTTGTTATTTTGTGCCTGCACCATCAGTACCATCTGAATTATTACTATGTTGCATAATAGATCTGTACTGAGTACCCCCCCCCCCATCAAACCTTCTGGACCTGGGGGGCTGCTGAATATATGAGCTACTTAATGCAGCACCTACAGGGGCTCAAAGGGACACTCAACCCAAGTGTCTTTATTGCTCTCTGCTTTCAGCCACTGGGTAGACACTGACTGCAGGACAGGAGTATACAATCTATAGATCCCTGTTATCAGCCATTTCAGGCTAGGGAGAGGCTGACTAGTATTTTTCAAGTGCTCTGCTTATAACACTGCTGCAATGTGATGGTGAGGACTTTTAAGTTTACTAGCCCTTTAAGGGAGCTCTGTGAGATTATGGGGGGTGGGTGGTTAAATGCTGCTTGCTATAGTGTTTTTTAATGCATTCCTATGACAACCCCCAATATATCCATTTTCTGCATGTCTGCTGTATATATGTGAACCCTCTATGATGAGGAAAGAAGAAGATGCAACAGGTTTTCACTACATTTAAAAAGTGATGGTGCCAGACCAAAAATGTTGCTATAAATCAGTGATCTGCAACCTGTGGGATTCTCACGGTTGTGGAACTACAACTCCCAGCATGCAGCTTATTGCAGGGCCTGCTGAGACTTGTAGTTTTACAACAGCCGGAAAGCCACAAGCTGCAGATTTCTCATGTGAAGGAACATGGAGCTGGAAGATGCCACTGTTACTATTATTTGTAAAGTATCATCATATCGTATCTGCTGTGTATAGATCAATGACATAGTTATGGGGAACTATAACCTCCAATCTGAGGTTCTCCGGCTTGTGCAAAACTACAGCCCCCATCATGCACCGAGTTGTAGTTTCTCAACAGCCGTGGAACCTCAGGTTGGAGACCGCTGGTAAGGAGGGTGCAAAGGTTGGAGTTGCTGCCAGGTCCTGGTTTTGAGGGGGTCAAAGCGCCCGTCTGGCACATGATAATTGGGAGCCCTGGTACAGATTTAGGATCTGGGGCCCAGGATCTTTAAGCTACACCTTTTGGCATGGATGTATCCTATGTATCTCATCCATACAGAGCAAATGTGGCCGGTGGATCCTGCAGGGTGTGGACATATACAAATAATAACCTCCCCTACAATCCGAAATCTTTATTCTAGGACTAAGCCTTAAAGCACTGAATTGTTTGCCTTATTTATATAACCTCAGAGAGACCCTAAGTCCCTGTTTACATACAGTCAGTATTATACTCCAGAGCTGTCTTCACAATTCTGCCCCTTCAGAACTCAAATCACCCAGCATTCCCTGCTTGTACAGTCTCTCCATTGAGCTTTCTATGGTGATTTACATTCTAGGAAGTCTCATCTTTACTCTAGGCAGCTGTTAGGGGTATGTCCGTTCACAAGCTTGCTGACGGTTTCCAATAACAATCAGCAGAATTGTGATGGCAGCTCTGGAGTATAATAAAGGCTGTAATTCAGAAAGTGATTCCACTTGTACATTATTTCTAAATATGAGAACAGTGATGTGTAAAGGTGGACATAGGCTTTGAGTAGTCAACAAGGGGGTCGGTGTCCATACACATTGTCCGCATTGCTACGTTATGAACTGTGACACTACATTTATGATTTACGATAATTCAGTTTGCACCAATTTACTTTGATTTTGTGCACAGCGAATGTCTCACATCATATTTGTGCCGCTTTACATGTGAGCCCGCTCCTTTCTTTATTTCGACATCTCTGGGGGGGAGGGGTGTCATATTTTTTCCCATAAATATGTCGCAGTTGCACCAATATTTGCCATCATTGCCATGCACATTGCTCGTGCGTTTATTTACACGTGTCCCATTGTGCCATATATCTCAACACCGGAGCATTTACATGAATATATGCGACGGGCCCATTCTTATGCAAACCCAAAAACTGTTCAAAAGGGTCTCAGCTTCATGTTGCCCCTTGTTGTTTGCCATGATGGAGGAGGGACTCTGACTCGCCCTTGAGGACAAGGAAACAACATTAATTTATATTTAAATTATTGCAGTGGGGCCCTATAACACAGTCAATATCAGCGAGTGCAGGGGCTCCCCCTCCCCCACTGTGACTAGATCTCGGGGGGGGGGGGGGGGGGGCTACAATCTTAGGAGATCTCCAGCTGCCGAATAGCTCTTTTTATAGAGAGACTTTCTTGTCACTAAGTTGTTGTTACACAGGACAATCCTTATTATATAAAGCAGGAAGGAAACCATTGTCATCATCATCATCATCGTCATCCGCTGAACGCAAATGGCCTGAGACAGGATAATCGAGGCCTCCACTCTCCTTAAGTGGATTAATTCTTCATTTTGTCTAACGATAATCACACGAATATTCAGGGTAAAGGACAATACAAGTATTAACTGTGAGAAGAAGGCGATGCAGCAGGGGGTGAGACAGAACGTATCAGTTTATAAGGTCGCAAAAAAGACGTATGTCCATCCAGGAAGGCAAATATGTCGCCGCTTTAAGTCTGGCGCAAGGTGTGATGGTTCTGTAGAGGGGTATAAGGAAAGTTTTACATTTCGCTTCCCTGTTGGATCTAGTTTAGGTTTTGTCAAAAGAAAAAAAAAAATACAAAGGTGCAAAAGCGCGACCCGTATCTGATCCGCTGAGCGTGAGCCGGGTCTAAGAGCGTCCTGTAAACTTTTGTAGGTGCCGTGCGCCAGATTTATCAAGCAGCGGAGATGTTTTATGCAAATGAGGTGTTTTTTTTGCATAATGAAAGATTTGCATATTTTTTAAAATTCCTCCGTTTTCGAGATCTCTGCTTGCTCTCATTGAATAGCAACGTTCTTGTTTACATGCCGCTGAGAGTTTGCTATAAATAGTGTCCCAATTCAGACCAAAACCTTTACTAAATAGTCATGCATATCGATTCGCCCGATGTCCTTACGGTTGTGCTGGAACTTGTAGTTCTACTAAGCAGAGTTTCATTAAATCACCCGCTCACTTTATATTCAAACTCTGTGGCTTACAATACGATGGGACACAGGGTAGAGCTGCACCGGAATGTTTAATCATACTCACAAGATTACAATTCAATAAAGTCACACGCTGCTCGCCAAATCTCTGCCCGACACTGGGAATCGCCTTCTCGGCTTCTTCCAACAAAGCTGTGGGTTTGCTACAATTGTATCCACCCTAAACAATTAATTAAAGACATCGGGGGCACAAATCTCTCTCCTGTCCTGATAGTTTGTTACAATGTTATAGTACAGGTAAAATGTTTCAGTCCAGCATGTTTAGCTCACAGGGGATTATCTAGACTGGATATAATTGTAACAAATCTTTTGCTGTCAGCTTTCGGATGGAAATAAGCATGTTTCCATATACTGACAACAAGCAGAGATCTTGGATATGGAATAGAATTGATATACAAAGTATATTAGAAAGTTGCAAAAATCATACTGCAAAACTCCTATAAATGCCGCCATGATAGTCCCAGACAGAGTCTATGGTGCTGAGGGGGTTAATGTGTGTCTTGTGATCGGACAGCGAGGATGCCCGGGCCCGGCTGTAATTATTATTTGCTGGCGAACCAGGCCCTTCATTACGGAGAGCGCTGCTGCGCGGCCTCTCAGTATTCAGTAAGGAGTCTGTGATTGTGCATGGAAAAGATAAATCCCCATCATAATGAAAGCGTCGCTGTGCGGGCCATTCGTGCAGCCAAATTGGTTATATGAAGTCAGGAGATCCCTCAGTATAGCGGCACTGAGCCTAGAGCCTGACACTTCAGGCTGAGGAGCGGCTGACTGTAGGACAGGTAAATACATTCTATTACTCCCTGTTATCAGCCGCTTCAGGCTGAGGAGCGGCTTACTGTAGGACATGTGAATATAATTTATGGCTCACTGTTATCAGCTATGTCAGGCTGGGGAGCGGCTGACTGTAGGACAGGTAAATACATTCTATTACTCCCTGTTATCAGCCGCTTCAGGCTGAGGAGCGGCTTACTGTAGGACATGTGGATATAATTTATGGCTCACTGTTATCAGCCATGTCAGGCTGGGGAGCGGCTGACTGTAGGACATGAGAATACAATCTATTGCTCCCTGTCATTAGCCACTTTAAGCACGGGGTCGGGGGACTGTAGGACAGGTGAACATAATCCATTGCTCCATATTATCAGCCACGTCAGGCTGGGAAGAGAATGATTGTAGTGTTAATCAATAAGATGAGTGACTGGGAAGTGCAGGAACCTCCCTGCCCCCCCCCTGATCACTACTTTGTGTCTGCTATGGGTCCCATGGATAGAAGGGCCCAGCTCTGGTTTGTTCCAGCCCCTTTGCTATTGGCTAATGAGAATTGTCCAGGACCCCCCTCTAAAGAAGACCTACTTAGTTAGTAAACATGGTGGTAAAGAAATGTCCCAAGGGTCATAGAAAGGGCCTGAAGGGGAGAATAAACACCAGGCCCTTCTGTCTTAGGTGGCCAAACCCGGCACCATAATGGGGGCCCAGTTTCATCCTTTCTATGGCGCCCCGTTCTTCTACGTACGTCTCTGTCTTGTTTAACCTGCGCTGGTTATTAATCCTTACTGCTGATTGGCTCTTCATGGTTTTCTGGCAGATTTTCAGCGGTGATCTCTGGGAGCTCGGACATCTGGCACCCGCTACTTACCATAGATAATAAACCAGTGACTCTAATGCACGGTCCCGCTATGTATTATATGATCATGTGGCTCACCAGAAATGCTAATCACGATGTGGATGTGGTTTTCGGCAGGTGACATTCAATGCATCATCTATACCAACTTCTGTTCCTGGCAGATGGTGATAAGCGGGCAACACTGCCCATAGGGCTATATAAGTAACGAGATGATCACAGCGCACTCTGGAGATACTTGCAAAATGTGGTATTTATTGATTTCCCAATACAAAATTGTGAAATTCTTAGGGCTACATAAGGTGCAGTAGACTGATAGGAGGTCCCCTTAAAATAGAACGGTAATAAGGATGACCCCTTATAGACCAAGGCCAACACCCAGCAGATATCTGCAAAATAAATCAGCGAGGTGGGAAAATTTATAGCCATTCGTGCAGATGATCATGCCAACGTTTCCGCTTTCATTGCCAGTCAATCTGAGGGCACAACCCAGAGTCGGGCACCATAGGCCAACATTTATAGAAGATACATTGTGACGTGCCATTGAGGGTGTTATCTGGGCGTCCGGTGATCTGCCAGACTTCCCATTAACATCGATGACCAGGCGCCGCCTGATGCCTCCTCTATACTCCAGATCACAATGTACATATGGTCTGATCTACAGGATTCCTGCATCAGAGGGGATTTATTAGCAAATTAGCTACTGCATTTCTACATCTGGGCAGCCAGGTCACCCCATGGGCAGAGCAGAATATCTGTAGCAGAAGGAAATGTCCGTAAACATGGCAAAGTGAACTCCTGATACAATGTAGATGATTAACACAAAGCAAATTGTTGCATTTCTCCTAAGCTGATACTATGTAGACAGCGGCCATGCAGAGAAAGGGTTAACAGACAAAATGTGCACATTCAATAGGTTGCTATGGACAACATCACTTTTTTTTTAACTTAGCAACAGTTTTTGGAACTTTCCCCCATTGTCTGTATAAAGGTGGATGAGACATTGTTATATATGATGATCGGCCCCCTCGCCCAACATAAAACATACAGAACAGGCGCGTGTCCCCTTTAATTGCATTGTAAATTCTTTTGAGATTTCATTGCTTTTGATATTAAAAAGAGAAATGATGATAAATATGGCGCACGTTTCCGATCTATTTGCTCCACTTTTCCATTGTGAACTGATAAGTCCCATTGTCTGTCTGAGAACTTCTGGGTATTTGTAAAATTAGGAAAAATTGTCTGTTATATGACAAAATCTGCTGTGCACCGTCTGGCGCTGCCGGGTCATGTGACTTTTTGCCCCTCAATAGAGCTCAGTGGTAAGTCGCCACATTGACCATTGATTTCTGTTTGAGGTGCAATATCGTTATATGACACAACATTTGCAGTCCGCTTTTGCGCCTTTCTGTGTCCCGGTTTCATAATGCGAGTGATTCCGTGTATTTCTATTGGTCGCTATTGTTGTCTCCGCCCATCATCACAACTTATAGCTCGAGCCTCGATCAAAAAAAGAAACATAAATGCTAAAAATGTCCAATTCTTTCCATATGTGTCCATTTGCAGCCAAAAGAATTAACTGCGTAGCTGCCGGGTCCTTGCCCGGTGCCTATGAATTAGGTCTTAAATGATCTCCATGCCCCGGGGGAAGCTGAGACGACCTATGGCCAGGCATGCTGGTGTTTGTAGTTCCACAGGTTGCTTCCGTTTATCCTCTGGGGGTAGGAAACCGCTATGTTTACATCTGTCAATCTACCTCACGGTTAACTCCTTCAGTGCCAGAGCGGATTGTAACAGAACGAAGGGACAGGGTCTCAGCTGCTAACACAACAAGACGTTCCAATTGTGTCTGGCGCTGAATCGGTTTCTATGCAGTCGAGGCCTCCAGCGTACAATCATCCCGGTATCTGACATATTATTTCTTCCCCTTCTTCATTCCACTGAACAATTTATTTCTTAATAAAACCACCGGATCTGATAAACTGTGACCTGGCGTCTGTGTGATTCTTACCCGCCACATTGCACCAACTGCATCGCACGTCATATAATGTTCAGGAAGGGGCCACCGTATATAAAATCCGTATATCTAATATTGACCCCTTATAACAGGGCAGAAGTATTGTGACTTCTAGTCACTCGTGTCTTTAAAGAACATTACAGTCAGCAGTGCCCTCTACTTGAAATGGCTGATAACAGGGAGCAATAGATTGCATTCCCCGCTCCTACAGTGAGCCTCTACCCAGCCTGAATGGCTGATAACAGGTAAGAATAGATTATATTCACCGATCCTACAGTCAGACTCAAATCCTAAAAATTAAGCTGTGTTTACAGTGAACCCACTGTCTCATTCCACCCCTGATCTTTCAGTATCCCACTCGCAGAAGGCAGAGATTTGGGGTTTGTTTGGCAGGGTCCTCACATTGGAGGGCTGGTGGTCAACTCTTTAACCCTATAAAAATTTGGGGGAGGGTGTGGTGCAATAATAAGGTTACCTGTACGTTAAATTTGAAGTTTTGAGAAAAGGGAAAGAGTTATTTCCATCACAGACATAAATGTCTGATAGGTGTGAGTCCCACCTTCGGGCCCCCACCTATCTCCAGAACGGGCACCCCGATCCTTGTCCAATCAGGTGAGGCAGCCACTGGCTGCTGCATCCAATCGGAGAATGAATGGAGTGGATACCCTGTCCTGGAGATAGGTGCAGGTCCATAAGGTAGGACCTGCACCTTTTAGACATTTATAGCATATCCTGTGGCTATACCATAAATATCTATGATGAGGATACAGTTTAAGCTTTAAAGGCTATATCCACATTTGCAGCCAATTTTTTTATTTCCGCAATGTATCTAAAATAAAAAAACAGACCTGTGTCTCCATGGTAACAGACTACAAACAAACGCTGTGTAGTCTGATTCTGCAGTCATACTCATTTCCATCTGTCTTCTACCTTTTTACTAACCTACCGAATATATTATAGGAAGAATATGGAATATGTGGGGGTATGACTACAGGGTTTATTTGTAGTCTGTAACCATGGAAACACAGAAGTCTACATAGGATCCATAGACACAAAGCAGTGCAGGGGCGAAGCTGTGACAACCTCAGATTAATTTTCATAAGGAGAGAGGCTGGTGGTCCCTATTGTAAATAGCTGGGACTGTAGTATAAGACGTGTGGATCTCATAAACACCCCAGGACACTACAACAACAATCTAATAGGGAAGTCGACTTTGTAAATGGAGTCAACCTTTAAACACAGTTTTGGAGGTTAATTTTTGATGTAATTGAGGGTATAAATAAATAATTAGTTCACGCGGAGTCATCAGTAAGATGCAGTAAAATGTGTGAACTCTCTATATGACTCCATGTTCTCCACCGTCATCCTGTCCCCGTCCCCCCCAGATAAACTCACATGACCCGTCAGACACTTCACACATGGCAGCTAATCAGCAGCAATTAAAATGTTACTGATAATTGGATCTGGCTGGGCAGAGTCTACAGTGTGTCCCACCACCTCCTACTCTACGAGATGCTCTGCAGAATATAACTGTACATGGATATAATGGCCATTGGCCTCATCATATGGTGAACGTGCTCATAAAATATTGGATAAAGAACATGACACAAGCTCTTAAAGCACCATTTACATGAAGCAAATATTGTGTGGCAAATATAGTCCACTTGTTCATAGTACACAAATGTGTTAATAACTTGTACTGATCCTAAATTATAGCTGTATTATACTCCAGAGCTGCACTCACTATTATGCTGGTGGAGTCACTGTGTGCATACATTACTTATCCTATACTGATCCTGATTCACATCCTGTATTATACGCCGGAGCTGCACTCACTATTCTGCTGGTGGAGTCACTGTGTACATACATTACATTATTTCTCCTGTACTGATCCTGAGTTACATCCTGTATTATACTCCAGAGCTGCACTCACTATACTGCTGGTGGAGTCACTGTGTACATACATTACATTACTTATCCTGTACTGATCCTGAGTTACATCCTGTATTATACTCCAGAGCTGCACTCACTATTCTGCTGGTGGAGTCACTGTGTATATACAGTACATTACTGTAATGACGGGGTAGGGAGACAGACAGGTGAGCCCTAATCTACCCGCCACTCAGTCCCTGCCTACTTGCACGGCCCATCCTAGGCGACGGCGTACAACTAGGCGACGGTCCCTACGCTCAATATGTGTACGACAGACAAACAGACAAGGGTACACAGAAGCTAAGAGAAATGGGGCAGTTGCCCACGGCAACACCGTTAGCAACAGGAGTAGTGAACGAGGTACCAAACGCAGAGAAGAAGCGTAGTCAGTAAAGCCAGGGTCAAAATGAAGCAAGGTCAATGATAATAGCAGGAGCAGCAGAGCCAGGAAACAGGAAAGAATCACAGGCAAAGGAGGAGCAGGAAATGAAGGTATAAATAGACAGAGGGCGGGAGCTAGCTCTGTCTGGCCAGGCTGTGATAGGTTCTCCCACTCCTCAGCCTCCCAGTCTGATTGGTAGCAGATCGAGTCACTCTAGCAGACCTAGGCACAGATGCAGGCTGATTAACCACGGGCGTCGACAAAGAAGTTGTGTCAGGCAAATCCATTACAATTACTTATCCTGAGTTACATCCTATATTATAATCCAGAGCTGTACTCACTATTCTGCTGGTGGAGTCACTGTGTACATACATTACTGTAACGTCCGTGGTCGCTGACCCCGAACTCTCCTTCCATCCAGACGACGCCCTTCTCTCCAAAGATGTCTGCACATATGGCCGTCCTGTTCCACAGTGACCACTAGGGTGCACTCGCGAGCTTAGTGCAGAGCCAAAGCGCAAGCAAGTGGGAGATTGAGCTGATTGCTCCCAGAGCACCCTGGGCTATAAGAAGGGCCCAGCCCCTTCCTCCCATGCCTGAGTGTCGTTCCCAAAGTTTGTCTATGCAAATGGTCTCCTAGTCTCTTCCAGTTCCCAGTGTTTTCCGTACCTGTATCCTGTATCGTGCTATTCTGGTCAAGTGCCGTGCTGAGCTGTAGTCGTGCTGTGCTTCATACCACGCCTGTCCTGCTACACCACGCCTGACGTCTGCCTGCTGCCTAGTCCCAGCCAAGGACTTGCTACTGTCCGAGCTGCCACAGGTAACCTATACGAACTATAGACTGTTACCTGCGTCCTGTTGGCCAGCCGCTATGCCGCAAGGTGGTACGGCCTAGTGGGTCCATGAACCCAACATGACAATTACATTACTTCTCCTGTACTGATCCTGTGTTACATCCTGTTTTATACTCCAGAGCTGCACTCACTATTCTGCTGGTGGAGTCACTGTGTACATACATTACATTACTTCTCCTGTACTGATCCTGAGTTATTTCTTGTATTATACTCGAGAGCTGCACTCACTATTCTGCTGGTGGAGTCACTGTACATACATTACATTACGTATCCTGTACTGATCCAGAGTTATATCCTGTATTATACTCCAGAGCTGCACTCGCTATTCTGCTGGTGGAGTCACTGTGTACATACATTACATTACTTATCCTGTACTGATCCTGAGTTACATACTGTATTATACTCTAGAGCTGCACTCACTATTCTGCTGGTGGAGTCACTGTGTACATACATTACATTACTTATCCTGTACTGATCCGGAGTTACATCCTATATTATGCTCCAGAGCTGCACTCACTATTCTGCTGCTGGAGTCACTATGTGCCCCTAAAATCCCTGAGGATGCTGCATCTGTGGCGAAACATGCCGGGGGCGGGGGGTGGCTATACAAGTCTCTTAATGCAATGTTAACTGGAGCTGATTCTTCATATAATTGACTATAGCTAGCAGTTATACTCAGTGTCAACTTTGCTAGAAGGACGAAGCCTTTACTATCCGCAGGCAAGGAGCTCATATAGATGTTTTTCTTTACGGTCGACTATCTTTAAGGGGGAAACCCACCACTCTCTGTACATGATCCTGAATTACATCCTGTATTATACTCCAGAGCTGCACTCACTGTTCTGATGGTAGAGTCACTGTGTACATACATGACATTACTTATCTTGTACTGATCATGAGTTACATCCTGTTTTATACTCCAGAGCTGCACTCACTATTCTGCTGGTGGAGTCACTGTGTACATACATTACATTACTTATCCTGTACTGATCCTGAGTTACATCCTGTATTATACTCCAGAGCTGCACTCACTATTCTGCTGGTGGAGTCACTGTGTACATACATTACATTACTTATCCTGTACTGATCCTGAGTTATATCCTGTATTATACTCCAGAGCTGCACTCACTATTCTGCTGGTGGAGTCACTGTGTACATACATTACATTACTTCTCCTGTACTGATCCTGAGTTACATCCTGTATTATACTCCAGAGCTACATTCACTGTTCTGCTAGTGGAGTCACTGTGTACATACATTACATTTCTTATCCTGTACTAAACCTGAGTTATATCCTGTATTATACTCCAGAGCTGCACTCACTATTCTGCTGGTGGAGTCGCTGTGTACATACATGACATTACTTATCCTGTACTGATCCTGAGTTACATCCTGTATTATACTCCAGAGCTGCACTCACTATTCTGCTGATGGAGTCACTGTGTACATACATTACATTACTTATCCTGTACTGATCCTGAGTTATATCCTGTATTATACTCCAGAGCTGCACTCACTATTCTGCTGGTGGAGTCGCTGTGTACATACATGACATTACTTATCCTGTACTGATCCTGAGTTACATCCTGTATTATACTCCAGAGCTGCACTCACTATTCTGCTGATGGAGTCACTGTGTACATACATTACATTACTTATCCTGTACTGATCCTGAGTTACATCCTGTATTATACTCCAGAGCTGCACTCACTATTCTGCTGATGGAGTCACTGTGTACATACATTACATTACTTATCCTGTACTGATCCTGAGTTATATCCTGTATTATACTCCAGAGCTGCACTCACTATTCTGCTGGTGGAGTCGCTGTGTACATACATGACATTACTTATCCTGTACTGATCCTGAGTTATATCTTGTATTATACTACAGAGCTGCACTCACTATTCTGCTGGTGGAGTCACTGTGCACATACATGACATTACTTATCTTGCACTGATCCTGAGTTACATCCTGTTTTATACTCCAGAGCTGCACTCACTATTCTGCTGGTGGAGTCACTGTGTACATACATTACATTACTTATCCTGTACTGATCCTGAGTTATTTCTTGTATTATACTCGAGAGCTGCACTCACTATTCTGCTGGTGGAGTCACTGTACATACATGACTGGCCTAAGTAGAGTCATGCCATGTTTTACCTAATGAACCTGTTCACCCCTTTCTCCTGCCCATCTCCCAATAACGACACGTGACAACCGAGGTTGGATATGAAATGGCCACAGCAGCCGTTTATTTATTTACATTATTTAAATGCAATTTAATCCGAAACATTCGGATAACTCCACCTCTAATTCACATGACCCAACATGGGTCAGAATCAGAATTAACCATAAACATATTTTAATACTTTAACCCCTTTAGGACACAGCCTGTTTTGGCCTTCAGGACACAGCCTATTTTTTCAAATCTGACATGTGTCACTTTATGTGGTAATAACTCCGGAATGCTTTTACCTATCCAAGCGATTCTGAGATTGTTTTCTCGTGACATATTGTACTTTATGTTAGTGAAAAAATTTGGTCGATAAATTCAATATTTATTTGTGAAAAACTTCAAATTTTAGCAAAAATTTGCAAAAATTTGCATTTTTCTAAACTTAAATGTATTTGCTTGTGAAACAGATAGTAATACCACACAAAATAGTTACTAGTTACCATTTCCTATATGTCTACTTTATGTTTGCATCATTTTTTTTCACGTACTTTTATTTTTCGAGGACGTTACGAGGCTTAGAACTTTAGCAGCAATTTCTCATATTTTCAATAAAATTTCAAAAGGCTATTTTTTCAGGGACCAGTTCAGTTCTGAAGTTGCTTTGAGGGCCTTATATATTAGAAAGTCCCCATAAATCACCCCATTTTGAAAACTGTACCCCTCAAGGTATTCAAAACCACATTCAGAAAATATTTTAACCCTTTAGGCGTTTCACAGGAATTAAGGCAAAGTAGAGGTGAAATTTACAAATTTCATTTTTTTTGCCGAAATTCATTTGTAATAAAAAAAAATCTGTAACACAGAAGGTTTTACCAGAGAAACGCAACTCAATATTTATTGCCCAGATTCTGCAGATTTTAGAAATATCCAACATGTGGCCCTAGTATGGTAATGGACTGAAACACAGGCCTCAGAAGCAAAGGAGCACCTAGTGGATTTCGGGGCCTCCTTTTTTTAGGAATATATTTTAGGCACCATGTCAGGTTTGAGGAGGTCTTGTGGTACCTAAACAGCCGAAACCCCCCCAAAGTGACCCCATTTTGGAAACTACACCCCTCAAGGCATTTTTCTAGGGGTATAGTTAGCATTTTGACCCCACAGTTTTTTTGCAGACTTTAGTGGAATTAGTCTGTGAAGATGAAAATCACCTATTTTTCTGTGGAAACATAGAATTTTTTCATTTTTACAAGGAATAAAGGAGAAAAAGCCGCCCAACATTTGTAAAGCAATTTCTCCCGATTACGGCAATACCCCATATGTGGTCGTAAACTGATGTTTGGACCCACAGCAGGGCTCAGAAGGGAAGGAGCGCCTTTTAGATTTTTTGAAGCAGATTTTGCTGGATTGGTTTTCAGTGCCATGTCGGGTTTGCAACGCCCCGGAGGGACCAAAACAGTGGAAACCCCCCAAAAGTCACCCTATTTTGGAATCTACACCCCTCAAGGAATTTTTCTAGGGGTATAGTGAGCATTTTGGCCCCTCAGGATCTTTTTTAGAGCTAGGGTGACCAAAAAACAGCGATTTTGGCGCTTTAAATTCTTTATTTATTACAGCGTTCACCGTGCGCAATAAATTACGTTTTAATTTATTCTGCCGGTCGGTACGATTACGCCGATACCATATGTGTATAGTTTTTTTTAAGTTTTGCAGCGTTTGCACAATAAAATGAAGTTTCTATAAAATAGTTTATTTTCTGGGACACGCTATTCTGAGCCGTAACTTTTTTATTTTTTCGTCAAAAAAGCTGTGGGAGGTCTTGTTTTTTGCGGGACGGGTTGTAGTTTTCATTGGTACCATTTTGGGGTAAATGCAACTTTTTGATCACTTTTTATTCTATATCTTGGGAGGGGTGGTGACCAAAAAATAGCGATGCTGACCATTTTCAGTTTATTTTGTTTGCGGCGTTCACCGTGCGGAAAAATTAACATTATAGTTTCATAGATTGGGTCGTTACGAACGCGGCGATACCAAATATGTGTACTTTTTTTTAACGTTTTCATTTTTTCCCTATAATAAATGACTTATTATAGGAAAACAAAACCTTTTATTTTTACACTTTTATAAAACATTTTTATTAACTTTTTTTTACTTTTTACACTTTATATTTTTGTTTATTAACTTTTTTTTTTACTTTTTACACTTTCTTTTTTTGACCTGCAGCTCTGATCGCTGCTAGAATACATTATACTACCTAGGTAGTGTAATGTATTCCAACTGTCAGTGTGACGTCACAGTCACTCTGACAGTTGGTCTACGAGGATCAGCAGAGGCTAATCCTCATAGGCTGACATACATGGCAGACCTGGGGGCCGTTGTCTGGCCCCCAGGTGCCATCACAAGCATCAGAAGCCCCCACGATTGCATGGGGGCTGCTGATGCGCTACAAACCCGCTACATGCGGAGATCGCAATCGAGCCCGGCATGTAACGGGTTAATTGCCGAAATCAGCGGCGATGAGCCGCTGATCGGCAACACTGGAGAGTGTCAGCTGTCGGGGACAGCTGATCTCCAAGTTCCCGATGCACACTGTCGCCGACAGTGTGCATCGGGAACGGCACAGTGACTTTCTGTCACTCTGACAGGAAGCCTATCAGGACCAGCCGAAGGTTGGTCCTGATGGGCTTCTGTCCATGGCAGACCCGGAAGCCATTGTTTGGCTTCCGTTTGCCATACTAACTATCGGCTGACCCCGCGATTTCGGACGGGGGTCTGCCGATATGTTAGAAACCCCTAAAATTCGGCGATTGCACCCGATCGCCGAATTTAAGGGGTTAATGCGCCGAAATCAGCGGCAAAGGACCGCTGGCCGGCAAGAGGGGAGTGTCAGCTGTCGGCGACAGCTGACCTCCTGGTTCCCGGTGCACACTGTCGCCGACAGTGTGCACCGGGATTAACTCAGTAACTGTACGTCCTCGTGCGGGAAGTAACTTCCTGCAACGACGTACAGTTACGTCCTGGTGCGGATAGGGGTTAACATAGCAGGGGAAGTCCTTGAAGCCATTTTAACACCGGATTTCCTTTAAATTAGCCATCTGCAAACCACCACCAACTCTTTACCTCCAGCCGTAAACCAGCTCGGAGGCACCGTTCACCTCTGCAGATGGCTCCAACCACCAGAAGACCACTTCAAAGGGATAACACCCTATGAAGTCTTCAAATGATATACCATTTTGGGGGACGCATACCCCCGATGCGACCCCCCCACCATTTTGTACTGACCAACCTCAAGGACTCCCCCCCCGCCACAGCGAAACAGGCCTTGACTACCTTAAGCCTGTGAGTCCCTCCAAACCACCACTGCCCTCTCAATTCCTTCTGCTAAGGCCAAGCTCCACAGATCAATTCCAACCTCGGTCAAATGCACGCCATCACTACGCCAATAGTTCCCAACCCCGGACTCCAGATCCCTGTGACGAACACAAATGCCCCCATTCTTGGCAATGAATCGTGACACCGCCCGATTCACCTTAATGCGGGCCTTGTTGACCCTTTCCACCGACCGTGCCAGGCGCCAAGCCTTCCTCGGAACTATGTCCGACCAAACAATCATCAAGGACGGATGAGACGCCCACAAACACAGCAAATCATGCTTTATATTCCGCACTAGCTCACGAAAGGGGCGTACCCCTAGATCGTTCCCCCCAACATGTAACACCAAAACCTCCGGGACTCTATCCAAGCGAGCATATGTTTGAAACTCGGCCAATACCCGGCTCCATAACATATCTCGAAATCCCAACCAATGTAACACCGCATCTCGACGCGGAATGCGAAGCTGGCGGCCATCCGGGCGCACATCCGCCCGCAGTGCCCCCCAGTGCACAAAAGAATGTCCTAACAGCCAGACTAAACATGGGCGATGATCTGAAAGAAAGGACAAGAAACTCACAGAACATCATAAGAAACAACGTACAACTCATAACAAATGAGGGCGCATTTAAGACCTAAACCTATTGGACTCCCAGCGGCCAATGCGACGCACGCCCTCGTCATCCAATCCCCAACGCCCAGCTTCCGTAGCCGCGCCAATTCTGAACGAATGAGACGAGTAGCACCCGTCCCCTCCCCCAACCACAGCCAAGCATTTTTTGAATATTGCATCAAATTGATACCTAGACAAAAACGCGCCATTCTCATGACGGAGCAATGGTGCCTCCGGCACCTCTCCCAGTGGCCTGAACGCACCCATGCAAGTGACCGGACACATCGTCGATCCCGGGAGAGCAAACAACACTATCCGCTTACCTCGGCCCAACTGATCAGTCTTGGACCGCCGCACCAACAACTCGAGTCTATCCCGGTAAAGACCAACATCCGCCTGTCGCAACCCCCCAGCCTGAGCCTTACTAGGGGAGACCAACTCCCCAATTCGGAGCGCCTCAAAAAACGCGAGGGAAAAAGCCAACCTAAACAAATCTACCTCATAAGGTGACTTACAAACAGCCCCCAGCGATGCGCCCAGTGAACCAAGGAGGGCAAAAGACACAGGTCGCCTCTGATCCGCTTCGGCCCTGCCTCTACGCAATCCTTTCAAAGCTTGCTTCACTAGAAAATGCTTGGATACATCCTGGAAACCCCGTAATTTGAGACCGAACGCCAAACCAGCCACGAAACGATTCACCTTAGCCAGCGAAAACTCCGCCCCCCACGCATCACCCAACCAATATAACAATGCCACCAACCTGTCTTGCTCCGTACAGACGTTGCCCAATACTCTTACCCAATCCTCCCATTGCTGCCAACAAGCCGAATAAGCGTTCCAAGTTGCCCTAGCCAGCGAACGCTCAATAAAACCCTTCCACGGGACCGAAACCAGCTCCCAGAGATGTTCCGGGCAAGCCAAGCCGGACGCCTCCGCTCCCGGTGCCAATTGACGAAAACGATCCCACTGTGAGCGAGAAAGAGCATCAGCAATACAGTTGGACACCCCTGGCACATGCACCGCCACCACCCACGCGTTTAGCGACAAGCACAACAACACTAGGTGACGCAGCAACTGAACCACCGGTGGAGATGATGCCGATAAGTTGTTAATTGCTAACACCACTCCCATGTTATCACAGTGAAAACGAACCTTTTTATCCCTGAGCCTGTCCCCCCAAATGGTCACTGCAACCACGATGGGAAACAGCTCGAGCAGGGCCAGATTTCGCGTCAGCCCACTGATCACCCAGCTGTCCGGCCAGCTCCCCGCACACCATTGACCCCCCGCATATGCTCCAAAACCCCCGGACCCCGCCACGTCAGTAAACAACTCCACGTCACTCATTTCTTGCACCGGGGACATCCACAACGATTTACCATTATACTGCCCGAGGAACTCGTCCCATACCTGCAGATCTGCCTTGTGTTCCACACCAAGCCTCATAAAATGATGGGAAGCCCCGATACCCGCCGTCGCTGCCGCCAAGCGCCTACTAAAAATTCTACCCATTGGCATGATCCTACAGGCAAAGTTCAACTTCCCCAGCAGCGACTGGAGTTCGCGCAAAGTGATCTTTTTTAGTCGGCAGGCCCGCCTCACCTCCTGCCTCAATGGTCGTAATTTATCCTCAGGCAGCCTGCACTCCATAGCGACCGAATCAATTGCAATCCCTAAAAAACAGATGGTGGAAACTGGGCCCTCAGTTTTTCCCGGTGCCAACGGAATTCCGAAATCCGACGCAACCTTCTGCAAGCAATACAATAGGTTACCACAAACTGGAGAACCGCTAGGGCCGACACACAAAAAGTCATCCAGATAATGTATCAACGAGTCCACCCCCGCTACACCCTTCGTCACCCATTCCACTAAGCTACTAAACGCCTCAAAGTATGCGCACGAAAGAGAACACCCCATTGGAAGACACCTATCGACGTAGAACCCCCCGTTCCAGAAGCAACCCAACAGCCGTTGGCTTTCTGGATGTACAGGCAGCAAACGAAAGGCCGCCTCAATGTCTGTTTTTGCCAACAAACTTCCTTTAACAGTTTTTCTGAAACAACCGTCGAGTACAAATAAGCCGACTTAAGACTTAAGATTATGCCGCGTAACCGGAACCTCATGCGGAGGAGGGGGAATAACAAAATCAAACGAAAACCCCTCAAAAATTAACTTGGCTGCAGCCCTATCCGGATATTCAGTTAGATACGGTGCCATTCTTTCCACCCTCACCGGAGACCGACCCTTGGCCAGCGGAGGAGGACTGAGGACCTGACCGTTTCCCTTTCCGCATACATTTTGCAGCCCCATGAGAGGACCCGTTACACTCCGAACAGACATGTTTAAATTTGCATGAGGCCCCGAACTTACACTGGCCATCATTGAACTGCCAGCAGAACCCAAGCTTTGAACCGGAACCCTGTCCGGACTGACCCGACTGACCTCCTTGGCCAACGCTCCCGGGAAAGGCCTGCTTCACTGGGGCCGTAACCCTTAACCACAGCGCAATATCTTTTTGATCCCACCGGATCGCCGGCCGCACCGCTTTCCGCTGGCGAAATTGCTCATCATACCTCAACCACGCCTGCCCACCGTACGCCCTATACGCCTCCCCGATGGCATCGAAATAACAGAACAACGCCGAGCAGTTTTCCGGCGCCTTTTCTCCGATCACGCTCGCCAAAATAGCGAAAGCTTGCGACCAGTTCACGAACGTCTGCGGAATAAGCCTATACCGCCGGCGTTCCTCCTCCTCTTTTTTACTCTCATCCCGCTTGCTTTTATCCAAATTGAACTTAGCAAGCGACAGAAGAGAAAATATCTCCACATATTCATCTTTCCAAATACGGTCCCTCACCTCCTGCTTCAAGTGAGCACCTAACGGACCTTCAAAACAGACATACACCTCCCCCCGTGCGCGATCATCAAGCCTAATTCTATCCCCATCCTTCTGCGCCTCAGTTTGTACCGACACTGCTACCGCTTCTCTTGACACCCCCGCAACATTACTACCCACGGACCGCGGAAATACATCACGATGACCTTCCCATACCACCGCCGGGGACACCGCAGGAACTACAGGGGCCACTGCCCTATCTAAACGCCCAACTAACTCGCGCAAACAACACACAAAATCAGATAAGCCATCGCGCCCGACCACGCCACTATCGACAGCCGCAACTTCCGCGCTTGCTAACCCAGCCTCACAACCCGACATGAAAATTGCTGGATACGGTAACGTTGGAGTTACACACTCACCGGGCTGCCCAGGCGCTGTATTCCCGCCAGCCGGAAAATCCTGACCGCGCTGCGTCTCATCCAGCTCTCCATCTTCCAAATCTTCTCTTGGTGCCGACTGGTGCTCACACCGACATCTACGACATGGGGACCCCGACATGCTGACCGAGGGGCCGGCCACCTGCCGCCCGACCGTAGGGATCCAAACCTCCGACCGGACTTGTTGCCTCGACGTCGGCGTTGATCTTGTCGTCCTCCCCGACGATCTCGAGGATGCCTGCCCCCTGGCCGGTACATCACCTTGCGGGGCGGCCGTGGATTGTACACTGCATACTGCGGCTGAAGGCGGGGGTGTGATCGGGAGCCCGGCCTGCGACTCCCTGTTAGCCGCCAAGCCCTGTCGCGGCTGGGGATTCCTGCCAGGACGCAGGCCCTGGGAGGAGGCGCCCGTCCCAGCAACCTGGCCTGCAGCGTCCTTAGAAGGGCTTCCCCTGCGATGCCGGGCCCGCGGGGCCATGTCTGGGCTCAGACGCTCAGGTGGACGGGACCGCCGGGAGCGGCGGGGTGACCTTGCCTGAGCCACCGCTCCTGACGACGCCCCCTGCTTTATTGTAGCAGGGGCCGCAGGTATCATCACTCCCCCTGCTGCAGGAACACTAACGCCCGGGAGGAGGGTGGGGGAAGGGGGCGCCTCTATGCCGGCTGCCGACAAAGAGCGCGACGGGCCTGACTGAGGGATCCGGGCTAGCACTGCCACTGTTTCCTCCAGCCAGCCCGGATCGTGAAACGCCGCTGCAGCCTGCAGCTGCTAGAACATTGCGGCCAGGGAAGCCATCCTAACACTGCCACAGGAGGGAGGTAAATGCCGACTAACGGTGAGCTCAATTTGCTACCTGTTGTTCCTCCCGCTGCTTCCGGCTCAATGCCGAAAACAGCGGGAGGAACAGATAACTCCCCCCGTCCCCTCCCCTATACGTTCCCTCCCCTTCCCCAACTACCTCTTCCCCTATTGGCTCTTTTCCCTCCTATGGCAGTCATGGAGGCTTCCCCTTAAGCTCTCCGCGCTGCCGTCCAGCCTCTTCTTTACATTACGTATCCTGTACTGATCCAGAGTTATATCCTGTATTATACTCCAGAGCTGCACTCGCTATTCTGCTGGTGGAGTCACTGTGTACATACATTACATTACTTATCCTGTACTGATCCTGAGTTACATACTGTATTATACTCCAGAGCTGCACTCACTATTTTGCTGGTGGAGTCACTGTGTACATACATTACATTACTTATCCTGTACTGATCCGGAGTTACATCCTATATTATGCTCCAGAGCTGCACTCACTATTCTGCTGCTGGAGTCACTATGTGCCCCTAAAATCACTGAGGATGCTGCATCTGTGGCGAAACATGCCGGGGGCGGGGGGTGGCTATACAAGTCTCTTAATGCAATGTTAACTGGAGCTGATTCTTCATATAATTGACTATAGCTAGCAGTTATACTCAGTGTCAACTTTGCTGGAAGAACGAAGCCTTTACTATCTGCAGGTAAGGAGCTCAGATGTTTTTCTTTACGGTCGACTATCTTTAAGGGGGAAACCCACCACTCTCTGTACATGATCAATGGTCCTGGACGTCTGTCACCTCAGCTGGGGACAGGGAGGTTTCCCTCATCACCTCCTTCTGACATATCAGTTATCTGAAGTCACTGACGTCATTATGTTGACATTTCCCAGACCTGTAAGTTTCATTTAATGCAAACCAGAGCAACCCCATGGACAGGCTTAACCATTTCACTGACAGAACCAACATAAACCTCCCCCTCCCGCACAGCAATCTTCTATATAGGTTATGCAATGTAGCAGTTCTATAACTGAGTTATTCTGCAACATTGTTCTTGTGTATACCGCTACTTCCGTGCTCTCAGGCCTGGGTCACAATGGGCACGGCTGGACTGGTATCGTACATAGAAAATATGGGTTTTAAGATGGACTGATATCTCTGATCCAAAAGTTGCGGATTAACAACACGTCAATACCGCTGATCCCTGTTTACATTAGCACAAGTCCAGGTCAATGACAAGGTGGAAGAGGAAGACTATGGAGGAGGTAAAGTCATAGCTGAGAGTTCGCCCAAAGGAAAGGAAAAACTTAACAGGGCAAAGTCCCAAATGCTTCTGATTTCCGTTCAATGAAATTAATTAAAGAAACATTTGGGTCGGGTCCAGGTGGCACCTCGACGTGCTATAACCAAGCACAAAACCCGATAAGATCTAATCACGGTGGTGGAAACATGCATGGGGTACATATTAGCATAGTTGTGCTGCACCATAGACAGGCAAGTGTCTTCTCAGAATCACGAGAGGTGAGAAGAACCATGTGCAAGTCCCTCAACACTTGAACATATGCACATTGGGTCATGACCAAGGCTAATTTCTCATGTTTAAGGGGCTATATACTATAGAGGCAGCCCAAATTTCTGCTATAGGGTCCGTGGAGACAGAAGTCCCAACTTAGGTATGCATCATCCCCCAATGGGTGATGGAAACGTACCAGGTGCTCTCCCTGATCAAGCGTTGTTCTCTTGCTCACGGCCGTTGGCCGCAACGGCTTTCCTTGATGACGTCACGTGCCCGTAGAATAAGGGACATTCCGTATATTAGTGCTTGTATTTGAACCTGACTCTGATCCCTGACTCTGTACTTTACATAGTTCAATCTGTCTGCTCCTCTGGCTTATCGCATCCTGACTTGACTCCTGGGGACCACACGTGGCTTCACTTTGACACCGATTTGCTATAACTCTTACAAACCCTCAGAGCACCTGCCACCAATTGTTGACTGCACTGGAGATTATGAACTGGAAATCCGACCGGGACAGACCAGACCTCCTTGTTCTAGGGTGAAGAATAGGGATAATTCTTAGCAGGGGCGTAGTGAAAGGCTCATGAGCCCCAGTGCAAAAGTTGTTCTTGAGGCCCCCCTCAACCTCTCTTCATGGCCGATGGCCCGCAGCTTTCAGTTGCATCACTGGGTCTCCTAAGCGACCCAACGATACAGCACCAGCAGCCAGGGGCGATGCTAAGGTCTTAAATCGTCAGGGGCAATAGCCCCAATACATATACCCCCCCAAAAAAATAATAATGTGTGTGTGTATATAGATATAGAAATGGCATATCTATAGCACTTCAACCCCTATAGCTATGGATAGGATTAGATACAGGGCCCAGCAGACAGTATCACACATGATAGGATTAGATACACAGCTCAGCAGACTATCACACATGAGAGGATTAGATACACAGCTCAGCCGACAGTATCACACATGATAGGATTAGATACACAGCTCAGCCGACAGTATCACACATGATAGGGTTAGATACACAGCTCAGCAGAAAGTATCACACATGATAGGATTAGATATACAGCTCAGCAGACAGTATCACACATGATAGGATTAGATACACAGCTCAGCAGACAGTATCACACATGATAGGATTAGATACACAGCTCAGCAGACTATATCACACATGAGAGGATTAGATACACAGCTCAGCCGACAGTATCACACATGATAGGATTAGATACACAGCTCAGCAGACTGTATCACACATGAGAGGATTAGATACACAGCTCAGCCGACAGTATCACACATGATAGGATTAGATACACAGCTCAGCAGAAAGTATCACACATGATAGGATTAGATATACAGCTCAGCAGACAGTATCACACATGATAGGATTAGATACACATCTCAGCAGACAGTATCACACATGATAGGATTAGATACACAGCTCACCAGACTATCACACATGAGAGGATTAGATACACAGCTCAGCTGACAGTATCACACATGATAGGATTAGATACACAGCTCAGCAGACAGTATCACACATGAGAGGATTAGATACACAGCTCAGCAGACTGTATCACACATGAGAGGATTAGATACACAGCTCAGCCGACAGTATCATACATGATAGAATTAGATACAGGGCCCAGCAGAAAGTATCACACATGATAGGATTAGATACACAGCTCAGCAGACAGTATCACACATGATAGGATTAGATACAGGGCCCAGCAGAAAGTATCACACATGATAGGATTAGATACACAGCTCAGCAGACAGTATCACACATGATAGGATTAGATACACAGCTCAGAAGCCAGTATCACACATGATAGGATTAAATACAGGGCCCAGTGGACAGTGACGTTCGCCTGGCCATGAACTGGGTGAGCGTGACTGAGTTTGTTCCGACCCCTTCCCCTCCATCTTCACTTTCTGGGAGCCAGGATAGCCCGACCACGTTCTTCCCTGCAATCCTCCGCTCTTGGCCCCCTTGGCGGGCGACAATGTGATAAGGCGGGCCTGTAGGCCTCCTGGCTTAAGGGCCCAGTCGCAACTGCGACTCTGGACCTCAGTTTCACCAGCGCCAAACCAATTGCAGTTTAGGACCCAGTTGGAAACCACAACACTTTACAGGCTCTGCAACACTAATAAACTGGAGAGAACGAACCGGCACATGGGGTGACATCAACATTTTATCTGAGAAATCATGGGAAGAATGTAGTGGGGTGAGTACCCTGAATGGGGTGGTATGAGTTAGCACATAAAACAAAAACCCAATGCTATATTTTCTTGGGGTCCCTTCTTCTCTATGGAGACCCCTGACCTTGTCCACGTTATGCGCCATAAATGGTTTAATTCTTGACTTCAGCCACAACAATGCTCCATATCGGAGAGACGTCCAACTCCGCCTGAGAAGAAAGTCAATACTCCGCATCAATATTCACTTTTGTGAGTCAACAGAATCTCAAGTCCCATCGATAAAACGTCACATGTTCTTTTTCAGACGAGACTGACAAAATTAACTCCTTCAGTTCCATAGTCCACAAATTCTCATTTGTATATGTTACCGGTTATTCTTCCAATATCTCCAAGAAGGATCTCAAATCTAATTTTTCCCAACATCTTTACAGTTTGTCTCTGCGCTTTCCATTCTAGAAGAACATTTTTTGCAATAGGGCTGGTATGTCTCACTGCACCACGTAAACCACATATATACATGATGCATTATGGGCAATTAAAGGGGTTGTCATCATGAGGCTTTTATAATAAAGCTGATGCGGCGTTCAGCTGATCGCCATGGGTCGGGTTATAGACCGAATAGGGGAAAACTCCTATATTTAGGAAAATGTCCCGTCATGCATTTTCTGGATATCGGTGCGCGTCCCGGAGGTCTCATTATGTGGATATGCCATAAATGTCTATGATGGGAAATTCCTTTAATGCCTCTGACTCAGGGTGTCTGGGCCCCTCCTGGCCACGTGCCCCCAAGTACTGCCCTAATGCCCAAATAGACCGTGTATCCCACCCTGGACAACTATTGCCTTAAAGGGAATGTGTTGCCAGAAAAACATGTTTTTTTTTTTTAAATTAAACATTTAGTGTGTAGGTGATTAAACATTGTTCAAATTTTTTTTATTTTTTTCACGAGTCAGGAAATATTATAAATTAATTCTAATTTATAATATTTCCCATTGCTGGTCACTAGATGCAGCTATTCCCAAAATTGCAGCATTGCAAAATTGGGTAAAAAGCCCTCGCACTAGTGAGCTCTCAGCATCCCCCCCTCCTTTATCCTGGCTAGTGCCGGGATAAACGAGGGGTTTGAACGGTCTAACCTCCTACACTGTGTGTCGCCATTTTTTGAGCTAACACACAGTGTAGTAGTTTTACATACAGTAGTAAACGTACACAAACACGAACATACATAGAAATCTCTTACCTGCTCCTGCCGCCGCGGCTCCCTCCGGCCCGTCCGCTCCGTCTGCTGCCGCTGGTCCAAGTGCACAAGTCTGGAAGCCGCGACCGGAAGTAGTAATCTTACTGTCCGGCCGCGACTTCCGGTCCACAGGAAAATGGCGCCGGACGGCGCGCGTTTCAAATTGGACTGTGTGGGAGCGGCGCATGCGCAGTTCCCACACAGACGGCGTACATGTTAGTGGATGGAACGGGCCCCGTTCGCAGTCCCTATGGGACTGTGGCTGCCGTATTCCATGCCTGTATGTGTCGTTAATCGACACATACAGAAATGGAAAAAAAAATGGCAGCCCCCATAGGGAAGAAAAAGTGTAAAAATAAGAAAAAGTAAAACACAAACACACAAATAAATATAAACGTTTTTAATAAAGCACTAACATCTTTAACATATTAAAAAAAAAATTGTGATGACACTGTTCCTTTAAGATGATGCCGTGCAGTTTATCCAATGTGAATATCAGAAATGCAGTTTAATAGGGAATAACACAATAATCATGTCCAAATACATTACTCTGATAGAGGAAACTTGTAAAACCAGGAGGACGTTTAATGATGGCAAAACAAAAACATGAACTTCACCCATCACGAGGGGTCAGGCGCAGAATACAAAGGGTCACATTATACAGAACCTTGCAGCGAGAAGTCTGCAGATTATTACTCCGGAGATGGGTCGCCGGCAGCGCAGGAATTTACACGACGTTTATTAATGCTGATTGTTTACATGCAAAACATTCATCCAGCGTCTGAAAGTTTAATCCACATTTCATTTATCATAGATCTCTAGTTCCTGCTATAAACTCTGGGCTTTTTCTGTCCACAATGCCGTAGATCACACAATGCATTCAAATCATTGTAAACCTGAAGTGATGAGGGAGGATAGAGCAGGGACTGTGAATTACTATGGAGCCTGGGTGACTCTTTGACTAAATGGTAACTCCATGGCTGCTGTACCTAACCATAGCTTTCAATTGACCCAACCGCAACATATTGCAAGATTACAGATTTATACGGGTGGGAGTCCCCGTGGTGCCAACATTTGTACATGTGAGGAACATGGTATCCGTGCTCTCGAAATTCAACACCTGATTAACTATATCAATAAAATTAGTACAAGAGGATCCGCTTAAAAATAACAATTCTCTATCACACGGCTCTGAACAGATACTGAGGATCTGGGTTTGTGATTTTTTATAATTAAATCTCTGAAGATTAATGGAATAAGTCGTGCTTCACTAACAAACGGAAATATTGTCATATCAATTCTACATTTTTTAAGTGAAATGTAACATTCATATTATGTCTAATTACAGTAATTGTAATAATAATAATAATAATAATAGTGATAATAAAAAATAGAGAAAATCCCACCCTTAGTTAAAAAGCACTGTGACCCCCACAAAAAAATTTGATGTGTCCATTAGATAATCTATGAATGTTAGCAGCTACCCAATGCATAGGACACGTTTGCCAAATATTATTTCCCTAAAAATAATGGACAGACAATTAGCAAAGTTCTGCGCCACATACACTTGGGCTACTGAAGAATGACAATGTAACATAGATAATCATACACTGACACTTGGGGTACAGGATAACGATACATTGACACTTGGGATACAGGGTAATGACATACTGACACTGGGGTACAGGATACTAACACTTGGGGTACAGGATACTGACACTTGGGGTACAGAATAATGATACACTGACACTTGGGGTATGGGATAATGATACACTGATACTTGGGGTACAGGATAACGATACATTGACACTTGGGATACAGGGTAATGACATACTGACACTTGGGGTACAGGATACTGACACTTGGGGTACAGGATACTGACACTTGGGGTATAGAATAATGATACACTGACACTTGGGGTATGGGATAATGATACACTGACACTTTGGGTACAGGATAATAATACACTGACACTTGGGGTATGGGATAATGATACACTGACACTTGGGGTACGGGATAATGATACACTGACACTTGGGGTACAGGATAATGATACACTGACACTTGGGGGACATGATAATGATACACTGACACTTGGGGTACATGATAATGATACACTGACACTTGGGGTACAGGATAATGATACACTGACACTTGCGGTGCAGGATAATGACACTTGGGGTACGGGATAATGATACACTGACACTTGGGGGACAGGAAAATGATACACTGACACTTGGGGTACGGGATAATGATACACTGACACTTGGGGGACAGGATAATGACACTTGGGGGACAGGATAATGATACTTGGGGTACAGGATAGTGATACACTGACACTTGGGGTATGGGATAATGACACTGACACTTGGGGTACAGGATAATGGCACTGACACTTGGGGTATGGGATAATGACACTGACACTTGGGGTACAGGATAATGACACTGACACTTGGGGTATGGGATAATGACACTGACACTTGGGGTACAGGATAATGGCACTGACACTTGGGGTACAGGATAATGACACACTGACACTTGGGGTACAGGATAATGACACTGACACTTGGGGTACAGGATAATGACACTGACACTTGGGGTACAGGATAATGATACACAGACACTTGGGGTACAGGATAATGACACTGAGACTTGGGGTACAGGATAGTATGGAGACCCCTTTATGCAGTGACCTTTGTTGACCATTAGGGACACATTAACCCTCTGGGCACCATTCACTCTTCTCTTTTTAAGAGAATATTAACCCCTTCATTGCCTGCATGTGAAGCTCCCAGCTGGTTGCACTGTGATGAACCTCAGTGGGTGCCCGGGTTCAGCTGGCATGAGCTATTGTGCAAGTTCATAAGTGGCACCTTCCATTAATAAAGGGCCGTTTATCTGTAATGGAAACAAGAGCTAAAGAATGACAACAGGTGCAGGGATTGTGATCTCCGTGTCCTGGGCGGCCATGCTCCTCAATCTATTACATTACATCTACTGTCAATATACTGATATATATATATAATACATGGGCTCCCCTGGTGGGGTCCGCTGCATGCCGCTTTAAGTAATCTTCCATTGATATCAAAATAAATATGATTCGTGCTGACAAGAAATAGTTATAATGTCAACAGATACAGTGGATGGAAAATTCCTATATATGTTGGCAAGAAGAATTGTGCAGCCACAATGAACATGTGACAGGTGGAGCAGACTTTTGTGACAGCAGATTTTTTATAACACATTTCGCCACAATGACTTCTCCTTCTGAACTGTAGTTGGGAACTTAAGGGAACTTAAGGGAACCCCCCAGGCAAAAATGATAGACTGTAAGGGTATGTTCACACGCAGAGTTTTCACGCTTATTTTGTGCCGTAAACGCCTAGAAATACGCCTTGAAAACCGCCTATAAAACATCTGCCCATTGAATTCAATGGGAAAAATGGCATTTACTTCCGCTCTGTCATTTTCAGCCGTTTTTGTTTTTGCGTGTGAACATAGCCTTATGCCTAGTGCAGGGCTAAGGGGGTGTTAAATACTACAAAGAGAGAGACATGGGGGTGAACATTCAGGAGGGGGTCATCCAGGGAGACGCCCAAGCACATACATGTATTCCAATGATGAGGACACACCCAGGGTAAGGAAGATGGAGGCGACAAATGTCCAATACAATGTCTATATAAGACGATATCTTTATTCTGTATTACAATCTAAGCTGTCTATGGATGTGTCTCTGCTAGAATATTGTTTTTATAACTATATCCAAATACACCAACCATTCTTTGTATAAGTTTCGTATTCCTCCTATTGAATACTGATCAAGAATATTGAAGGAAACACGGTCAATATGAAAGATTTGCTAAGTAAGAAAGACAGGGGGCGCAGCATGACACAAGGAATCTCTCCAGCTACAATACATGCGCAGGTAATCCTCCACCTGCTCAGACACTGCACTAGGTCTAACACAATGTATAGAAGATTTGCTTGGAGATGTGGACATTTTTTGGAAATATAATGCCCGAAATACTGGCAACACTGCCATAAAAGCTGCCATAACATGCCCCCATAAACAGTGTCTGATAGAGAGTGCTCCTATGAACAGTGCTTGCCAGAGAGTGCCCCCAAAAATAGTGCCTACGAGAGAGTGCTCCCATAAGCCATACCTGCCAGGGAGTACCCCTAAAAACAGTGCCTCCATAAACAGTGCTTGCCAGAGAGTGCCCCCATAAGCCATACTTGCCTGGGAGTTCCCCCAAAAATAGTTCCCCCACTGTCAAGATACTTCAGTAACGTTAATGTGTGTGTATGTGACAGCACATAGTGAACAACTCAGGATCACTATGTACATGAATGGAGAGAAATGTATGACGCTGATTGGTCACTGATTGGTCAGCGTCATACACTTCTCTCCACATCGCCCACTTGGTCAAAAGTAAAAACTCGCCCAGTTGGGCGTTAAGAAAGTCATTAGCATAAAACTAAAATAGGTCATAACTTGGTGAAAAATGATCGTTTTTCTAAATAAAAAACACTGTTGTAATCTACATTACAGCGCCAATCACATTATGTAGGATAGGACACTTATAATGTGGTGACAGAGCCTCTTTAAGCACCAGACCACCAGCTCAGGCCAATCTCTGAGCTTTCTTATTGTCCCCATAAGACCAAATGTAAACGTCACTTCCAGCAGGAATAAGAACTTGTCATCTTTGGAAGAATTTGTTGCCAGCAGTTGAGAGCAGAGGTAGCGCACTGGTAAAGATCTCTGCTCATGAGTTAGAAGCGTGAGGACAATGTGGGTTCTATCCCCAGGATCTCCAGCCTTAAAAGCATTTAACCCCTGAGTTGCTGTCATGTCCCAATGTCATCCAAAGTTTTTCTTGTTGAAGGTCCGATTACCCGTTTTTAAAAGAGGTGAAAAAGGTATCCCTGTAAGGCTGCTGTGCAGCTAGCTCACAGCTTGTGTGATCCAAGTTGAGTGCAGGAATCACTTCTGTGCAATGTGGGCTCTAATCCCCACATTGTCCTCCTGGTGACCCTGGGCAGCTCCCCCCTCCCAAAATGCCACCCATGGAGAGATGGATTCTGATACCTGTTTGAGTGATGACTATATTGCTGAAAACTGCAATACTATATAAATACAGCTGTCTCAAAAGAGACAGCTGTATAAGTAACTTATTTCACATAATTAACTTTCTTATGCAGCAACAATCTCACTGCACTACCTCCACACCACTATAAACACCATCCAGCAGAGTACCATTTTGGACAATCCACAAATCAGGATTTGAACCAAGGGCTGCACAGAAGACACTCACTGTTTAGTCACCACACCACCAGCTCACATTGGAACCTCAGCTTTCTTATTGTCCCTATAAGACCAAATGAAATCATTACTTCCAGCAGGAATAAGAACATGTCATCTTTGGAAGAGTTTGTAGCCAGCTCTCTGCTGCAGAGATAGCGCACTGGTAATAATCTCCGCTGATAAACTAGAAGTGTCAGGGACGTGTTGGTTCTATCACTAGGATTTTCTCCTTGTGTCTCAGTTTTATAAAGTCTTTCACCAGTGCAGGTTCACAAGGTGAGGCACCCTTTTAAAGGAGAAACGCATTGCCCTGTTGAGCGTCAGCCGCTTGCCAAAATTGTTGTCACCTTCAAGCAACAAACTCAAATAAGTGAGGAGACTGCCACAAGCAGCATGCAGGATGCTTGGAACCTAGGCTAACTCCATAGCAAACCAGGCCTCAGCACTTAAGCCCCAAGCCACACACATATATACACGCACACGCACTATATGCACATGTACACATCACAAACACACATGCACACATTATACAATATAAAGTAGACATTGTAAACACACATGCACTTACTATTTATGTAGGATATTTGTGAAGGGAGTTCTTCAGGTTGATGGGGTGAGATTCTTCACTCCAGCACTTCTCCTGCTCACAGCCCGACACAGTGCCGTCGACAGTCTCCCTTCCCCCTCCCTCACGTACTGACTGGTAACAGCAGCAGGAGGGGAGGTTGTGTGAAGAGTAGGGAGGGGGAGGGGGGGGGACTAGAGGGGGAACTTTTAATGTAGCACAGGGAGTTTTAGTAATAGCAACACAGACCATGGCTGCTATTACAGTCGGACAGCAGTTCTTAGCTGCTGTGCCGCCCCCTTAGAAATGCTGTACCCTGTCGCCTGAGGGCGGCAAAGCAGGCGGCCCACTGTTCACCGGCCCATCTGGCATTTGCCAGAACTGCCAGTCTGGCCCTGGATAGATAGATAGAGAGATACATAGACAAGATAGATAGATAGATAGATAGATAGATAGATAGATAGATAGATAGATAGATGATAGATAGATAGATAGATAGATAGATAGATAGATAGATAGATAGATAGATAGATAGATAGATAGATAGATAGATAGATAGATAGATAGATGTGAGATAGATGGATAGATAGACAGATAGGACCGGCCTGGGCAGTGGAGTGAGTGTCGGAGGCCCCCTAGGACCCTGAAGTGGTAAAGGCCTCAGCACACATACCCCTTGAGTACCCCCATATAATCGTGCCCTGTTATTCTTGGTAGTATATAATAGTATTATTCTGGGTAGTATATGATTGTATTATTATTGTGGGTAGTATAAGATAGTAATATTATTCTGGGTAGTATATGATAGTATTATTATTCTGGGTAGTATATGATAGTAATATTATTCTGGGTAGTATATGATAGTATTATTATTCTTCTGGGTAGTATATGATGGTATTATTATTCTGGGTAGTATATGATGGTATTATTATTCTGGGTAGTATATGATAGTATTATTATTCTGGGTAGTATATGATAGTATTATTATTCTGGGTAGTATATGATAGTATTATTATTCTGGGTAGTATATGATAGTATTATTATTCTGGGTAGTACATGATAGTATTATTATTCTTCTGGGTAGTATATGATTGTATTATTATTTTGGGTAGTATATGATTGTATTATTATTCTGGGTAGTATATGATAGTATTATTATTCTTCTGTGTAGTATATGATAGTATTATTATTCTGGGTAGTATATGATAGTATTATTATTCTGGGTAGTATATGATAGTATTATTATTCTGGGTAGTATATAATAGTATTATTATTCTGGGTAGTATATGATAGTATTATTATTCTGGGTAGTATATGATAGTAATATTATTCTGGGTAGTATATGATAGTATTATTATTCTTCTGGGTAGTATATGATAGTATTATTATTCTGGGTAGTATATGATGGTATTATTATTCTGAGTAGTATATGATAGTATTATTATTCTGGGTAGTATATGATAGTATTATTCTGGGTAGTATATGATAGTATTATTATTCTGGGTAGTATATGATGGTATTATTATTCTGAGTAGTATATGATGGTATTATTATTCTGGGTAGTATATGATAGTATTACTATTCCGTGTAGTATATGATAGTATTATTATTCTGGGTAGTATATGATGGTATTATTATTCTGGGTAGTATATGATGGTATTATTATTCTGGGTAGTTTATGATGGTATTATTATTCTGGGTAGTATATGATAGTATTATTAAGGGTAGTATATGATAGTATTATTATTCTGGGTAGTATATGATAGTAATATTATTCTGGGTAGTATATGATAGTATTATTATTCTTCTGGGTAGTATATGATAGTATTATTATTCTGGGTAGTATATGATAGTATTATTATTCTGGGTAGTATATGATAGTATTATTATTCCGGGTAGTATATGATAGTATTATTCTGGGTAGTATATGATAGTATTATTATTTTGGGTAGTATATGATGGTATTATTCTGGGTAGTATATGATAGTATTATTATTCTGGGTAGTATATGATAGTATTATTCTGGGTAGTATATGATAGTATTATTATTCTGGGTAGTATATGATGGTATTATTATTCTGGGTAGTATATGATAGTATTATTATTCTGGGTAGTATATGATAGTATTATTATTCTGGGTAGTATATGATAGTATTATTATTCTGGGTAGTTTATGATGGTATTATTATTCTGGGTAGTATATGATAGTATTATTATTCTGGGTAGTACATGATAGTATTATTATTCTTATGGGTAGTATATGATGGTATTATTCTTATGGGTAGTATATGATAGAATTATTATTCTGGGTAGTATATGATTGTATTATTATTCTGGGTAGTATATGATTGTATTATTATTCTGGGTACTATATGATAATATTATTCTTCTGGGTAGTATATGATGGTATTATTATTCTGGGTAGTATATGATAGTATTGTTATTCTGGGTAGTATATGATAGTATTATTATTCTGGGTAGTATAAGATAGTAATATTATTCTGGGTAGTATATGATAGTATTATTCTGGGTAGTATATGATAGTATTATTATGGGTAGTATATGATAGTATTATTATTCTTCTGGGTAGTATATGATAGTATTATTATTCTGGTTAGTATATGATAGTATTATTCTGGGTAGTATATGATAGTATTATTATTCTGGGTAGTATATGATAGTATTATTCTGGGTAGTATATGATAGTATTATTCTGGGTAGTATATGATAGTATTATTCTGGGTAGTATATGATAGTAATATTATTCTGGGTAGTATATGATGGTATTATTATTCTGGGTAGTATATGATAGTATTTTTCTGGGTAGTATATGATAGTATTATTCTGGGTAGTATATGATAGTAATATTATTCTGGGTAGTATATGATGGTATTATTATTCTGAGTAGTATATGATAGTATTATTATTCTGGGTAGTATATGATAGTATTATTCTGGGTAGTATATGATAGTAATATTATTCTGAGTAGTATATGATAGTATTATTATTCTGGGTAGTATATGATAGTATTATTCTGGGTAGTATATGATAGTAATATTATTCTGGGTAGTATATGATGATATTATTATTCTGGGTAGTATATGATAATAATAATGATAAGAATAAAACTATTATTATTATGGGTATTATATGATAGTATTATTATTATTATACTGGGTAGTACACGATAGTATTATTATACTGGGTAGTATTTGATAGTACTATTAATCAAGGTAGTATATGAAAGTAATATTATTCTGGGTAGTATAAGATATTAATATTATTCAGGTAGTATATGATAGTAATATTATTCTGGGTAGTATATGATAGTATTATTATTCTGGGTAGTATATGATAGTATTATTATTCTGGGTAGTATATGATGGTATTATTATTATTATGGGTAGTATATGATAGTATTATTATGGGTAGTATATGATGGTATTATTATTCTGGGTAGTATATGATAGCATTATTATTCTGGGTAGTATATGATGGTATTATTATTCTGGGTAGAATATGATAGTATTAATATTATTATTCTGGGTAGTATATGATAGTATTATTATTCTGGGTAGTATATGATACTATTATTATTCTGGGTAGTATATGATGGTATTATTATTCTGGGTAGTATATGATAGTATTATTATTCTGGGTAGTATATGATGGTATTATTATTCTGGGTAGTATATGATGGTATTATTATTCTGTGTAGTATATGATAGTATTATTATGGGTAGTATATGATGGTATTATTATTCTGGGTAGTATATGATTGTATTATTATTCTGGGTAGTATATGATAGTATTATTATGGGTAGTATATGATGGTATTATTATTCTGGGTAGTATATGATAGTATTATTCTCTGTAGTATATGATTGTATTATTATTCTGGGTAGTATATGATAGTATTATTATGGGTAGTATATGATGGTATTATTATTCTGGGTAGTATATGATAGTATTATTCTCTGTAGTATAAGATAGTATTATTATTATTCTGGGTAGTATATGATAGTATTTTTATGGGTAGTATATGATAGTATTATTATTCTGGGTAGTATATGATAGTATTATTCTGGGTAGCATATGATAGTATTATTCTGGGTAGTATATGATAGTATTTTTATGGGTAGTATATAATAGTATTATTATTCTGGGTAGTATATGATAGTATTATTCTGGGTAGCATATGATAGTATTATTCTGGGTAGTATATGATAGTATTATTATGGGTAGTATATAATAGTATTATTATTCTGTGCAGTATATGATAGTATTATTCTGGATAGCATATGAGTATTATTCTGGGTAGTATATGATAGTATTATTATGGGTAGTATATGATAGTATTATTATTCTGGGTAGTATATAATAGTATTATTATTCTGGGTAGTATATGATAGTATTATTCTGGGTAGTATATGATAGTATTATTATGGGTAGTATATAATAGTATTATTATTCTGGGTAGTATATGATAGTATTATTATTCTGGGTAGTATATGATGGTATTATTATTCTGGGTAGTATATGATGGTATTATTATTCTGTGTAGTATATGATAGTATTAATATTATTATTCTGGGTAGTATATGATAGTATTATTATTCTGGGTAGTATATGATGGTATTATTATTCTGGGTAGTATATGATAGTATTAATATTATTATTCTGGGTAGTATATGATAGTATTATTATTCTGGGTAGTATATGATAGTATTATTATTCTGGGTAGTATATGATAGTATTATTATGGGTAGTATATGATGGTATTATTATTCTGGGTAGTATATGATAGTATTATTCTGGGTAGTATATGATAGTATTATTATTCTGGGTAGTATAAGATAGTATTATTATTATTCTGGGTAGTATATAATAGTATTATTCTGGGTAGTATATGATAGTATTATTATGGGTAGTATATAATAGTATTATTATTCTGGGTAGTATATGATAGTATTATTCTGGGTAGCATATGATAGTATTATTCTGGGTAGTATATGATAGTATTATTATGGGTAGTATATAATAGTATTATTATTCTGTGCAGTATATGATAGTATTATTCTGGATAGCATATGAGTATTATTCTGGGTAGTATATGATAGTATTATTATGGGTAGTATATGATAGTATTATTATTCTGGGTAGTATATAATAGTATTATTATTCTGGGTAGTATATGATAGTATTATTATGGGTAGTATATGATAGTATTATTATTTATTATGGGTAGTATATAATAGTATTATTATTCTGGGTAGTATATGATAGTATTATTATTCTGGGTAGTATATGATAGTATTATTATGGGTACTATATAATAGTATTATTATTCTGGGTAGTACATGATAGTATTATTCTGGGTAGCATATGATAGTATTATTATGGGTAGTATATGATAGTATTATTATTCTGGGTAGTATATAATAGTATTATTATTCTGGGTAGTATATGATAGTATTATTATGGGTAGTATATAATAGTATTATTATTCTGGGTAGTATATGATAGTATTATTATGGGTAGTATATAATAGTATTATTATTCTGGGTAGTATATGATAGTATTATTATTCTGGGTAGTATATAATAGTATTATTATTCTGGGTAGTATATGATAGTATTATTATGGGTAGTATATAATAGTATTATTATTCTGGGTAGTATATGATAGTATTATTATTCTGGGTAGTATATGATAGTATTATTATGGGTAGTATATAATAGTATTATTATTTTGGGTAGTATATGATGGTATTATTCTGGGTAGTATATGATAGTATTATTATTCTGGGTAGTATATGATGGTATTATTCTGGGTAGTATATGATAGTATTATTCTGGGTAGTATATGATAGTATTATTATTCTGGGTAGTATATGATGGTATTATTCTGGGTAGTATATGATGGTATTATTCTGGGTAGTATATGATAGTATTATTCTGGGTAGTATATGATAGTATTATTATTCTGGGTAGTATATGATAGTATTATTATTCTGGGTAGTATATGATAGTATTATTATGGGTAGTATATAATAGTATTATTATTCTGGGTAGTATATGATAGTATTATTCTGGGTAGTATATGATAGTATTATTATTCTGGGTAGTATATGATGGTATTATTCTGGGTAGTATATGATAGTATTATTCTGGGTAGTATATGATAATATTATTATTCTGGGTAGTATATGATAGTATTATTATTCTGGGTAGTATATGATAGTATTATTCTGGGTAGTATATAATAGTATTATTATTCTTCTGGGTAGTATATGATAGTATTATTATGGGTAGTATATAATAGTATTATTATTCTGGGTAGTATATGATAGTATTATTATTCTGGGTAGTATATGATATTATTATTATGGGTAGTATATCATAGTATTATTATTCTGGGTAGTATATGATAGTATTATTATGGGTAGTATATGATGGTATTATTAATCTGGGTAGTATATGATAGTAGTATTATTCTGGGTAGTATATGATGGTATTATTATTCTGGGTAGTATATGATAGTATTATTATGGGTAGTATATAATAGTATTATTATTCTGGGTAGTATATGATAGTATTATTCTGGGTAGCATATGAGTATTATTCTGGGTAGTATATGATAGTATTATTATGGGTAGTATATGATAGTATTATTATTCTGGGTAGTATATAATAGTATTATTATTCTGGGTAGTATATGATAGTATTATTATGGGTAGTATATAATAGTATTATTATTCTGGGTAGTATATAATAGTATTATTATTCTGGGTAGTATATGATAGTATTATTATGGGTAGTATATGATAGTATTATTATTCTGGGTAGTATATAATAGTATTATTATTATGGGTAGTATATGATAGTATTATTATTCTTCTGGGTACTATATGATAGTATTATTCTGGGTAGTATATGATAGTATTATTCTGGGTAGTATATGATAGTATTATTCTGGGTAGCATATGAGTATTATTCTGGGTAGTATATGATAGTATTATTATGGGTAGTATATGATAGTATTATTATTCTGGGTAGTATATAATAGTATTATTATTCTGGGTAGTATATGATAGTATTATTATGGGTAGTATATAATAGTATTATTATTCTGGGTAGTATATAATAGTATTATTATTCTGGGTAGTATATGATAGTATTATTATGGGTAGTATATAATAGTATTATTATTCTGGGTAGTATATAATAGTATTATTATTCTGGGTAGTATATTCACAGATGATATCTTCCGTGATCTTGTATTCTGCAGCACAATCCTCAGTACAGTCCATGGGAGGCGCAGTCCCCTCCACAATGTCTCCGGTCATTACTGTGTACATGAAGCTTTACAGGAGATGTGCGTAGGAAGCTCCTTGGGCTGTAAACCCTCGGCAGACGCTCTCACATCTACACCCAGATATCATGGAGAATTGTCTGTGTAGATGGCAGCACTGGGTATAAGGGGCCGCTGATCTCCACACAGCTGCACTCTTTACGGCATAGCAGAGCTGATACGGTTCATGGTCACCATCATTCTCTGCTCTAATGACCTCCAACAAGAGCAGGTGCAAAATAGAGCACATCAGAATATTACTGTACATGATTATTTCCTGAATTCATTTCTTATGGCTAATTTTATGCTTATTCAAAGGGGCGCCACCTCTTGCAGCCGGTCCTTTCACCGTTCGCAGGCACATTTGAATTAACTTTACTGTCCCGTTATCAGCCATTTGGGATAATAAGGGCGGGTTCACACATGGCGGAATTGCACTTAAATTCCGCTGCGGACACTCCGCAGCGTTAATCCGCAGCGGAGCCGTTTCTACATTGACTTTCACTTTAATTTAGCAGTGTTCGTTTACACGATGCGTACAATTCCGCTGCGGAGCATAGGCTGCGGAGCGGAATTTGGTGTCCGCAGCATGCTCTGTCTGTTGCGGAGCAGTGGCGGACTCATGGCGGAATTTCTCCATTGACTTCAATGGAGATTCAAAGTTCCGCAATGAAGTCCGCAGCTGTCATGCACATGTCATGTGTGCTGCGGATGCGTCTTGCTTTTTTAACTTGACATTTCTTCATTCTGGCTGGACCTATGTATTTCTAGGTCTACAGCCAGACTGAGGAAGTCAATGGGGCTCCCGTAATGACGGGAGCGTTGCTAGGAGACGTCAGTAAATAGTCACTGTCCAGGGTGCTGAAAGAGTTAAGCGATCGGCAGTAACTGTTTCTGCACCCGGGACAGTGACTACCGATCCCAATATACATGTATCTGTAAAAAAACATATAAGTTCATACTTACCGAGAACTCCCTGTTTCTGTCTCCAGTCCGGCCTCCCAGGATGACGTTTCAGTGTAAGTGACGGCTGCAGCCAATCACAGGCCAAGCACAGGCTGCAGCGGTCACATGGACTGGCGCGTCATCCAGGGAGGTCGGGCTGGATGCCGAAGGAGGGACGCGTCATAAAGACAACGGGCGGTAAGTATGAATTTCTTTTACTTTCACTAGGGAAAGTGCTGTCCCTTCTCTCTATCCTGCACTGATAGGGAGAAGGGAAGCACTTTTCCCGCAGTCCGCAGCAGCTAGTCCGCATCAATTTTCTGCACATTTTGTGCAGATCCGCAGCCGTAATCCGCAACCCGGATTAGGTGCGGCATTGATGCGGACAGTTGCGGAGGAATTCCGCCATGTGTGGTCATGCCCTTAGAGAGGCTAAATGCAGTCAGTGGGATTAGCAACAATTACAGGAACAGTTTGGAAGGAGTTGTCCTTTACCTACAGGTCAGGACGGCATTCAGGATGATGTCAATGTTCAGGGATATGTGTAATAGGGGAGGGGCTGTGACAACTTCTCATTCATTTCAATGTAAATAGTTGTCATGTATAATCGGTGAAATGCAGCACGGAGGAGCTGCAAATGTAAGGGAGCAGCAGAGATATGTGAATGGGATATTCTGGATTTGGTTGCCCTTTAAATGTACTGACCAGTGACTCATATCTTATGTACAGTTTGATTATTGATTTAGTTCCTTGATTTATTAGTATGATTTTTTTTATCACAAATGTCTGAACTGTCTCCCTTGTTCCCCTCTCTGGGGTATTTTGTCCAGACTGTAACTTGTATTTGCCCCTTCAGATTACCCAGTCACCAGTCATCCTACCGCCATACGTTTTTAAAGCAGATGCCATGTGCCATTTATAATACTGGTGTCTTCTTATGTGGCAGAGGAGCCTTCGGGCCCGGGAGTGACTGCTACCTCTGCACCCCCTATAGCTATATCCCTGCGTTTAATTCACATGTAGTGAATATGACCCCTTCATCACACCTCAGTATAAATACAGACCCCAGACCAGATCCCCTAAATTAATTGACCCGCACCAGACCTTCTAAATAAATACAGACCCCAGACCAGACCTCTAAATAAATACAGATCCCAGACTAGACCCCCTAAATTCAGACCCCAGACCAAACCCCTAAATAAATACCGTCCCAAGACCAGACCCCTAAATAAATACAGACCCCGGACCAGACCCCTTAATAAATACAGATCCCAGACCACACCCCCTAAATTTAGACCCCGGATCAGACCCCTCAATAAATACCGTCCCCAGATCAGACCCCTAAATAAATACAGACCCCAGACCAGTTAGTTACCTGCAGCCTGCAGTCCTCTTCTCTCCCGGGTGTGTTTCGTGTGACGGTGCCCATGAATGAAGAGAACTGCGGTATTGAGGGGGGTAAGTATAGACCGGGGCCCCCTGCACTTCCATTTCCCTGGTCTCCCCTTTTTTAGGGTCACATATTGAATAGCTTTAGTTGTTATATTTGCTGTATAATTATTATGACAATCCATCCAGCACTTCCCACGTGGACTCCCGGCGGCTCACATCATCTCTAAGTCCTGGGCCGGCTGCAGTGTAAGGCCTCGTTTACACAAGCGTAATATACGCACGTGCGACGCGCGTGCTTTTCACGCGTGTCGTACGGACCTATATTAGTCTATGGGGCCGTGCAGACAGTCCGTGAGTTTTGCTCAGCGCGAGTGCGTTGCGTAAAACTCAAGACATGTCCTATCTTTGTGCGCTCTTCGCGCATCACGCACCCATTGAAGTCAATGGGTGCGTGAAAACCACGCATGCCCCACGGAAGCACTTCGCGCATCAGCTGTCAAACTCTGAATGTAAACAGAAAAGCCCCAGCTGCTTTTCTGTTTACAAACATCCAAATGGAGTGTCATAATGATGGCGGCTGCGCGAAAATCTCACAGCCGCGCATCATACACTGATGACACACGGAGCTGTCAAGTGCCTTTTGCGCACGCAAAACGCTGCGTTTTTTTGCGTGCGTAACACGCACACGCTCGTGTAAATCAGGCCTAACAGCGGAGCCTCGTAGATCTTCAGACTCATGGTAAGGAAGACTTCAGGGGTCTGGAGCTTTTTGTCCGGAGTTTCACTTTAACAGCCACAATGTTTCAGTGTCGTGATAGGAAGATAATTACATGTTACATTTGTTCTGCAGAAGAAATAAAGCCCACTCAGCGCAGGTCGGGGGGATTATGTAAATCTTGTGTTCAGTAGCCGATGTATGGAAATGGCCAAACACTAATCCCTCCTAAATTTGGGGATTATAAATATCATCATTACCCAAAGACAAATTACTGCTGAAAAACTCCAGTGGAATTGCAGAGCATCCCATGAGACAGATCTGTGCACCGAGTAGTGGTCTCTTTCCTTCCCCTGCAGGGTTTATAATAAAATTCTGTGTTTGTCTAAAAAAAAATCCTATTTCTTACCGGTGTCGTTATGTTCTAGGCGGTCACTCTATTGATTTTTGCAGACAATAGTAGTGAACTAGGTACAGCCCTGCCGGGACCTTCCTCCTTAGGGCCAGTTCACACTGAGTTTTTAGACTCTGATTTTGACGCAGAAACCGCGTCAAATCAGCAGCACAAAACTGACGAAACTGCCCCCATTGATTTCAAGGTGATTTTTTTCCATGGCGGCTTTTAGCCGTTCGCGGGAAAAAAAAGCGACATGCTCTTTTTTGCCGCGGTTCCGCCTCTAACCTCCCATTGAAATCAATGGGAGGCAGAGAAAGCGTTTTTTTGCCCGCGGCGCTCACATCTAACCAGCATCCCAGATGCCAAACTGAACGGATGCAGTAGTATTAAATACGTCATCCTGCGTCTGATCTGATCTAGGACGCGGGTAAATGTTACTTCACGTTACACTTCTATGGGGACCTATTTCCAGTAGTTCTGATTGGTCAGTTTAATAATTCCTCACACTTGCACTTTATTAGGGCTTTTACTGCTGTATTTTTTATGTACATTTATGGCAGTTTATATATAAGTGATAGGGGAACCCATTTATTACACTTTATATTTAATGTACGTGACCACAACCTGTTTTTAGGTGTTTGTAGAACAATGTTTTTGTTTGTTATATCATTGGCCTCATTGGCGACTTGTATAAATATGTGATCCCTGCACTTTGTTTGCTTCAAAAAGGCGTCTGAAGAAACGTCGCTGCTCTATTATGGATTAAAATTCTTCACTTTTGGTATTTCACCCTGACATCCTGGAGTGCTGCCTATTTTTTTGCTTTGTGAATAATAGGACAATAGGACATAAGCCTGTGTCCTCAGGTATCCATTATGTGCTTGATTTTTTGTATGATGCTGCTCTGAACTTTTCTTTTTACTCTAAGGCTGGGTTCACACGAGCATGTTCGGTCCCTAAAGGACGGAATGTATTTCGGCCGCAAGTCCCGGACCGAACACACTGCAGGGAGCCGGGCTTCTAGCATCATAGTGATGTACGACGCTCGGAGTCCCTGCCTCTCCGTGGAACTACTGTCTCGTACTGAAAACATGATTACAGTACGGGACAGTTGTCCCGCAGCGAGGCAGGGACTCCTAGCGTCGTACATAACGATGATGCTAGGAGCCCGGCTCCCTGCACTGTGTTCGGTCCGGGACTTGCGGCCAAAATATGTTCCGTCCTTTACGGACCGAACATGCTCGTGTGAACCCAGCCTAAATAGATTGATAGATACATACAGGGGCATAGCTGAAGGCTCAAGGGCCCTTGTGCAAGAATTCAGCATGTGCCCCTTTTATCCCTCCCCAACACCACGAGACCCCTGCACACGCCTATGCCCAGCTGCCTTGCCTGACAGACCCCATGAATGCCCCCACATTATAATGCCACCACACAGTATAATGCCCCCATAGCTACCCCCACACAGTATTATGCCCCCCATAGTTGCCCCCACACAGTATAATGCCCCCCATATCTGTCTCCACAGTATAATGCTCCCATAGCTGCATCCAGTCTAATGCCCCCATAGCTGCCCCCCACAGTCTAATGCCCCCATAGCTGCCCCCACAGTATAATGCCCCTATAGCTGCCCCCCCAGTATAGTGCCACCCATAGCTGCCCCATACAGTATAATGCCCCTATAGTTGCCCCATACAGTATAATGCCACCCATAGCTTCCCCATACAGTATAATGCCCCCCATACAGTATAATGCCCCATAGCTGCCCCATACAGTATAATGCCACCCATACAGTATAATGCCCCCATAGCTGCCCCATACAGTATAATGCCCCCCATAGCTGCCCCCCACAGTCTAATGCCCCCATGGCTACCCCATACAGTATAATGCCCCCATAGCTGCGCCATACAGTATAATGTCCCCATACAGTATAATGCCCCATAGCTGCCCCATACAGTATAATGCCCCCCGTAGCTGCCCCATACAGTATAACGCCCCCGTAGCTGCCCCATACAGTATAACGCCCCCTTAGCTGTCCCATACCCAGTATAATGCCCCCCTCAGCAGCTACCATATGAGCCCCTCTTCCATGCCCAGGATAATGCCCCATATGTTCCCAATAGAAAAAATAACAACAATTACTTACCTACGGATGTAGCCATCTTTATCTTGACTCTGATAACTTGCTGCATCGTGATATCACACAACAAAAGCCATTAAAAAGTCATTGAAAAAGTCAAGATAAAGATGGCTACATCTGTATCCCCATTCCCACGACGGGTGGAAAATCCTTCTCCTCCGGTCTGTTCTGTGAGTGACTCGGCACAGACAGGCGCGATGACGTCACTACATTGAAAGCTGCAGACGCAGATTCAATTGGAAGCGGGACCAATGCAGTCAGTGCTGTGTGGCAGTTGCGACCCCTATAGCTACGCCTGTCGTGGCAGGTGGGCTCACACAATTTGATCAAAATCTGCGCTAAGTACCTTCCTATTGTAAGTAGATTCAGCAGTAATGCATATTTGTTTATATTTAGTGGCTTAGGTGACATTAGTGTTCTCAGTGTGCTGTCACCATTTTCTTGTGTGACAGATAGACAGACAGACAGACAGACAGACAGACAGACAGACAGACAGACAGATAGATAGATAGATAGATAGATAGATAGATAGTTATGAGATAGATAGATAGTTATGAGATAGATAGATAGATAGATAGATAGATAGATAGATAGATAGATAGATAGATAGTTATGAGATAGATAGATAGATAGATAGATAGATAGATAGATAGATAGATAGATAGTTATGAGATAGATAGATAGATAGATAGATAGATATGAGATAGATAGATAGATAGATAGATAGATAGATAGATAGATAGATAGATAGATAGATAGATAGATAGATAGATAGATATTAGATAGATATTAGATAGATATTAGATAGATAGATAGATATGAGATAGATAGATAGATAGATAGATAGATAGATAGATAGATAGATAGATAGATAGATAGATAGATATTAGATAGATGATAGATAGATAGATAGATAGATAGATAGATAGATAGATAGATAGATAGATAGATAGATAGATAGAGAGATAGAGAGAGAGATAGATAGATAGATAGATGATAGATAGATAGATAGATAGATAGATAGATAGATAGATAGATAGATAGATAGATAGATGATAGATAGATAGATAGATAGATAGATAGATAGATAGATAGATAGATAGATAGATAGATAGATAGATAGATAGATAGATAGATATTAGATAGATGATAGATAGATAGATAGATAGATAGATAGATAGATAGATAGATAGATAGATAGATAGATAGATATGAGATAGATAGATAGATAGATAGATAGATAGATAGATAGATGATAGATAGATAGATAGATATTAGATAGATGATAGATAGATAGATAGATAGATAGATAGATAGATAGATAGATAGATAGATAGATAGATAGATAGATAGATAGATAGATAGATAGATAGATATGAGATAGATAGTTAGTTATGAGATAGATAGATAGATAGATAGATAGATAGATAGATAGATAGATAGATAGATAGATATGAGATAGTGAGATAGATAGAACCAGCCTGGGCACGGAAGATGGTTGGTGGAAGCCCCGGGGCATGTACCACTTCTGCCCTCCCTAAAATTTGGTCCTGTTGAGAAGTCTGGAGGAAAAACTACTGAATTTAGATTAAAAAAAGTCAACATACTTGATACATGTGAAATGTTCCTTTTTTCTTTCCTTACCAGTTATTGTAAACTCTGTTGACGGTAAACTCCCTACAATAGGAGATGAGTTCCTCTTATAGGGGTGCTCACTTATTAACGCCGGGCCCTTCAACAATGATGTCTGGCTGGAGATGGACTGTGGCTACACTACATCGGCAAGGGGGGTGGGGATACTATATTCAGCCATGTTAGGACTACTTTTTTTTTTGGGATACTTGTGTTTTCCCGACATCCTGCCTCTTCTCTGGGACCTTATTGGGTGATCATCCCAGATATTTTCTTGCTGTGTTTTCTTTACTCGTCCCGTAGTGCAGCGGATCTGCTGTTTTTACATTAGACCCTATGGTGGATGGAACACATAATACGCATGAGTTACATCATTCCATGGCGCTACAATAAAACATGCAACAGTATTCACAGCGTGAACTGGGACTGATTTCGACCCTTGTATTTTCTACCCTTGTATTATTTCTCCTTGATGAGGCCTTTCGTTATCACCACCTACAAAGTAACGTTTACAGAAGATGGATAGAAACCACTGTCATCTGAAAAACGCTAAAAGAACAGCGACATCACTGAGCACGGCCAGGGGTCTCCAATCTCCAACTAATGCACAACTACAACTCTCAGCATGATCTGACCGCTGATGAGAGAATTCATATTTGAAAAATAAAAAATCTAGGAATAGTTTCTATAAAAAGATGCACGTGTGGTTATTTTAGGATGTCTCTCCCTAAAATAAAAAGGATCAATTCAATTCATACACCCAGTGATTACCTTGGCTATATCTTTACAGAGATATTGGGAAATCCGGACCTTTAAGGTTATGGAGGATAAGTAACCAGTTGTTAGAACCTTAAATAGTATTGTCATATAGGTTTGTAGAAAGTACATGGATGATAATTATAGTAGAGAGGCCGATAACCCTCATGTGTGGTTACATGGATAATTCATAGGGTGAATTAAAAAACAAAAACAAATGACCACTATAATACTAAGCCTATGTACAAGAATATAATGACTGTAATACTGCCCCCTATATACAAGAATATAACTACTATAATACTGCCTCCTATATACAAGAATATAACTACTATAATATTGTTCCTATATACAATAATATAACTACTATAATACTGGTCCTATATACAAGAATATAACTACTATAATACTGCCCCCTATATACAAGAATATAACTACTATAATACTGCTCCTATATACAAGAATATAACTACTATAATACTGCCCCCTATATACAAGAATATAACTACTATAATACTGCCCCTATATACAAGAATATAACTACTATAATACTGCCCCTATATACAAGAATATAACTACTATAATACTGCTCCTATATACAAGAATATAACTACTATAATACTGTCCCTATATACAAGAATATATCTACTATAATACTGCCCCCTGTATACAAGAATATAACTACTATAACACTGCCTCCTATATACATAAATATAACTACTATAATACTGCTCCATATATACAAGAATATAACTACTATAATATTGGCCTCTATATACAAGAATATAACTACTATAATACTGCTCCTATATACAAGAATATATCTACTATAATACTGCCCCTATATACAAGAATATAACTACTATAATACTGTTCCTATATACAATAATATAACTACTATAATACTGGTCCTATATACAAGAATATAACTACTATAATACTGCTCCATATATACAAGAATATAACTACTATCATACTGCCCCCTATATACTAGAATATAACTACTATAATACTGCTCCTATATACAAGAATATAACTACTATAATACTGCACCTATATACAACAATATAACTACTATAATACTGCCCCTATATACAACAATATAACTACTATAATACTGCCCCTATATACAAGAATATAACTACTATAATACTGCCCCTATATACAAGAATATAACTACTATGATACTGCCCCCTATATACAAGAATATAACTACTATAATACTGCCTCCTATATACAAGAATATAACTACTATAATACTGTTCCTATATACAATAATATAACTACTATAATACTGGTCCTATATACAAGAATATAACTACTATAATACTGCCCCCTATATACAAGAATATAACTACTATAATACTGCTCCTATATACAAGAATATAACTACTATAATACTGCCCCCTATATACAAGAATATAACTACTATAATACTGCCCCCTATATACAAGAATATAACTACTATAATACTGCCCCTATATACAAGAATATAACTACTATAATACTGGTCCTATATACAAGAATATAACTACTATAATACTGCTCCATATATACAAGAATATAACTACTATCATACTGCCCCCTATATACTAGAATATAACTACTATAATACTGCTCCTATATACAAGAATATAACTACTATAATACTGCACCTATATACAACAATATAACTACTATAATACTGCCCCTATATACAACAATATAACTACTATAATACTGCCCCTATATACAAGAATATAACTACTATAATACTGCCCCTATATACAAGAATATAACTACTATGATACTGCCCCCTATATACAAGAATATAACTACTATAATACTGCCTCCTATATACAAGAATATAACTACTATAATACTGTTCCTATATACAATAATATAACTACTATAATACTGGTCCTATATACAAGAATATAACTACTATAATACTGCCCCCTATATACAAGAATATAACTACTATAATACTGCTCCTATATACAAGAATATAACTACTATAATACTGCCCCCTATATACAAGAATATAACTACTATAATACTGCCCCCTATATACAAGAATATAACTACTATAATACTGCCCCTATATACAAGAATATAACTACTATAATACTGCCCCTATATACAAGAATATAACTACTATAATACTGCCCCTATATACAAGATTGTAACTACTATAATACTGCCCCTATATACAAGAATATAACTACTATAATACTGCCTCTATATACAAGAATATAACTACTATAATACTGCCCCTATATACAAGAATATAACTACTATAATACTGCTCCCTATATACAAGAATATAACTACTATAATACTGCCCCCTATATACAAGAATATAACTACTATAATACTGGTCCTATATACAAGAATATAACTACTATAATACTGGTCCTATATACAAGAATATAACTACTATAATACTGCCCCCTATATACAAGAATATAACTACTATAATACTGCTCCTATATACAAGAATATAACTACTATAATACTGCCCCCTATATACAAGAATATAACTACTATAATACTGCCCCCTATATACAAGAATATAACTACTATAATACTGCCCCTATATACAAGAATATAACTACTATAATACTGCCCCTATATACAAGAATATAACTACTATAATACTGCCCCTATATACAAGATTGTAACTACTATAATACTGCCCCTATATACAAGAATATAACTACTATAATACTGCCCCCTATATACAAGAATATAACTACTATAATACTGTTCCTATATACAATAATATAACTACTATAATACTGGTCCTATATACAAGAATATAACTACTATAATACTGCCCCCTATATACAAGAATATAACTACTATAATACTGCTCCTATATACAAGAATATAACTACTATAATACTGCCCCCTATATACAAGAATATAACTACTATAATACTGCCCCCTATATACAAGAATATAACTACTATAATACTGCCCCTATATACAAGAATATAACTACTATAATACTGCCCCTATATACAAGAATATAACTACTATAATACTGCCCCTATATACAAGATTGTAACTACTATAATACTGCCCCTATATACAAGAATATAACGACTATAATACTGCCTCTATATACAAGAATATAACTACTATAATACTGCCCCTATATACAAGAATATAACTACTATAATACTGCTCCCTATATACAAGAATATAACTACTATAATACTGCCCCCTATATACAAGAATATAACTACTATAATACTGCTCCTATATACAAGAATATAACTACTATAATACTGCTCCTATATACAAGAATATAACTACTATAATACTGCCCCCTATATACAAGAATATAACTACTATAATACTGCTCCTATGTACAAGAATATAACTACTATAATACTGCTCCTATATACAAGAATATAACTACTATAATACTGCCCCTATATACAAGAATATAACTACTATAATATTTGGTAAGAATGAACTGCTAAGAAAATGATCGTGATATATAATATGGGACTCTTTAGTGTCAGGACCATTTATCCTACAGTACGGAATAAGTGGAAGAACGATATATAATGTCTTTACACTTCTGACCAGTAAGTGCTGGAAGACACGGTTGACAGAAACAGAGGCTAAAGTCTGCAGATTCCTTTTACTGCAATCCTACCATCTACAGAATAGTCAAACTGGCCAATCAGGAAGCACTTTTTTTTTAAAATACTGACTCCCTGGGGTTTGCACAGAACGACAAATCGTCTAATATTACCACCAAACCATAACCACACAGTGACTGAATAATACCCTCATACTGATACTGAATAATACCGCCACACCATATACACAGTTACTGAATAATACCCCCATACTGATACTGAATAATACCGCCACACCATAACCACACAGTGACTGAATAATACCCCCATACTGATACTGAATAATACCGCCACACCATATACACAGTTACTGAATAATACCCCCATACTGATACTGAATAATACCGCCACACCATAACCACACAGTGACTGAATAATACCCCCATACTGTTACTTAATAACACACAGACCCCTGTACATAGCGCCACACAACCAGTGGTGGATTAACTAGACGATGGGCCCTGGGCAGTTACCAAAACTTGGGCCCCCCTTGCGCACCGCCGCCCTGCCGCGCCGTAACTATTTTTAACACTACCTTTTTGGGCAAGCATTAACAAATGGGTGTTACGGATTCCCCTTGTCACAGGGCCTTGTCCCTACATACTGACAGTATCACACTGTGCAGGGACACATCCTCCTGACTTGTCTATCAGTCCTGGACTGCAGAAAGACTTTTTGTGAAAAACAAGGATTTCCTATAATAAAAATGTCAGGAGAGGTGACAGATTCTCTATAAATCTAGTGACTCACATGTGACGTCGTCTCAGATTCTAGTAGTTTTTTTCCTCTTTTCTTCTCCATCCGATCCAGAGCACATGACGACTTCTCCCGGCCATGACTCATTTCTGCAGAATTTGCCACTCAGATGTCTTCGACTCCTCACTTTTCCAACATTTCCACACCTATAAATGAAAATAAAGTTATCATGGTGCCACATACTGTAACCCTAAATATAATAGCACCAAACACTGCGTGCCTGAATATAATAATACCACACACTGTAAAACACCACATACACACAGCCCCCTGTACATAGTGCCACACACAGCCCCCTGTACATAGTGCCACACACAGCTCCCTGTAGATAGTGCCACACACAGCCCTTGTGGATATTACACCCCCCCATACATAGCGCCACACAGAGCCCTGTAGATATCACACATCCACCCCCTCGTAGAGAGCGTTACACACAGATATAGATACAAATGAATATCCCCCCCAAATGGAAATCTTTAGCAACGTTTCCATCACCATTGAGATCAATGGTGATGCAAATGGAAGCTAAGGTTTCCATTTGCCTTTCCGTTGAGGGGTTAACCAGACGGAACCCCTCAACGGAAGGGCAGCAGTGATGTGAAGAGGGCCCATGTTCATGTGTGATACTGTTTGTTGGACCCTGTGTCTAAGCCTAATGTAGGCTTAGATACAGGGTCCAGCAGACAGTATAATTATGCAGTATAAGCTGGGGCCCTGTATCTAAGCCTAACACACGGTAGGCTTTAAAGGTTGTCCAGTCCCTAAACATTGATGGCCTATCTTCAGTATAGGCCATCAATAGCTGATGGGTTGGGGTCAGACACCTGGGACCACCGCCAATCAGCTGTTTTGAAGGGGTTGCAGCCGCTCGTACGAGTGCTGCTTCCCCTTCATTTCCCTCACTTGCTCACACTGTGAATCGCTGACACGTCCGTGTCGGCGATTCAGTGTGAGAAAGTGACCAGAATGAAGGGGAAGTAGCGCTCGTACGAGCGGCTGCAACCCCTTCAAAACAGCTGATTGGCGGGGGTCCCTAGTGTCTGACCCCAACACATCAGCAAGACACTAAAATTAAACTTACCTCCTCTTCGGCCGCTGGTCCTCACTCCATCAACTATTGTGACGTTATGCGCTGCGCACAGTGCTGTGACGTCAGGACCTCCGATGCGCTCCAGGAAGAGGAGGGGTAAGTACTGTCAGTTACTATAGTAACAGGGGCCCGTGTAGTTTTATTACATAGGCCCCAGTTACTATAGTAACTTTTCATTGATGTGTGAATGTGGCTGCCGCTAGCACCGGGGCCCCCTCCGATGCTAGCGACGCCACACCGGGCATGAGGGGTGTGATCATGTGTGGTTCGGTCAGCCATGGGCCCCCCGGGAGCCTTGGGCCCCGGGTGGCCGCCCGAACCGCCTTAATGATAATCCGCCACTGTAGACAACCCTCCCTCCCTTGTAGATAGTGCCATAGAGCCCCCCTTAGTAGATAGCGCCACACACAAACCCTTGTAGATAGAACCACACAGCCCTCCCCCTTGTAAATAGGGCCATACATCCCCCCTTAGGTGATAGCGCCACTTACAGACCCCTGTAGAAAGTGCCACAGCCCCCCTTGTGTTTAGTGCCACACAGCCCCACCTTGTATATAGTGCCACACAGCCCCCCTCCCTTGTATATAGTGCCACACAGCCCCCCACCTTGTATATAGTGCCACACAGCCCCCCTGCCTTGTATATAGTGCTCTACAGCCAACCTGCCTTGTATATAGTGCTACACAGCCCCCCTGCCTTGTATTTATTGCCACACAGCCCCCTCACTTGTATATAGGGCCACACAGCCCCCTCCCTTGTATATAGGGCCACACAGCCCCCCTCCCTTGAAAATAGTGCCACATAGCCCCAGCCCCCTCCCTTGTATATAGTGCCACACCCCCCTTGTATATAGTGCCACACAGCCCCCTCCCTTGTATATAGTGCCACACAGCCCCACTCTCTTGTGAATAATGCCACAAAGCCCCACCTCCCTTGTATATAGTGGCACACAGCCCCAACTCCCTTGTATATAGCGCCACACAGCCCCCCTGCCAGTGGCGTAACTAACGCTGTAGCAGCCATAGCGGACCCGTGCCCCTCATGGGTAGTGCAACGCCACTGAACACTAAGGCAGAGCAGGGAGGTATCTCCCCCCCTCTGCCATTAAAGTGGTTGTTCCTACAAAAGACATGTATCCCCTATCCACAGGATAGGGGATACATGTGTGATCGCTGGGACCCCCAGCGAAAAGGAGAACGGGGGACCGAAAGTCCCCCGATGTCCTCCATGAGAAACCTCAGACTTCCGGTGTCTGTGTCGGCAGTCCTGTAGAAATGAATTGTGCGCCGGTCGCGCTTGTGCGAATGCGTGACCAGCGCTCTTTTCATTTTTATTGAGCTGCGCAGACCCCGGAAGTCTGAGTTTCTCATGGAGAACTTCGGGAGACTTTCGTTCCCCCGTTCTCCTTATTGCTGCCAGCGATCACACATGTATCCCCTGTCCTGTGGATAGGGGATACATGTCTTTTGTAGGACAAACTATAGGCCGTTCTTTTGGGAGGGGTTTGGCGCTGTATGGCGCTATCTACAGGGAGGGGGGCTGTATGGCGTTATCTACAGGGGGGGCTGTATGGCGTTATCTACAGTATGGCATTATCTATAGGGGGGCTGTATGGCGTTATCTCCAAGAGGGGGCTGTATGACTTTATTTACAAGGGGGGGGGGGGCTGTATGCCGTTATCTACAGGGGGGCTGTATGCAGGGGCGTAACTAGGAAAGACTGGGCCCCATAGCAAACTCTTGACCGGGTCCCCCCCGGGTGCCACAAGCAGCCCCCTTATAAATAGTGCCCCCTGTAGAATGTGCCATACAGCCCCCCTGTAGACAGTGCTATATAGCCCCACCTATAGACAGTGTCACACCCCATTTGTAGATAGCTTCCCCACCTCCTCCTTGTAGATAGTGCCATACAGACCCCTGTAGATAGTGCCACACAGCCCCCTGTAGATATCGCCATAAAGCCCCCACTGTATATAGCGCTATACAGTTCCCACTGTATATAGTGCCACACAGCCCCCCCTTAGGAGAAAGTGCAGCACAGCCCCCCCTTAGTAGAAAGTGCCACACACAGACCCCTGTAGATTGTGCCACACACAGCCCCCTGTAGATAGAGCCTCAGCCCTCCCCCTTGTAAATAGTGACATACAGTTCCCCATGTGTATAGTGCCACACAGCTCCCCCTTGTGTATACTGCCACACAGCCCCCCTTTGTGTATAGTGCCACACAGCCCCCCCTGTGTATAGTTCCACACAGCCCCCCTTGTGTATAGTGCCACACAGCCCCCCTTGTGTATAGTGCCACAAGGCAATGGCACATCCGAGAAAGTTGTATCAGCCAGGGAGATGTCACTCAAACATGGAAAGGTGGGTTTGAAGGCAAAGGTGGGTTTGAAGGCAGGACTACGTGACTCTTCAGGATAGCGGCACCGCATCATGACCCTCTAATGAGTAATTAGCATATAGTGTGTGCCGTTTTAAAAGTGGATTTTAAGGATTTTGGTGCATCGGAAAAAAACATACAAGGGAATGTTTGGAAATATTGTCAGGTCACGTATTACCGCATGGTGGCGGTTCAAGGGGTTAAAACTACTAGACAGGTTCCCATTAAATATACAATGAATTGAGAACAATTCCATCTGCCCTGCATTTTTGTTATTATAAATATATCCTATATAACTACAGATCCAGAACCAAGCTCTGACATATGTACAGTACCACAACCAAGCTCAGTACATAAATACAGTACCACAACCAAGATCAGTACATAAATACAGCACTAGAACGAATCTAAGTAGATATATACAGCACCAGAACCAAGTTCAGTACATAAATACAGCACTAGAACCAACCTCAGTACATAAATTCAGCACTAGAACCAAGCTCAGTACATATATACAGCACCAGAACAAAGCTCAGTACATATATACAGCACTAGAACAAAGCTCTGACATATATACAGTACCAGAACCAAGCTCAGTACATATATACAGCACCAGAACAAAGCTTAGTTCATAAATACAGCACTAGAACCAACCTCAGTACATAAATTCAGCACTAGAACCAAGCTCAGTACATATATAAGGCACCAGAACAAAGCTCAGTACATATATACAGCACTAGAACAAAGCTCTGACATATATACAGTGCCAGAACCAAGCTCAGTACATATATACATCACCAGAACAAAGCTCAGTACATAAATACAAACTAGAACCAAGCTCTGACATATATACAGCACATCAACCAAGCTCAGTACATATATACAGCACTAGAACAAAGCTCTGACATATATACAGCACCAGAACAAAGCTCAGTACATAAATACAGCACTAGAACCAACCTCAGTACATAAATTCAGCACTAGAACCAAGCTCAGTACATATATACAGCACCAGAACAAAGCTCAGTACATATATACAGCACTAGAACCAAGCTCTGACATATATACAGTACCAGAAACAAGCTCAGTACATATATACAGCACCAGAACAAAGCTCAGTTCATAAATACAGCACTAGAACCAACTTCAGTACATAAATTCAGTACTAGAACCAAGCTCAGTACATATATACAGCACCAGAACAAAGCTCAGTACATATATACAGCACTAGAATAAAGCTCTGACATATATACAGTACCAGAACCAAGCTCAGTACATATATACAGCACCAGAACAAAGCTTAGTTCATAAATACAGCACTAGAACCAACCTCAGTACATAAATTCAGCACTAGAACCAAGCTCAGTACATATATAAGGCACCAGAACAAAGCTCAGTACATATATACAGCACTAGAACAAAGCTCTGACATATATACAGCACCTCAACCAAGCTCAGTACATATATACAGCACTAGAACAAAGCTCTGACATATATACAGCACCAGAACAAAGCTCAGTACATATATACAGATCCAGAACCAAGCTCTGACATATATACAGTACCACAACCAAGATCAGTACATAAATACAGCACTAGAACTAATCTAAGTACATATATACAGCACCAGAACCAAGCTCAGTACATAAATACAACACTAGAACCAAGCTCAGTACATAAATACAACACTAGAACCAAGCTCAGTACATAAATACAGCACTAGAACCAAGCTCAGTACATATATACAGCACTAGAACCAAGCTCATTACATATATACAGCACTAGAACCAAGCTCATTACTTATATATATATATATATATATATATATATATATATATATATAATAAAATATAGTCAAGACATTGACAAGGTTAGAAATAATGATTTTTATTTAAAATAATAATTTTCTCCTTCAAACTTTGCTTTCGTCAAAGAATGCTCCATTTGCAGCAATTCCAGCATTGCAGACCTTTGGCATTCTAGCTGTTAATTTGCTGAGGTAATTGGGAGAAATGTCACCCCATGCTTCCAGAAGCCCCTCCCACAAGTTGCATTGGCTTGATGGGCACTTCTTGCGTACCATACGGTCAAGCTGCTCCCACAACAGCTCTATGGGGTTGAGATCTGGTGACTGCGCTGGCCACTCCATTACAGATAGAATACCAGCTGCCGGCTTCTTCCCTAAATAATTCTTGCATAATTTGGAGGTGTGCTTTGGGTCATTGTCCTGTTGTAGGATGAAATTGGCTCCAATCAAGCGCTGTCCACAGGGTATGGCATGGCGTTGCAAAATGGAGTGATAGCCTTCCTTATTCAAAATCCCTTTTACCTTGTACAAATCTCCCACTTTACCAGCACCAAAGCAACCCCAGACCATCACATTACCTCCACCATGCTTGACAGATGGCGTCAGGCACTCTTCCAGCATCTTTTCAGTTGTTCTGCATCTGACAAATGTTTTTCTGTGTGATCCAAACACCTCAAACTTCGATTCGTCTGTCCATAACACTTTTTTCCAATCTTCCTCTGTCCAATGTCTGTGTGCTTTTACCCATATTAATCTTTTCCTTTTATTAGCCAGTCTCAGATATGGCTTTTTCTTTGCCACTCTGCCCTGAAGTCCAGCATCCCGGAGTCGCCTCTTCACTGTAGACGTTGACACTGGCATTTTGCGGGTACTATTTAATGAAGCTGCCAGTTGAGGACCTGTGAGGCGTCTATTTCTCAAACTAGAGACTCTAATGTACTTGTCTTGTTACTCAGTTGTGCAGCGGGGCCTCCCGCTTCTCTTTCTACTCTGGTTAGAGCCTGTTTGTGTTGTCCTCTGAAGGGAGTAGTACACACCGTTGTAGGAAATCTTTAGTTTCTTGGCAATTTCTCGCATGGAATAGCCTTCATTTCTAAGAACAAGAATAGACTGTCAAGTTTCACATGAAAGCTCTCTTTTTCTAGCCATTTTGAGAGTTTAATCGAACCCACAAATGTAATGCTCCAGATTCTCAACTAGCTCAAAGGAAGGTCAGTTTTATAGCTCCTCTAAACAGCAAAACTGTTTACAGCGGTGCTAACATAAGTGCACAAGGGTTTTCAAGTGTTTTCTAATCATCCATTAGCCTTCTAACACAGTTAGCAAACACAATGTACCATTAGAACAATGGAGTGATGGTAGAAATTGCATTAAACACCAGACGTTTGCAGCTAGAATAGTCATTTATCACATTAAGAATGTATAGAGTGTAATTCTGATTAATTTAATGTTATATTCATTGAAAAAAACTGTGCTTTTCTTTCAAAAATAAGTTAATTTCTAAGTGACCCTAAACTTTTGAACGGTAGTGTATATATACACAGCACCAAAAATAATCTCATACGTATATACAGCACCAGAACAAAGCTCAGTATTTACATACAGCATCAGAACCAAGATCAGTACATATATACACACCAGAACAAATACAGCTCAATTTAGTGCAACCCCTGTCTTATAGGTTTGTACGGCGTAAAACTACAGCTCCTAGCATGGCCCGAACAATGGTGAGGATATGCTGGGAGATGCTGTTTCATAAAAAAAAAATCATACCACTCATCATCTAGCTGCAGATCATACAGTGACTACAATACTGATTAGAGGCAGAATAGTGACTCACCGGTGACGTCTCAGATTCTAGTTCTTTTCTTCTCCCTCAGGTCCAGACATCTATGATGGATTTCTACTGGCCATGACCCACTTCTGCAGTTTTCCGCTCAGATGTCTTCAGCTTCTCACTTTTAAAAAATTTCTGCACCTATAAACGAAGTTAAAATTCTCAACACCTCTAAATATAATAAAGCACCATACACTGCACCTCTAACTATAATAGCACCATACACGGTGTCCCTGATTATAATAGTACCATATACTGTGTCCCACACGCACACACCGTGCCCCCATAGCCCCCTGTAGATAGTGACCTACATAGAAGCCCCTGTAGATAGTGTCCCACATACAGCCCTCTGTAGATAGTGTCCCACATATGGACTCCAGAGCTGCAAGGCAATAGTGCTAACCACTGAACCACCATGCTGCCCTACATATAGCTTCCCCTATAGAGAGTGCTCCACATAGAGCCCACCTCTGTAGATAGTCTCACATATAACTCCCCGTGTATATAGTGCCCCACATATAGCCCACCCCTGTAGACAGTGCCCTACATATAGCCACCCTGTTGATAGTGCCCCACAGGTAACCCACCCCTGTATATAGTGTCCCACATATAGCCCACCCCTATAGAAAGTGCCCTTAAAAATAGCTCCCCTATATATAGTGCTCTACATATAGCCCACACCTGTATAGTGTCTCACATATAGCTCCCCCTGTATATAGTGCCCCACATATAGACCCCCCTGTAGATAGTGCCCCACATCCTCACATATAGAACCCCCCTGTATATAGTGGCCCACATCCCCACATATAGACCCCCCTCTGTATATAGTGGCCCACATCCCCACATATAGACCCTCCTGTATATAGTGGCCCACATCCCCACATATAGACCCCCCCTGTAGATTGTGACCCACATACAGACCACCCCTGTAGCTAGTGCCCCACATCCCCACATATAGACCCCCCTGTATATAGTGGCCTACATATAGACGACCCCCCTGTAGATAGTGCCCCCACTATATATATAATGACACTCACAGTTTTATGAGAAAAAAACTAAAACTTTACATACTCACATGATCCCGTTCCCACGCTGTTCGCTGGCGATGCAGATCTGCTCTCTTCTGAGCGGGTCTGCAGGAGCTGAACGAGTGTTGTCCAATGACGCTGATTGGCGGGGCAGAATGACTTGTCCCATCAATCAGCGCCTTTCAAGCATGGAAGCGGCGCAATGACGTCATCGCGCCGCTAGCCAATCAGCGTCATTGTAAGGCGCTGAATGGTCGGGCACGGGTGGAACATGCCCGGCCATTCAGTGCTAATGCATGTATTTGGCTGTCGCTAGCACCAGGGCCCCCTCCGGTGCTAGCAATGCCTACAGGCATGAGAGGGCCTGTGTCGCCCGGCCCATACTTGTGTGAGGCTCGGCGGCGCGGGCCCCATAGTAGCGGCGCTACCGCTGTGGCAGCCATAACAGCGGCGCTCCCGGGCATATGGGGGGCGGGTCAGCTGGCTGCACGGGTCCCCTCAAGCCGCGGGCCCCGTAGCAGACGCTGCCCCCTCCCTTGTATATAGTACCACACAGCCCCCCTTGTATAAATTGCCACACAGCCCACTTTGTATATAGTGCTACACAGAAATCCCTCCTGTATATTGCCATACACCCCCCCCAAAAATAATATTGTACTTACATTGCCCCGTTCTCGTGACGGAAGGAGCGCTGCACAGGCTCTGGTTGGGACGCATGCGCAGGCCAGCTTGATGTAGTGATGTCATAACGTCGGCCTATGCAGACTGTGTTACCAGCGCCTTATAGGCTGGAGGCCTAACGTGGCCTTCAGCCTATAGTAATCATTTGTATCTGCGTCCTGAGGATGGAGATACAAGTGAATGTGGCTGTTGCTAGCACCGGGGCCCCCTCCGGTGCTAGTGACGCCACCGGGTTGAGGGGGCCCATGCAGTTATGTGCAGTTCGGGTGGCCATGAGCCCCCTGGGAGCCTTGGGCCCTAGGCGGCCGCCCAAACGATGATCCGCCACTGGCTCGACCTCTGTTGTATCACTCACTACAGAGATCCCCACTACCTCTAGAAGTGATACCAGCACCAGAACTGTGCATCCAGAGTTTGATGAAAGATCACCATACACAATGCCAAGCAGCGGCTGGAGAGTGTAAAGCACGTCGTCACTGGACTCTGGAGCAGCGTGTTCTCTGGAGTGATGAATCACGGCTCTTTATCTGGCAGTTTTATGGAGGAATCTCGGCTTGGCGGATGTCAGGAGAACGCTACCTACCGGAATGCATAGTGCCTACTGTAACTTGTGGTGGAGGAGGGGTAATAGTCTGGGGCTTTTAGGGTTCGGCCCCTTATTTTCAGTGAAGGGTTGATACTACAGAAAACAAAGACATTTTACGCAATTGCAGCCTCCAACTTTGTGAATTGGAACAGTGATTGTGAGCCGGACCTTCTCCCCCAACATCGGTGCCTGATCTTAAAAATGATTGCAAATTCCTACACACCCCAAAATATTGTAGAAAGCCTTTCTAGAAGAGTGGGGTCCGTTATGTCCACAAAAATGGCCAACTCTATATTAACACTCTATATTAACACTCATGGTTTTGGAATGGGATGTCCAACAAGCTTAAATATGACTGACTTTAGAGAGGTTCACATACTTTTGGTCATAATAGCATCGTCATTTATTTGCTACATTTCTTCAGGTTATGTTCACATCTGCGTTTGGTATTTCCATTGCTCTGCTCCGTCATACGAGCACAGCGCTGAAAATACTGGACAGACTGGTTCCGTCGCACTACAGACAACACTGGCGGCACCCGTTGCGCTATTGTTTCCGGTAGTTTCAGCTGGATTTGCGTCGGAGGCCCCTAACAGAGCCTCCAACACAGATGTGGACGAGCCCTTACTTTACAATCTCGCCAAACCATCTGTCTTGACAACTCCACCAAAGATCTGACCCTCATGTGACAGATTCCTGGGTAGGTTTTTGCAGAAGAGGGGGGGGGGGGGGTAATGTGATGCTGACAATTAAGTTTTGCATATATGTCAGTAAAGGAGGAGAACGGCTTCTGGGAGAACTTCTCAACTGCTGCCGGCTGCCGATGACGAGCTGTCATCACGTATAGCAAGACAAACGAGGCGACAGAACGTGTCATGAAGGTGTAATCCTGATTGGGACAATGCGTTGTAGGTGGTGAGGACGTGTGTGTGCAGGAGTGAGCCGTCATTTTCCATAATATGAAATTAAGAAGAAGGGGGAGGGGGGGGGTGCATGTTGTCTGTAATACTTTAACCCATACGGACCACTACAGAGGCGTCTTGTGGCATTGCCCAGTGCAAAAACTCAGGTCCAGCACCCAAAGTACAAAATCCATAGGGTTGATTTCCAAAGTCATTAAAGTCCAATATGAGAGGTCCGCACTGATGAGATGGAGAATAATATCACCCAATCAGAATGTTCCCCTCAAGTCGGGGTTGCGCTGACTTTTTTGATTGATAGAAAGATCCTTCATAAAGTAAAGTGGATGAAAACCGCCGCAAGAAACGCATGTGTTTTTAGCCTGATTTTCTGCGATTTTGCAATGTGTTTTTCGGAGCGATTTTCGAATGCACAGCAAAAGCGTGTCAAAAAACATGACAAAAACGCAGTGTGAATACACCCTGCCTAGTTCACACAGAGAAATTTGCAGGCAGAAAAAAAATCTGCCTTTTTCGCCTGTTACCATTGAGGGACGTGGCCAAAAAGCGCTGTGAAAAACGCTTTCTCTGCCAGCCACTGGTTTCAATGGGAGGTCAGAGGCGGAACCGCGACAAGAAGGAACACACAGGTTATTTTTCCCGTGAGCGGCTAAAAGCCGCCAAATGAAAGAAACATCTCTGCCTCCCATTGAAATCGATGGGAGGCGGTTTCGAATGTTTTTTGGCACGGATTCCGACGCAGTTTCAGCGTTAAAATCAGCACAAAAAAACTCTGTGTGAACTGGCCCTTCGAGAAATAAACAGATTTTATAAATTTAAGTAAATATTGATTCAGCTATGGACAAGGATGATCACCGCTAACTACAAAAAATATCATTCAAATTCTGGACAATAATACGCAAATAAAGTCTGAGTTCAGGGGTTGTAACCCGCCACGCGTTAACAAGTGCAGCTCATTAATAAGTCGTCTTGGGCTCTTTGAGTGATTTGAAAACCATGTGGGACCAAGTATCCAATGGAGAAGAGCAATATAATCAAGCTACAGACCTGACTAATTAACAGACGGGGATTAATTAAGATTGAGAGAGGCAGTAAATGTCAGTCTTTAAATCCATCTGGGGATATCGCGAGACGCTTGTAAATAATCAGGAAATTTCACACTTTTTTCCCCAGAGCATCTCACAGCCAATAACTTGTTCAATGCTAGAAGTTTTTGCATATTGATAACTGCCTAGTAATACGTTCCGTAATTACCGGTAATTCTCAGTTCAGGTTGAGGAGAGTTGTGTGTTCCACTCTATTACATATTGTAATGCCGGTGCTCTGCGCTCGTTGGTGTACTACATCTCCCAGCAGGCACAGCTGCCAGGTTATCTTTGGTAGACGCTCTACGGTTCCTGGGCCTCCACACTGCCGTGCACTCTCTTCTGCTGCTGGATCTGACTATAGGGCGGGCGCGCACTCACTTCCTGCATCTTATAGGGCCAGCACGCGCACCCAAATCCTTCCCCAGCCTATCCCAGTCAATCACCAAGAATATTAGTCTGATCACGGGACACTTGCGGCCTAAGCAATAGTGCAACAAACTAGAGTTACCCAGCAAAGGATCCTGCATGCACTTGATCCTGTCTGCTATTGCTAACAGTTATCAGCCTGTATCCAGTCGTCCGTTACCAGCCTGTATCCTGACTGCTATTGCTATCAGTTATCAGCCTGCATCCAGTATTCCACTACCAGCCTGTATCCAGTTACCTGCTGTCCACTATTGTCCAGCTACCCACTACCTGCCTGGGTCCTGTTATCCGCTGCCAGCCACTATTCTCACTGGTGGAGTAGCCCAGTGGGTCCACAATCCGCTGGACGTTACACACATACAATGTACATAGGGTTCTAGTGTGGGATCGCTGATCCCCAAACTTAACATTATACCTAATGCTGTACAGTAAAACCTTATTGCCCTCCACACACATAAATTAAAAGTGTTTGCCAGCTCATAAGGTCACTGAGACATGGAGTCTTGTAGAATGACCCTATCTATGTAAGGCCAAACCTTTTCCAGTGCATTGCAAAATGTATGTGTGATACTTGGAGATACTTAATAGGGGTTCCGTGAGAAACAGCGCCACTCTTGTCCACAGGCTGTATCTGGTATTGCAGCTCATCCCCATTGAAGTGAATTTTGGACGCAGCCCATGGACAAGAGTGGTGTTATTTCTGATACAGAACTCCAATTTTTCATCAAAGTCATAGTTAAATGATAACATTCTGTCTGCCTGTATTCACCACTAGGGGGAGCATAGTAGCTCATTGCATACAGATCATACATTGCTCTCAATTATTGATCTCCTCCTAGTGGTGGCTGCAGGCAGAGGGAATTTGATCATTTTACTCATAGGGGATTTGGTGCTCTGCATCAGAAAAATGGAGCGTCGACCCCTTAGAGATACATTATGAAATAATTAGCACAGCATGAAGACAACGTAAGGTGCACAATGCTTTAGCAACAGATTTCTATGGAAAAAAATGTATTTTAGCCCATGCCTACAATACAGTTACAGCATCAATTTGGATGAAGGATACACATAAAATAAATTGCCAGATTTACATTAACATCTCGAGAAGCCTGGACATAGGACATAATCGCTCGTTTACTCAGAGTTAAACTTGTTAGAACACGTTTTGCTTTCCATGAGTGATGGAGCAGTCATTATGTCGGTATTTGTTAGAGATATCACTATAAGGGCAGAGCAGAGGCCAGAGTCATATACGAGTCTTTTCCGGCTGTTGAGGAGGTTAAATGTATAAACACGAATATAACGCAGCCACGTGTTTACACAGGGACATTATATAAGCATTTGTTTAGCTAATGGAACAAATACACGAACTGAGATTTTCCATATGGGAGGCAAGTCTCTGAAAATGAATGACTGCAGAGAAGCCTACGCTGGTTCACTGATATTACTTGAGTTTCTTTATTCCATCTATTTGTTCAAGGAGCTGGGACAGTTTTATAGAAAATGGGCAACAAGCAAAAGTAGGGCCCCCATTTTGGCCATTTTTATACAGTTGTTCTCATAATTTCAGGCAATATAATACCAACATTTAGTGCCAAGACAATAGTGCCAAGATAATACTGCCATATTCAGCCCACATAATACCCCATATAGTGGCAAGATAATACTGCCATATACAGCCCACATAGTGCCATACAGTGCCAAGATAATACTGCCATATTCAGCCCACATAATACCCCTATATAGTGCCAAGATAATACTGCCATATACAGCCCACATAATATCATCATATAGTGCCAAAATAATATTGCCATATACAGCACACATAACACCAACATATAGTGCCAAGACAATACTGCCATATACAGCACATATAATATCATCATATAGTGCCAAAATAATACTGCCATATACAGCACACATAATACCATCATATAGTGATAAGACAATACTGCCATATACAGCACACATAACACCAACATATAGTGATAAGACAATACTGCCATATACAGCACATATAATATCACCATATAGTGCCAAGATAATACTGCCATATACAGCACACATAATATCACCATATAGTGCCAAGATAATACTGCCATATACAGCCCACATAATATCACCATATAGTGCCAAGATAATACTGCCATATACAGCACACATAATACCATCATATAGTGCCAAGATAATACTGCCATATACAGCCCACATAATACCATCATATAGTGCCAAGATAATACTGCCATATACAGCCCACATAATACCATCATATAGTGCCAAGATAATACTGCCATATGCAACCCAGATAATACCATCCTATAGTGCCAAGATAATACTGCCATATACAGACCATATAATACCATCATATAGTGCCAAGATAATACTACCATATAGAGCCCACATAATTTCACCATATAGTGCCAAGATACTGCCATATATAGCCCACATAACACCAACATATAGTGCCAAGATAATACTGCCATATACAGCACACATAATACCAACATATAGAGCCAAGATAATACTGCCATATACAGCACACATAATACCATCATATAGTGCCAAGATAATACTGCCATATACAGCACACATAATACCATCATATAGTGCCAAGATAATACTGCCATATACAGCACATATAACACCAACATATAGTGCCAAGATAATACTGCCATATACAGCCCACATAATACCATCATATAGTGCCAAGATAATACTGCCATATGCAACCCAGATAATACCATCCTATAGTGCCAAGATAATACTGCCATATACAGACCATATAATACCATCATATAGTGCCAAGATAATACTACCATATAGAGCCCACATAATTTCACCATATAGTGCCAAGATACTGCCATATATAGCCCACATAACACCAACATATAGTGCCAAGATAATACTGCCATATACAGCACACATAATACCAACATATAGAGCCAAGATAATACTACCATATATAGTGCACATAATACCATCATATGGTGCCAATATAATACTGCACTATATAGCCCACATAATACCATCATATGGTGTCAAAACAATACTGCCATATACAGCCCACATAATATCACCATCTAGTGCCAAGATACTACTGCCATATACAGCACACATAGCACCAACATATAGTGCCAAGATAATACTGCCATATATAGACCATATAGTACTTATAATACGCAGCATCCAATAATTATCTCCTCAAAGTGTCCATATAATACTGCCATATAGTTCCCCCATAATAATGCAATTACATTTTAAAATAATACCACTATACACCTCTAAATATTTCTGGGTAGCTTTCATTAACTTTTTTAATTCCTCTCCTTGGGGGACCCTCTAGGCAGCAGGGGTGCTGAGCAATCGCCTTGTTTGCCACCCCTAAAACCATGCCTGTCTAGGGCAGAGTGATGGCAGGCTAGTTTCTTGCTGGCTTTGTGGCAGGACATTGCAGTTAAACCTTTCTAGGTCTTTGGTCAAGGCTTACAGCCATGTGAAGGATGGAGAGTGACGACCATAATTGTCTTGACACTTTACCCATGTACTGAGGTTTGGCAGCTGGATGGGCCAATGTGTCGCTCTTTTACATCTGACATAGATAATAGGTCCCCGTGGTGGACTCCCACCTGCAGCTGTCAGTGAAGCGGATTTACTACCTACTATCTGCTCTGATACTCAACCGGTTGACTGGCCATGCATCTCACAGTACATGACACTATTGTGCCGACACCATGACACCTCGAGTCCCAGTCGATTGCCCAAGGGACTTTCCGTCCACTCTAAAATCAATGTGAATATCGAGTCCGAGGCTTTTATGAAGAAATGCTTCCTGGTTTTTAAGGTGGTCCTTGGAAGAGCAGTTAGTGTCCTCTTCTAAGTAACTTCTAATCCAGCAGGATATAGTTCCGTATTGAGATTAGCGAAACTTTGACGATGACTTTAGGGACAATTGAGATGTCAATTATTTTATTTATCAATAGGTTTATTCGTGTCACAGATGGAAAAAAAAACCTGGAATACTATGTAAACAGTGCACATCAATGATCTTCGTGAGGAGGTTAAAATACCATAGAAATAAAAAATATATATTATTCAGGGGCGAGGTATGGAGCAGGGAAACAGAATATGGTTGACTGAGTATCTGGGATTGTTGGCTTGTCTTCTGCCGAGAGGCCACTAGCAAGGGAAAATTCAGACCAGAAAACCACTTCCAAAAAGCAAAGCTACAATTTAGGTCCCTCCGCCGCCGCAGTCGCACTGACTGGCAAATATTTTACTCTTCTATATTTCTAGTGCTTGAAGATCTAATAAAACATCATTCATTATACGCGTTTCGGACCTCCATGGTCCTTAGTCATAGCCTAGAGGCTGAAACGCATAATAGGAAAGGATTCAAGATTTTATGGGAACTTCCCTGGAACGATTTTCTTGGATTTATTGGTACATGTCGATGCGCTAATATCCACACATATAATGACGATTTCAGAAAGGGGGTGATGTGAGCGAGCTGACCGATTACGTGTTGAGTCAAAATGAGTATAGTCGTGAGCGTTGCATCGAGTGATTGGGGTCACACAACTGGCCGGCTGGTGAGATTGCACGTCGTCATCGTCTGGCATTGATCCTGCCATGGAGCTGGACACGTAATTGGGAGTTGGGTTATGAAGCTAAATAGGGACGAGAAGCAGAACAGGTTATTCTGAGTAATAAATAACATTATCAGCGCATTAAATCATAGGATCCTGAAATATCTCCATAGTCCACATTACTTTATGAAATGTCCTTCTCGATGCTGCAATGTTACCCTCCCCCGACACTGAGTTATCTCAATGTTTGTGTTGAAAGCCTGGGATACAACTCATTGCTTGGCATAGGGCTGCGTACGTTTTCTTTGTCTCTTCCTATATACTTAGGGTATGTGTGAAAGCACAAATATTAGCACATATATGAGTGCACGTTAAAACAACCAAAGGAGGAAAGAAGAACGAGGCCGTGTTTAATCTCCTGCTGCGGAGACCGATTGCTATTGGGAATAGAAAACATTTGTGTTCAGGTGACAGGACTATAGGTGATACATAGGCGATACATAGGTGGTACATAGGTGATACATAGGTGATGCATAGGCGATACATAGGCGATGCATAGCCGGTACATAGGTGATACATAGGCGGTACATAGGCGGTACATAGGTGGTACATAAGTCATACATAGGTGATACATAGGGGATACATAGGTAGTACATAGTTGCTACATAGGTGATACTGACCTTCACAGAATCCAGGTTTATTCTATTTTTGGGAACTTCCCATAGTGGTCCCTACCTGGGGCTTACCAGCTGTTACAAAACTACAACTCCCAGCATGTCTGCAGCTGCAGATTACTATGGGGTAAGGGGTGAACTAACTATTATGGGTGCATTTTAGTGTCCGTATTATGGCCACCATATCCAGACCTGCCCTGGATCTACTGAGCTGCTCTTAGATCTCCTTCGGATCCTGTGGCGATCTTTCTGGTTCAGAAAAACTGTAAAAGGTCATAAAATGTGTCCCTCTAATGGGACTGAAAATGGACTTTCTAGGACCCTCGTGATTTTGTCTGTCCCTGCTCTATGTGATCAGATATTTGCAGGGGGAACAGCTTCATTAAAAGGGGTTGTCCAAAATAGACAGCCCCTTTAAGGACGATAGATCGTGATAAGGATCTTTGTATATTGGAACGGCGCTTGTGTCTTCAGCTAGAGCCGGACTATGGTGGACTGAGCTGATATCTGATACACGTCACATTACTACACGTTACTAACCAACCCCTAATGTGTCAGGGAGGTGATGTCCTTCAGGGACTGTGGCTCTTGCAGCTCATTATTCCGGCCACGCTGACTGATAAATGGGGTATTTTTGTTACTTTGTATACACAGAGAGAGAGAGGACATATTTCTTAATATCTGCGCCAGGGAAACTAAATATAACACAGAGCACAGCAGCCTATGTTATATTATGACTGGCACCGGTAGTAGTACTGACTAATGCCAAGAACGTCAGACTGGGGTGATAGGGGAGTGAAGTTTCTTTTGCATCTTCTATGTATGTAAGTTATATAACTTAATCCGAATACAACAAATAAGCCCAAGTTCTTATTTGTTATGCAGCAGCGAATAGCAAAATATGGGGCTGTGGGGTGTCTAGTACCTGGAAACCTTCTTTGAGCATTTCATGAGGAACACATTGAGTTAAATGAAAATATTCTGTCACCACCAGGGGGAGCTCCCTGCATAATGATTTATTATTGAGTTCAATGGGAGCTGTACATATCCTTATACTGTGAGCTCCCCCTAGTGGTAGCTGCAAGCAGACAGAATTTTATCAATAAAAGGGGTATATTTAGACTAATAAGCGGTGATACATCTCCTGATCCCATATCAGTGCATTTGCTGTTCAGATGCCTGGGAAAGCTAGGTGGCAACCTCCGAAGGAGCTGACTCCTGACACCCCTAACAATCAACTACATGAAGGGGCTGCGACGCTCACTGGAAGATTGTGTCTTTTTCACTGTTTATCCAGGCACAGCGCCATACATTTGGTTAAGGCTGTGTTTGGAATTGCAGCTCACAACAGCTCAGTCCCATTTAATTCACCTGCAGTACTGGGGACAGCCACAACCAAATTTACGGCGCTGTGCATGAGTATTCCCAAATGCAGCCAATAGGGGAGGCCACAAAAAAAATAAAATAAACAGTAACAGGGCGTACTGTGATGTAAAAAAAACAAATGTACCTGCTTTAGAGATTGCGCTGTTCTGTGCTGCATGGTGTGAATTGATTTAGTAAAATACTCTGCACTACAATGCAACATCTGGCTAAGGCCGAGCGGCCGCCATGTGAACCCGGTCGAATAAACTTTTTGTTACTTGAACCCCCATACAGCTACATTGTATCTAGATTTATTTGATTTAGCAAATGACTGTGCAGAGTCCATTCATTTTGCAGTTAGCAATCCAGCGTGTAGTCCGTGTGGCACAACCGGCGGCTTATGAAGGTGTGCCAGTCATTCACATCCCATGTCAACAGAGAATTACTGACTGATAGATGGATCCCTCCGTTTGGTATTAAATTCATGTCAGCCATCGGCGGCAAAATTCATAGAGAGACGACTGCGCCCCGGGATCTGCTACCGACGCCGCAAGAACATTAATCTCCTCAACCGCATGTTACTTGTCTGACAAAAAAAGGGTTAATCTGCCTGCTTTGTACCGCGCCTCTATTTAGGATTTATGAAAGATCTAATTATTGTTTGCAGCTGAAATAGAATCTGTAAGTCTTATTAATAACAATAGCAACTTAACGATTTAATAATTGCCAGGTGCAGTGTTGTTGATTCGTCTCATTAACTTCTGTACTCTTTATTATAGACCAACAGATGCCCAAGTGATTCAAAGATACTGAAATATAAAAATGTCACATGATGGCTAAAGGAATAACAATGTAACTTTACTCAATATTATGCCAAACAAAGCGATACATAAACAGTGTGATTCAGTGAATATATAAATATGTAATCCTGCAAGACCAAAATACACAACAACATATAAAAAATAACATAAAATCAGCAATCATATAAAAGTAAAGGAGTGGTCACTCAGCTTTCAGCCTGAAGGGTATGTGCACACACACTAATTACGTCCGTAATTGACGGACGTATTTCGGCCGCAAGTCCCGGACCGAACACAGTGCAGGGAGCTGGGCTCCTAGCATCATACTTATGTACGATGCTAGGAGTCCCTGCCTCTCCGTGGAACTACTATCCCGTACTGAAAACATGATTACAGTACGGGACAGTTGTCCTGCAGCGAGGCAGGGACTCCTAGCATCGTACATAAGTATGATGCTAGGAGCCCAGCTCCCTGCACTGTGTTCGGTCCGGGACTTGCGGCCGAAATACGTCCGTCAACTACGGACGTAATTAGTGTGTGTGCACATACCCTTAGAGTACTAACACCCAAGGATATCTCAAGGAGAGTAGAGTAGTTCCTAGACGTCTTTTTCAAAACCAGAATACTCCATATCACTATATATAGAAGATGTCCAGATTATACCAGCATGCGCCATACCACTGTTTACAAGAAGATGTATAACTTATACCAGCTGTACATATATAATTATATACAGAAGATACCCAGGTTATACCAGCATGCTCCATATCACTATATACAAGAAGATGTATAACTTATACCAGCTATACATATATAATTATATAAAGAAGATACCCAGGTTATACCAGCATGCTCCATATCACTATATACAAGAAGATATATAACTTATACCAGCTGTACTTATATAATTATATACAGAAGATGCCCAGGTTATACCAGCATGCTCCATATCACTATATACAAGAAGATGTATAACTTATACCAGCTGTACTTATATAATTATATACAGAAGATTCCCAGGTTATACCAGCATGCTCCATATCACTATATACAAGAAGATGTATAACTTATACCAGCCGTACATATATAATTATATACAGAACATACCCAGGTTATACCAGCGTGCTCCATATCACTATATACAAGAAGATGTATAACTTATACCAGCTGTACATATATAATTATATACAGGAGTTACCCAGGTTATACCAGCATGCTCCATATCACTATATACAAGAAGATGTATAACTTATACCAGCTGTACATATATAATTATATACAGAAGATACCCAGGTTATACCAGCATGCTCCATATCACTATAAACAAGAAGATGTATAACTTATACCAGCTGTACATATATAATTATATACAGAAGATACCCAGGTTATACCAGCATGCTCCATATCTCTATATACAAGAAGATATATAACTTATACCAGCTGTACATATATAATTATATACAGGAGATACCCAGGTTATACCAGCATGCTCCATATCACTATATACAAGAAGATGTGTAACTTATACCAGCTGTACATATATAATTATATACAGAAGATACCCAGGTTATACCAGCATGCTCCATATCACTATATACAAGAAGATGTATAACTTATACCAGCTGTACATATATAATTATATACAGAAGATATCCAGAATATACCAGCATGCCCCATATCACTATATACAAGAAGATGTATAACTTATACCAGCTGTACATATGTAATTATATACAGAAGATACCCAGGTTATACAAGCATGCACCATTTCAATATACACAAGAAGATGTATAACTTATACCAGCTGTACATATATAATTATATACAGAAGAAACCCAGGTTATACCAGCATGCTCCATATCACTATATACAAGAAGATGTATAACTTATACCAGCTGTACATATATAATTACATACAGGAGATACCCAGGTTATACCAGCATACGCTATATCACTATATACAGGAAGATGTATAACTAATACCAGCTGTACATATATAATTATATACAGAAGATACCCAGGTTGTACCAGCATGCTCCATATCACTATATACAGGAAGATGTATAACTTATACCAGCTGTACATATATAATTATATACAGAAGATACCCAGGTTATACCACCATGCTCCATATCACTATATACAAGAAGATGTATAACTTATACCAGCTGTACCTATATAATTATATACAGAAGATACCCAGGATATACCACCATGCTCCATATCACTATATACAAGAAGATGTATAACTTCTACCAGCTGTACATATATAATTATATACAGGAGATACCCAGGTTATACCAGCATGCTCCATATCACTATATACAAGAAAATTTATAACTTATACCAGCCGTACATATATAATTATATACAGAAGATACCCAGGTTACACCAGCATGCTCTATATCACTATATACAGGAAGATGTATAACTAATACCAGCTGTACATATATAATTATATACAGAAGATACCCAGGTTATACCAGCATGCTCTATATCACTATATACAGGAAGATGTATAACTAATACCAGCTGTACATATATAATTATGTACAGAAGATACCCAGGTTATACCAGCATGCTCCATATCACTATATACAGGAAGATGTATAACTAATACCAGCTGTACATATATAATTATATACAGAAGATACCCAGGTTATACCAGCATGCTCCATATCACTATATACAAGAAGATGTATAACTTATACCAGCTGTACATATATAATTATATACAGAAGATACCCAGGTTATACCAGCATGCTCCATATCACTATATACAAGAAGATGTATAACTTATACCAGCTGTACATATATAATTATATACAGAAGATACCCAGGTTATACCAGCATGCTCCATATCACTATATACAAGAAGATGTATAACTTATACCAGCTGTACATATATAATTATATACAGAAGATACCCAGGTTACACCATTATGTTCCATATCACTATATATAAGAAGATGTATAACTTATACCAGCTGTACATATATAATTATATACAGAAGATACCCAGGTTATACCAGCATGCTCCATATCACTATATACAAGAAGATGTATAACTTATACCAGCTGTACATATATAATTATATACAGAAGATACCCAGGTTATACCAGCATGCACCATTTCAATATACACAAGATGTATAACTGTCCAAATGTCCGAAATTGAAATCTACGCCCAGAGGCATAACTTGATGCTCCTGGGCCACAATTTCAAAATATGTAATAGGGCCCCCACTACCATGTGCCCTTTATAAAAAATGAAAAAAAAGGTAAGATATTTTAGCGCAAATATGACTTTAAATAGCGTTTATGGTTTGACATTCACTTTAAACAAATACATTTTAATATACAGATTTGGATAAGAGGGGAGGAGCTGTGACAACCTCTCTAATTTCTAATTATTGCACAAGTGAATCAGGGGTAAACATTTTATATCCGGTTCTTACAATATCAGGACTAGTAACGTGAGACGCTGTTTACATTTCTCATCGACATTATTTTCATGCAATTTCCTCGCTAATTATTCTTGTTTTCCTGGTTTCTCTGTTTGGCTTTCAGTACACACATAACGTATAATTACCAGTCTGTTTTGTGTCCTACTGAGCGGTTCACACGGCTTATTTTTCCTACCGTTCTGATTTATGGGACACTTCCTTTGCAAAAGCTTGTCCTTAAAATGGAAAATGAGTACGGCATATCGTGACTTTTCATGTAAATCTGCTGCAGTGCATTAGAAGGACATTTAATTATAAGAAACAGCTTTTCCCTCATTCCTTTTTGCAGGACCCCAACATTTATATATTTGCTTTGTACTCAGAACTTTACAGACAGTTTTCTTAGGTGGGAGTTGAATGTGTTGAACAGATATTGATTGTTACAGTCTGGGTTCTACATTGTAGCAATTTGTTGCAGTTATCTCCCTGACAACTATTTTCCCAGACCAGCTGAAATATGTTTTAAACTCCTCCCCTGTATGTTATTTTTCTATCCCAATGTGGGGAACATGTAAGAGGGTTCTAGAGTGCAGGTGAAGCACGGGAGAAGTCACGGAGGCATGAGTAAGAGGTTTTCATAAGGGGGGAGGGTCAGCAGCAGAAAGTAGGAGGGCATGGGTGGAGGGGTAGAAAGAGATGAGTTAAGAGATGTAGAAAGGGTAGAGTTATGGATAACCCCATCTCCTGTAATCTGGAACACAGAATTTTTCAGAGACATTCAAGCCCCTTTTAAAATTAATTAACCTTCCCAACATCCCCTGGAAGAGGGGTCCATAGTGTGACTTCTCTTACAGTAAAAAAAAAACCCTCTACTTCTTTCCTCTAGATGTACTAGGGTCTTGGGACCCCCTTTCTAGTGATCCATGAAGGTCCCAGAAAGGGACCTTTCCTGTGGATAAGTGATAAATTCCTTTAGAGTTTATTTTCTGCTCTCTGTCCGAGCCTCCAACTTATCCAATCCCCTCTGTAACATAATACTATAAGGGCATGACCACACGTGGCGGATTTCCTCCGCAACTGTCCGCATCAATGCCGCACAGAATCTGCGTTGCAGATTCTGCTGCGGATCTGCACAAAATGTGCAGTACATTGATGCGGACTAGCTGCTGCGGACTGCGGGAAAAGTGCTTCCCTTCTCCCTATCAGTGCAGGATAGAGAGAAGGGACAGCACTTTCCCTAGTGAAAGTAAACGATTTTCATACTTACCGGCCGTTGTCTTGGTGACGCGTCCCTCTTTCGGCATCCAGCCCGACCTCCCTGGATGACGCGCCAGTCCATGTGACCGCTGCAGCCTGTGCTTGGCCTGTGATTGGCTGCAGCCGTCACTTAGACTGAAACGTCATCCTGGGAGGCCGGACTGGAGACAGACGCAGGGAGTTCTCGGTAAGTATGAACTTATATATTTTTTTACAGATACATGTATATTGAGATCGGTAGTCACTGTCCCGGGTGCAGAAACAGTTACTGCCGATCGCTTAACTCTTTCAGCACCCTGGACAGTGACTATTTACAGACGTCTCCTAGCAACGCTCCCGTCATTACGGGAGCCCCATTGACTTCCTCAGTCTGGCTGTAGACCTAGAAATACATAGGTCCAGCCAGAATGAAGAAATGTCATGGTAGTAAAACCAATACGCTCCGCAGCACACATAAGATCTGCGGACTTCATTGCGGAATTTTGACTCTCCATTGAAGTCAATGGAGAAATTCCGCCATGAGTCCGCCACTGCTCCGCAACAGACAGAGCATGCTGCGGACACCAAATTCCGCTCCGCAGCCTATGCTCCGCAGCGGAATTTTACGCCTCGTCTAAACGAACACTGCTAAATTAAAGTGTAAGTCAATGGACAAACGGCACCGCTGCGGATTAACGCTGCGGAGTGTCCGCAGCGGAATTTAAGTGAAATTCCGCCACGTGTGAACCCAGCCTAATACTGCTCCGCTTTGTGTAACTAATAAGGGAAAGTATCAGCTGCACAAAATTATATCATATTCCACAAATCCTCTACAAAGTCATCAGTAAGTATATAAAAAACAGGCCCCTATACTGCCCCAATAGTAATGGTAATCCCTAATACCGTCTCTTGTTCCCACTAGAGACGCTAATCCCCTAATACTGAGCCATGTGGCCCCCACTTTGTAACGTTCGTCCCTCAATATTGACCCCTGTGGTACCCACTAGTAATGTTAATCCTCCAACACTGACCGGTGTGGCCCTTACTAATAACAGTGATCCCCCAAAACAGACTCCTGTGGCCTCCACTAGTAACGATGACCCCCCTCAATACTGACTGGTGTTTCCTACTAGTAACGGTGATCCCCCAATACTGACCCATGTAGCCTCCATTAGTAACAGTAATGCCCCAATACTGACCCCTGTGGCCCCGAATAATATTAATCCCCCAATACTGACCCCTGTATCCCCTACTAATAACAGTAATCCCCCCAATACTGACCCCTGTGTCCCCTACTAATAACAGTAATCCCCCAATACTGACCCGTGTGTCCCCTACTAATAACAGTAATCCCCAATACTGAGCCCTGTGTCCCCTACTAATAACAGTAATCCCCCAATAATGACCCCTGTGTCCCCTACTAATAACAGTAATCCCCCAATACTGACCCCTGTGTCCCCTACTAATAACAGTAATCCCCCAATACTGACCCCTGTGTCCCCTACTAATAACAGTAATCCCCCAATACTGACCCCTGTGTCCCCTACTAATAACAGTAATCCCCCAATACTGACCCCTGTGTCCCCTACTAATAACAGTAATCCCCAATACTGACCCGTGTGTCCCCTACTAATAACAGTAATCACCAATACTGACCCGTGTCCCCTACTAATAACAGTAATCCCCAATACTGACACCTGTGTCCCCTACTAATAACAGTATTCCCCCAATACTGACACCTGTGTCCCCTACTGATAACAGTAACCCCCAATACTGACCCCTGTGTCCCCTACTAACAACAGTAATCCCCCAATACTGACCCCTGTGTCCCCTACTAATAACAGTAATCCCCCAATACTGACCCCTGTATCCCCTACTAATAACAGTAATCCCCAATACTGACCTCTGTATCCCCTACTAATAACAGTAATCCCCAATACTGACCCCTGTGTCCCCTACTAATAACAGTAATCCCCCAATACTGACCCCTGTGTCCCCTAATAACAGTAATCCCCCATTACTGACCCCTGTATCCCCTACTAATAACAGTAATCCCCCAATACTGACCCCTGTGTCCCCTACTAATAACAGTAATCCCCCAATACTGACCCCTGTGTCCCCTACTAATAACAGTAATCCCCAATACTGACCCCTGTATCCCCTACTAATAACAGTAATCCCCAATACTGACCCCTGTATCCCCTACTAATAACAGTAATCCCCAATACTGACCCCTGTGTCCCCTACTAATAACAGTAATCCCCAATACTGACCCCTGTGTCCCCTACTAATAACAGTAATCCCCAATACTGACCCCTGTATCCCCTACTAATAACAGTAATCCCCAATACTGACCCCTGTGTCCCCTACTAATAACAGTAATCCCCAATACTGACCCGTGTCCCCTACTAATAACAGTAATCCCCCAATACTGACCCCTGTGTCCCCTACTAATAACAGTAATCCCCCAATACTGACCCCTGTATCCCCTACTGATAACAGTAATCCCCCAATACTGACCCCTGTGTCCCCTACTAATAACAGTAACCCCCCAATACTGACCCCTGTGTCCCCTACTAATAACAGTAATCCCCCAATACTGACTCCTGTGTCCCCTACTAATAACAGTAATCCCCCAATACTGACCCCTGTATCCCCTACTAATAACAGTAATCCCCAATACTGACCCGTGTCCCCAACTAATAACAGTAATCCCCAATACTGAGCCCTGTGTCCCCTACTAATAACAGTAATCCCCAATACTGACCCGTGTCCCCAACTAATAACAGTAATCCCCAATACTGACCCCCTGTGTCCCCTACTAATAACAGTAATCCCCAATACTGACCCGTGTCCCCAACTAATAACAGTAATCCCCAATACTGAGCCCTGTGTCCCCTACTAATAACAGTAATCCCCCAATACTGACCCCTGTGGCCCCTACTAATAACAGTAATCTCCAATACTGACCCCTGTGTCCCCTACTAATAACAGTAATCCCCCAATAATGACCCCTGTGTCCCCTACTAATAACAGTAATCCCCCAATACTGACCCCTGTGTCCCCTACTAATAACAGTAATCCCCCAATACTGACCCCTGTGTCCCCTACTAATAACAGTAATCCCCCAATACTGACCCCTGTGTCCCCTACTAATAACAGTAATCCCCCAATACTGACCCCTGTGTCCCCTACTAATAACAGTAATCCCCAATACTGACCCGTGTGTCCCCTACTAATAACAGTAATCCCCAATACTGACCCCTGTATCCCCTACTAATAACAGTAATCACCAATACTGACCCGTGTCCCCTACTAATAACAGTAATCCCCAATACTGACACCTGTGTCCCCTACTAATAACAGTATTCCCCCAATACTGACACCTGTGTCCCCTACTGATAACAGTAACCCCCAATACTGACCCCTGTGTCCCCTACTAACAACAGTAATCCCCCAATACTGACCCCTGTGTCCCCTACTAATAACAGTAATCCCCAAATACTGACCCCTGTATCCCCTACTAATAACAGTAATCCCCAATACTGACCTCTGTATCCCCTACTAATAACAGTAATCCCCAATACTGACCCCTGTGTCCCCTACTAATAACAGTAATCCCCCAATACTGACCCCTGTGTCCCCTAATAACAGTAATCCCCCATTACTGACCCCTGTATCCCCTACTAATAACAGTAATCCCCCAATACTGACCCCTGTGTCCCCTACTAATAACAGTAATCCCCCAATACTGACCCCTGTGTCCCCTACTAATAACAGTAATCCCCCAATACTGACCCCTGTATCCCCTACTAATAACAGTAATCCCCAATACTGACCCCTGTGTCCCCTACTAATAACAGTAATCCCCAATACTGACCCCTGTGTCCCCTACTAATAACAGTAATCCCCAATACTGACCCCTGTATCCCCTACTAATAACAGTAATCCCCAATACTGACCCCTGTGTCCCCTACTAATAACAGTAATCCCCAATACTGACCCGTGTCCCCTACTAATAACAGTAATCCCCCAATACTGACCCCTGTGTCCCCTACTAATAACAGTAATCCCCCAATACTGACCCCTGTGTCCCCTACTAATAACAGTAATCCCCCAATACTGACCCCTGTGTCCCCTACTGATAACAGTAATCCCCCAATACTGACCCCTGTGTCCCCTACTAATAACAGTAATCCCCCAATACTGACCCCTGTATCCCCTACTAATAACAGTAATCCCCAATACTGACCCGTGTCCCCAACTAATAACAGTAATCCCCAATACTGAGCCCTGTGTCCCCTACTAATAACAGTAATCCCCAATACTGACCCGTGTCCCCAACTAATAACAGTAATCCCCAATACTGACCCCCTGTGTCCCCTACTAATAACAGTAATCCGCAATACTGACCCGTGTCCCCAACTAATAACAGTAATCCCCAATACTGAGCCCTGTGTCCCCTACTAATAACAGTAATCCCCCAATACTGACCCGTGTCCCCAACTAATAACAGTAATCCCCAATACTGAGCCCTGTGTCCCCTACTAATAACAGTAATCCCCAATACTGACCCCTGTGTCCCCTACTAATAACAGTAATCCCCCCAATACTGACCCCTGTGTCCCCTACTAATAACAGTAACCCCCCAATACTGACTCCTGTGTCCCCTACTAATAACAGTAATCCCCAATACTGACCCCTGTGTCCCCTACTAATAACAGTAATCCCCCAATACTGACCCCTGTGTCCCCTACTAATAACAGTAATCCCCAATACTGACCCCTGTGTCCCCTACTAATAACAGTAATCCCCCCAATACTGACCCCTGTGTCCCCTACTAATAACAGTAATCCCCCCAATACTGACTCCTGTGTCCCCTACTAATAACAGTAATCCCCAATACTGACCCCTGTGTCCCCTACTAATAACAGTAATCCCCCAATACTGACCCCTGTGTCCCCTACTAATAACAGTAATCCCCCAATACTGACCCCTGTGTCCCCTACTAATAACAGTAATCTCCAATACTGACCCCTGTGTCCCCTACTAATAACAATAATCCCCCAATACTGACCCCTGTGTCCCCTACTAATAACAGTAATCCCCAATACTGACCCCTGTATCCCCTACTAATAACAGTAATCCCCCAATACTGACCCGTGTGTCCCCTAATAACAGTAATCCCCCCAATACCGACACCTGTGTCCCCTACTAATAACAGTAATCCCCAATACTGACCCCTGTGTCCCCAAGTAATAACAGTAATCCCCAATACTGACCCCTGTGTCCCCTACTAATAACAGTAATCCCCCCAATACCGACACCTGTGTCCTCTACTAATAACAGTAATCCCCAATACTGACCCCTGTGTCCCCAAGTAATAACAGTAATCCCCCAATACTGACCCCTGTATCCCCTACTAATAACAGTAATCCCCAATACTGACCCCTGTGTCCCCTACTAATAACAGTAATCCCCAATACTGACCCCTGTGTCCCCTACTAACAATAGTAATCCCCCAATACTGACTCCTGTGTCCCCTACTAATAACAGTAATCCCCAATACTGACCCCTGTGTCCCCTACTAATAACAGTAATCCCCCAATACTGACTCCTGTGTCCCCTACTAATAACAGTAATCCCCAATACTGACCCCTGTGTCCCCTACTAATAACAGTAATCCCCCAATACTGACTCCTGTGTCCCCTACTAATAACAGTAATCCCCAATACTGACCCCCGTGTCCCCTACTAATAACAGTAATCCCCCAATACTGACTCCTGTGTCCCCTACTAATAACAGTAATCCCCAATACTGACCCCTGTGTCCCCTACTAATAACAGTAATCCCCCAATACTGACCCCTGTGTCCCCTACTAATAACAGTAATCTCCAATACTGACCCCTGTGTCCCCTACTAATAACAGTAATCCCCCAATACTGACCCCTGTGTCCCCTACTAATAACAGTAATCCCCAATACTGACCTCTGTATCCCCTACTAATAACAGTAATCACCAATACTGACCCCTGTGTCCCCTACTAATAACAGTAATCCCCCAATACTGACCCCTGTGTCCCCTACTAATAACAATAATCCCCCAATACTGACCTCTGTATCCCCTACTAATAACAGTAACCCCCAATACTGACCCCTGTGTCCCCTACTAATAACAGTAATCACCAATACTGACCCCTGTGTCCCCTACTAATAACAGTAATCCCCAATACTGACCCCTGTGTCCCCTACTAATAACAGTATTCCCCCAATACTGACACCTGTGTCCCCTACTGATAACAGTAACCCCCAATACTGACCCCTGTGTCCCCTACTAATAACAGTAATCCCCAATACTGACCCGTGTGTCCCCTACTAATAACAGTAATCCCCAATACTGACCCCTTTGTCCCCTACTAATAACAGTAACCCCCAATACTGACCCCTGTGTCCCCTACTAATAACAGTAATCCCCCAATACTGACCCGTGTCCCCAACTAATAACAGTAATCCCCAATACTGAGCCCTGTGTCCCCTACTAATAACAGTAATCCCCAATACTGACCCGTGTGTCCCCTACTAATAACAGTAATCCCCAATACTGACCCGTGTCCCCTACTAATAACAGTAATCCCCCAATACTGACCCGTGTCCCCAACTAATAACAGTAATCCCCAATACTGACCCCTGTGTCCCCTACTAATAACAGTAATCCCCCAATACTGACCCCTGTGTCCCCTACTAATAACAGTAATCCCCCAATACTGACCCGTGTCCCCAACTAATAACAGTAATCCCCAATACTGACCCCTGTGTCCCCTACTAATAACAGTAATCCCCAATACTGACCCGTGTGTCCCCTACTAATAACAGTAATCCCCCAATACTGACCCGTGTCCCCTACTAATAACAGTAATCCCCAATACTGAGCCCTGTGTCCCCTACTAATAACAGTAATCCCCAATACTGACCCCTGTATCCCCTACTAATAACAGTAATCACCAATACTGACCCCTGTGTCCCCAACTAATAACAGTAATCCCCCCAATACTGACTCCTGTATCCCCTACTAATAACAGTAATCCCCAATACTGACCCGTGTGTCCCCTACTAATAACAGTAATCCCCAATACTGACCCGTGTGTCCCCTACTAATAACAGTAATCCCCAATACTGACCCGTGTGTCCCCTACTAATAACAGTAATCCCCCAATACTGACCCGTGTCCCCTACTAATAACAGTAATCCCCAATACTGAGCCCTGTGTCCCCTACTAATAACAGTAATCCCCAATACTGACCCCTGTATCCCCTACTAATAACAGTAATCCCCAATACTGACCCCTGTATCCCCTACTAATAACAGTAATCCCCAATACTGACCCCTGTATCCCCTACTAATAACAGTAATCCCCAATACTGACCCCTGTATCCCCTACTAATAACAGTAATCCCCAATACTGACCCCTGTGTCCCCTACTAATAACAGTAATCACCAATACTGACCCCTGTGTCCCCTACTAATAACAGTAATCCCCCCAATACTGACCCCTGTATCCCCTACTAATAACAGTAATCCCCCAATACTGACACCTGTATCCCCTACTAATAACAGTAATCCCCAATACTGACCCGTGTGTCCTCTAATAACAGTAATCCCCAATACTGACTCCTGTGTCTCCTACTAATAACAGTAATCCCCCAATACTGACCCCTGTGTCCCCTACTAATAACAGTAATGTCCCAATAATGACCCCTGTGTCCCCTACTAATAACAGTAATCCCCCAATACTGACCCCTGTGTCCCCTACTAATAACAGTAATCCCCCAATACAGACCCCTGTGTCCCCTACTAATAACAGTAATCCCCCAATACTGACCCCTGTGTCCCCTACTAATAACAGTAACCCCCCAATACTGACCCGAGTGTCCCCTACTAATAACAGTAATCCCCCAATACTGACCCCTGTGTCCCCTAATAACAGTAATCTCCAATACTGACCCGTGTCCCCTACTAATAACAGTAATCCCCAATACTGACCCCTGTGTCCTCTACTAATTACAGTAACCCCCAATACTGACCCCTGTATCCCCTACTAATAACAGTAATCCCCAATACTGACCCCTGTGTCCCCTAATAACAGTAATCCCCAATACTGACCCCTGTATCCCCTACTAATAACAGTAATCCCCAATACTGACCCCTGTGTCCCCTACTAATAACAGTAATCCCCAATACTGACCCCTGTGTCCCCTACTAATAACAGTAATCCCCCAATACTGACCCCTGTGTCCCCTACTAATTACAGTAACCCCCAATACTGACCCCTGTATCCCCTACTAATAACAGTAATCCCCCAATACTGACCCCTGTGTCCCCTACTAATTACAGTAACCCCCAATACTGACCCCTGTATCCCCTACTAATAACAGTAATCCCCAATACTGACCCCTGTGTCCCCTACTAATAACAGTAATCCCCCAATACTGACCCCTGTGGCCCCTACTAATAACAGTAATCCCCAATACTGACCCCTGTGGCCCCTACTAGTAACATAAACAAAGGGCCACAAGACGCTCCCTTAGGGTGAAACATGGAGGACACGTGTACGGGAAGATAGCGATGCTTATATTAAACGTACCTTTTTGAGTTCTGCATGAACAGCCACAACTCTGATGTTGGCGCAGGACGGCTGCTGCTTTTCCGGCGATAATCGGGTGAAACCGGTGGTTAAATGCAGAAAGACGTAGAAAATGATCGCTCTTAGTATAGCGCTGCCGTCAGGGGTTGGAAATTAACCAAGTGGTGTATTCAAATATTCAAAGGGATTTCTTCCAGAACAACGCGTTTCGAAATTTTTTTGCTTAGGTCCGTACAAAAGTAAAAAAAATGGGGCTCACAGAATTGTCCATAAACCCCCACTAGTAACAGTGATCCCCAATACTGACCCCCCATGGCCCCCACTAGTAATAGTTAACCCCCAATAATGACCCCCAATATTGACTCCTAGTAGCGGTGTTAGTTTTTTAGAGAAATAATTTTTGGAAAATAATTAATAAATTGCAGCATCAATTGCATCTAAAATCCAAATGTATTGTATTTTCTGTCCCTCGCTGTGATAACGTGTTATTATTATCGCCGCCAGTATAAAACAATCTTTTTGGTTTTAAAGTCTCATTTTTGGAAATTTACAACTGAGAAATAATATGACGAGCGGCGGCGTTCATTATATTTGATCTTAGGAATTTAAAAAAAATAAAAAATCCAACAAGGAGAATATTAAGGCAATTTCCGACCCCGCTGTGCTTTGCATAAATACGTCTATCTCCAACAATTGCCATGGAAACTGATGACTGTAGGGAAGGGGGAGCGGGGGGCTATCAAGATCCTGCTGTCTAATGGGGGCAAATGACTACACTAAGCCGTGGTATTAACCCTTTTGTTGCCCTGCTAATGTTTTGCTATGTCATAAAAATACCTTCCATTCGATTCCTTAATTTTTTCATGTTTCACCCTTCGGCTCTGTGATCGTCCATTTGGGTCTGACAAACTTATTGATCCATGATCGTCGCCCAGATTATCAGAATGATGAATTGTTATGTTATTCTTCATCCTTGGGCAGGACATTGTGTTCTATAATCAGGTCGGATTGATTTTCTTCCTTTTTTATGATTTATTTATTCACTGTATATTAAGAAACATCCTAACACCCCCCAAAACTTTTTTTTTTTTAAAGTCCAACCCTATAAATCGAAATCCTTGAGTCAATCTCTGATTTCATTAAGAATTCTTTTACGTCTGTTTCTTGGGAAGCTGGATGATGATCAATATGGCCCCCACTACGGCACCCGCTGCGGCTGTCACCCAGCTTTCCCAAAAGTGGCACAGCCACTACCAAATGTACGACGCGGACCCTTCATGCAGCTGATCGACAGGGGTGCTGGGAGTTTCTGGGGGTTGGACCCCCACCAATCAAATATTGATGGTCTATCCTACATGTACATTATATATCCTTAAGGGGTTAAACAAGAATTATATATGACATTTTGTAGGATTGCAGAGCCTTGGACAACATTACAGTTTCCGCATTTAATGTCCATACAGAACAACATGTACAGATGTAGCAGAGGTCAATGCAGCAGAGCGGTGTGTTTCATTTGTTACAATTCTTGATGATTTCACAATGTGATTCGCATTATTATTACTCACTGGGTTATCCTGGTGCGCAAAAGGAACAAATTGTGTCTGCCACATCTGTAATTACAGGGATGGGGCTCTGACATTCTCTCGTCTTGATTATTAGTCTCTGTTCTCATTTGCATCTAGAGCCTCTGTTATGGGGTCTGTCGGCCTTGACAGTATTTTTGACGGCAGGACTGCAGCGCTACTCTTGCGGTTGACAATATCGAAACCACGACAGACCTCATTAGTCAATAGGGGCCGTCAATTGCTGGCGTTAGGGAATATAAAGAATAATCAAAACATTTAATGGTCTCACAACTCAGGACCACAATGTTTTGCTGCATTTCAACCTCTCCCAGTGTGGATCCGTCTTGTACCAAATAGGCCAAACAAAATCAAAAGGGACTGTTACTTGTAATGTTCTCTCTATGATACTATTTTGTGTGGCAGTATTGTGTGGGCGCCATATATTATTGTCACCAGTGCACTGTATGGCACTGTAAGCAGTCCACTGCATGGCACTGTAAGCAGTCCACTGTATGGCACTGTAAGCGGTCCACTGTATGGCACTGTAAGCGGTTCACTGTATGGCACTGTAAGCAGTCCACTGTATGGCACTGTAAGCGGTTCACTGTATGGCACTGTAAGCGGTTCACTGTATGGCACTGTAAGCAGTCCACTGTATGGCACTGTAAGCGGTCCACTGTATGGCACTGTAAGCAGTCCACTGTATGGCACTGTAAGAGGTCCACTGTATGGCACTGTAAGCGGTTCACTGTATGGCACTGTAAGCAGTCCACTGTATGGCCCTGTAAGCGGTTCACTGTATGGCACTGTAAGCGGTTCACTGTATGGCACTGTAAGCAGTCCACTGTATGGCCCTGTAAGCGTTCCACTGTATGGCACTGTAAGCGGTCCACTGTATGGCACTGTAAGCGGTCCACTGTATGGCACTGTAAGCAGTCCACTGTATGGCCCTGTAAGTGGTTCACTGTATGGCACTGTAAGCGGTTCACTGTATGGCACTGTAAGCGGTTCACTGTATGGCACTGTAAGCGGTTCACTGTATGGCACTGTAAGCGGTTCACTGTATGGCACTGTAATCAGTCCACTGTATGGCACTGTTTTGTATGTACCATGTGGTAGTATTGTTTAGGCACATTAAATTGTTGTGGTTTATGGCACCGTTATATGTTCACAGTATGACTATTATTTATGTACTGCCTTGCAATGCTGTGTTGGCACCTGTTATTACTAAGCTATAAAGAATGATGACGATGTAGGATTTTAATATATGGGTAGAAGAAAAAATTCCACATCACTCACCAACTAACAAAATATTCTTCTTTATTGGCATGAAGTAGTCAAGGGATGCGGAGAGTAGTAGTGTAGTGCCTTTAGGCCCCATACACATGACCGTATTCGGCTCCATTGGCCGCGGACACCTTTCCGCAGCACTACGGATGGGTGTCCGTGCCGTAGAACCGTGTTGGGAATTATGGAGGATGTCCTAAATTTCATATTTTACGGGCTATGCTCCTATACTTTTTATGGGAGCACGGCCTGAAAATGCGGCCGGCTGTGATTACGGGCACCGCCGTGTGCATGGGGCCTTTAAGACGCTGAATTAATCTCCTCTGATCCTTATGTGTCCAGGCACACAATGTTATTATTATTTGGCAGTATTATATCCCATACTGTTAACACGTTAGTGACCGGCCCATCGTGTTTCTACGTCGGTCACTAACGGGCCTTAGTCCGATGCCATAGACTTTTTGCGTCGCGGTATCTGAATAAATAAACAGAGCAGGGAGCTGTCAGATCTCCCTGCTCTCAGCTGCCAGATGTAGGTGAGGGCTGGGGGCGTCCCTGCTCTGCCGGGTGAGATCGATATTAGTATCGATCTCACCCGTTTAACCCCTCAGATGCGGTGCTCAATAGCGAGCGCTGCATCTGAGTACTTTTGGAGAGAGGGAGGGAGCTCCCTCTCATCCCACTGACACCCGGCGATACGATCGTGGAGTGTCTGTGTCTCCCATGGCAGCCGGAGGCCTAATAAAGGCCCCCAGGTCTGCCTGTGTTGAATGCCTGCTAGTTATGCCCGTTTTACACGGACAGGCAGTAATACACTGTAATACAGAAGTATTGCAGTGTATTATAAATGCGATCGGATTATCGCATAGTGAAGTCCCCTAGTGGGACTAGTAAAAAAGTAAAAAAAAAAGTTTAATAAAAAGTGAAAAAAAAAAAGTTACAAAAAAATGAAAAACCCACTTTTTCCCTTTACAAACTGCTTTATTATTAACAAACAAAATAAAGTAAAAAAGTTACACATATTTGGTATCGCCACGTCCGTAACGACCCCAACTATAAACTTATTACATTATTTAACCCGCATGGTGAACGTCGTACAGAATGAAATAAAAAAAACATGCAAAAATTGCTGTTTTCTTTGAATCCAGCCTTAAAAAAAATGTGATAAAAAGTGATCAAAAAGTTGCATCTACTCCAAAATGGTACCGATAAAAACTACAAGTCGTCCCGCAAAAAAAAACCCTCCTACAATTGCACACAGACGCAACTCACACAGCACAGGGAAGATCCGACGGACATCCCATACCAGCGATATCGACGAACAGGTACAGCAGCACACTTTCCTCTTACTTTCTCTTGTTTTCTCCCTTTAGTTCATCCTCTAGTGTTTGTTCCTTTCCGCACTATCCTTTATTTTCTACCGGTACTTTGTGGTATGGTCTACAGTGAGGACTCTTTCCTCTCCCCACCACAATAACAAAACAAAATCAATATATGTAACCTCGGTATTGCATGACCATCAGAGGTTTCCAGATTGTTTATGCCCCATACAGTTATATACTGCTAGATCCTCCTTGAGCATATTTCATTTAATTTTGTTCTGGCTATTCAGCCCCTAGTCTTGTTTTATAGATAATTATGACTTGTTTTTTATAGATCATTATGACTTATTCTTTCATAGATGAATATGATTTCCTTAATTCCTGTATCATCCTGTGTTACGGGTTCCACTAATTGATCACGCATTTTTCTTTATACGGTTCAGTATTAAAATATATTTTTTTCCTTATGATGTATAATAACTGTTCTCTGTGTATATCTGAGGTGACAGCTCTATATAATTTTATGTAAACAGAGATAACTCATCTATATATGTTATTTTCATATTATTATTTTACATCATTTGTTCATACTGTATTTTTGTACATTTTATTGCCACCTTTGTAAAAGCATTTTATTCTTTACCATTTTAGCGACCGTGACAAAGGCCGAGGTTCGGCCGAAACGTCTTTACCAAGTCGCTTTCTACCTCAACTTTACCAACTTTTGTTGCAATAAAACTTAAATTTGTTTGCATCTGGATCTCTTGTACCTCTGTGTGTGCTGGGGTTATATATTTCCAATATTGTGGGATTCTCGGCCCTACCTTACTAGCACCACGCCAATAGATTGAGGAGTGCATCCCAATATCTATTTTTGACTCCTACAATTGCATCGGCGAAAAAATAAAACCGTTACGGCTCTTCAAATAAGGAGACACAAAAACAAATAATTTTGAAAAAAAAAGTGTTTTCACCGTGTAAAAGTAGGAAAACATAGAAAAAAGATACAAATTTGTATCGTTGCAATCGTAACAACCCGCTGAATAAAGTTATTGTGTTATTTATACCACACGGTAAACGGCGTAAATTTAGGACGCAAAAAAGTGTAGCGAAATTGCTGTTTTTTTTCTATTCCCCCCCCAAAAAAAGTTAATAAAAGTTAATCAATAAATTCTATGTTCCCCAAAATGGTGCTATTAAAAATGACAACTTGTCCAACAAAAAACAAGACCTTATACATCTATGTCGACGCAAAAATAAAAAGTTATATCTCTTTGAATGAGATGATGGAAAACCGTAAAAAATGGCTTGATCATTAACGTCTAAAATAGGCTGGTCATTAAGGGGTTAATTGGACACTATATGGCACTGTATACTATATGTATTGTTGTATTATTAGGGTACTATATAGTAATGTAATGTTGGCACTGTATGACACTGTTATGCCCCATGCACACGACCGTAGTTTTCATCCGCAATTACGGATCTGTAATTACGGATAAAATTGCGGATCCATTTATTTCTATGGGTTACAGACACGTTTCTGTATATTTACGGATGGGTGCCCGTGCCGTAGAAATGATCCGCAAATTACAGAACACATCCAATTCTTGTCCGTAATTACGGCACGGACTCCCCATAGAAGTCTATGGGCACTTTCGTTATTGCGGACGGCTACGGATGTGCATCCGTAGCCGTCCGTAATTGCGGAACCGTTGTTATGCGACGTCAGGGGATTGCCCAAGATCCCTCCCTGTTTTTTTCACGGATCTGTAAATACGGATGAACCACAGATACACTATGGACCGTATTGGCGGATGGCGTGCCGTATATGCGGATGAGTTGTCGATGATTCGCGGATCCGTATTTGCGGACAGTAAAAAAAAAATATACGGTCGTGTGCATGAGGCCTTAGGTGTTCACTGTATAGCATTATCAGGCATGGCATCCTTAGCACCGTCTAGTGCTGTTATTTTGCACTGTATGGTGGGTTTAGTTATTTTTGATATGGGGCTTTTTACCACTCACTTTACCCCGGGCCCCAGAGACCTTACTCCAGTGATCGCCGGCATCCAGAGGTGTTTCCGTTGAGGGTTTCTAATATTCAACTTTACGTTCTATCCAAATTATTCGAGGCTGGATATTATCTTCCATGCTTTGCTGGAGCTCATATGATAAAGCAAAAACAAGGTGTGTCCATGATTAAGTCACTTCTTATCAAGTGATAACGTCCTGGAACATCCAAATACCTCTGAAATGGAAATAAATCAATATGTCTGGGGCAGATTTGTCTCTTGAAAAGTGAAATTTTATAACATTCAATTCTGTGGGGAATTTAAGGGACAGAATTAAATAAGGTGGAAAAAACGTCAGGACATTAAAGAAACACTAAGGGCATGGCCAAACGTAGCGGAATTGCTCTTGAATTCCGCTGCGGACCCGTTTCTCCATTGCCTTCCACAGCTTTGTGGTTGGGTTCATTTGCACGTTGCGGACAATTCAGCTGCTGAGCATAGGCTGCGGTGCGGAATTTGGTGTCCGCAGCATACAATGGTTGTTGCGGACGTGTGGCGGACTGGTTGCGGACTCATTGCGGAATTTCTCCATTGACTTCAATGGAGATTCTAAGTTCCGCAATGAAGTCCGCAGATGTCATGTACATGTTATGTGTGCTGCGGAGCGTATTGGTTTTTTAACATGACATTTCTTCATTCTGGCTGGACCTATGTATTTCTAGGTCTACAGCCAGACTGAGGAAGTCAATGGGGCTCCCGTAATTACGGGTGACTATGTGTGTGCACCCGTAATTATGTGAGCGTTGCTAGGTGACGTCAGTAAATAGTCACTGTCCAAGGTGCTGAAAGAGTTAAGTTCATACTTACCGAGAACTCCCTGCTTCTTCCTCCAGTCCGGCTTCCCAGGATGACGTTTCAGTCTAAGTGACGGCTGCAGCCAATCACAGGCCAATCACAGGCTGCAGCCAATCACAGGCCAATCACAGGCTGCAGCGGTCACATGCCAATCACAGGCTGCAGCCAATCACATGCCAATCACAGGCTGCAGCCAATCACAGGCCAATCACAGGCTGCAGCGGTCACATGGACTGCCGCGTCATCCAGGGAGGTCGTGCTGGATGCCGAAAGAGGGACGCGTCACCATGACAACGGCTGGGTAAGTATGAATTTCTGTTACTTTTACCAGGGAAAGGGCTGTCCCTTCTCTCTATCCTGCACTGATAGAGAGAAGGGAAGTACTTTCACCTCAATACGCAACGGCTAGTCTGCATCAATTTATTGCCCACTTTGGGCAGATCCGCAACAGAATCTGCAACGCAGATTCTGTGCGGCATTGATGCGGACAGTTGCGGAAGAATTCCGCCACGTCTGGGCCTGCCCTAAGGGTATGTTCAGACGTGGCGGAGTTTTTCCGCTGCAAATGTTGGTGCAGATTTCGGGCAATTACACAATGAATCTGCACCAACATTTGCATATTTGACAGGTAATTCAGATGTTGCAGATATCACAGCGGACTTGCCACAGATTTCAGTTTTTGCATTGCAGAGGCTGAAATCCGCAGTGAAATTCCGCTTCTTCTCCGCAACAGACAGTGCATGCTGCGGAGGGAAAATTCTGCACCGCAGCCTATGGTCCGCAACAGAGTTTTCTGCAACATCTTCACTAACTTTCCTCAAAATGTATAGATACAAATGTAAAAAACGGCCGCTGGAGAATCCCACAGCAATTCCGCCACATCTGAACGTGCCCTAAACCTAAATAAGCAGCTTTTAATAGTATAGCGTTATAACCAGTGGTGTAAGAGGGGATGGAGGGATTAAAGAAATCGGTCAGTAACCAATAAATTTACAATTAATACGTCCTTCTTTTCGGAAGTAGACACAAGATTTGGTTTATCAGTACTTTTGTTCACCAGACCAGTGCCACCTTTTTTTTTTATTTTATCATAAGCTCCTAACTGGAATGATCATCTGATGAGGGTAAATTCCTGGTCTTCTCAGGATCCAAACAGTTCTGAAATACAAGAAAAAGTCAGTAAACTTTCTTAAAATATTTTTTAACAGCAACAAATTGATCTAGAACGTGGAAGAGATTTTGAGGTCATATATAGGTACAATTGTGCCAATCCTTGGAGTTTTTGTGTGCTACTTGCATATTTTATTTTGATAAAAATTACATACAGTATAAACACATAACTAATATAATACTGCCCCTATATACAACAATATAACTACTATAATGCTGCCCCCTATATACAAGAATATAACTACTATAATACTGCTCCCTATATACAACAATATAACTACTATAATGCTGCCCCCTATATACAAGAATATAACTACTATAATACTGCTCCCTATATACAAGAATATAACTACTATAATACTGCCCCCTATATACAAGAATATAACTACTATAATACTTCCCCCTATATACAGGAATATAACTACTATAATACTGCTCCTATATACAAGAATATAACTACTATAATACTGCTCCTATATACAAGAATATAACTACTATAATGCTGCCCCTATATACAAGAATATAACTACTATAATACTGCTCCTATATACAAGAATATAACTACTATAATACTGCCCCCTATATACAAGAATATAACTACTATAATACTGCTCCTATATACAAGAATAAAACTACTATAATACTGCTCCCTATATACAAGAATATAACTACTATAATACTGCTCCCTATATACAAGAATATAACTACTATAATACTGCCTCCTATATACAAGAATATAACTACTATAATACTGCTCCTATATACAAGAATATAACTACTATAATACTGCTCCCTATATACAAGAATATAACTACTATAATACTGCCCTCTATGTACAAGAATATAACTACTATAATACTGCCCTCTATATACAAGAATATAACTACTATAATACTTCCGCTATATACAGAATACAACTACTATAATACTGCTCCTATATACAAGAATACAACTGCTATAATACTGCCCCCTATATACAAAAATATAACTACTATAATACTGCCCCCTGTATACAATAACGTAACTACTATAATACTGCCCCCTATATACAGGAATATAACTACTATAATACTGCCCCCTATATACAAGAATATAACTACTATAATACAGAATCCTATATACAAGAATATAACTACTATAATACTGTCTCCTATATACAAGAATATAACTATTATAATACTGTCTCCTATATACAAGAATATAAATACTATAATACTGCCCCCTATATACAAGAATATAACTACTATAATACTGCTCCTATATACAAGAATATAACTACTATAATACTGCCCCCTATATACAAGAATATAACTACTATAATACTGCTCCTATATACAAGAATATAACTACTATAATACTGCTCCTATATACAAGAATATAACTACTATAATACTGCCTCCTATATACAAGAATATAACTACTATAATACTGCTCCTATATACAAGAATACAACTGCTATAATACTGCCCCCTATATACAAAAATATAACTACTACAATACTGCCCCCTGTATACAATAACATAACTACTATAATACTGCCCCCTATATACAGGAATATAACTACTATAATACTGCCCCCTATATACAAGAATATAACTACTGTAATACTGTATCCTATATACAAGAATATAACTACTATAATACTGCCCCCTATATACAAGAATATAACTACTGTAATACTGTCTCCTATATACAAGAATATAACTATTATAATACTGTCTCCTATATACAAGAATATAACTACTATAATACTGCTCCTATATACAAGAATATAACTACTATAATACTGCCACCTATATACAAGAATATAACTACTATAATACTGCTCCTATATACAGGAATATAACTACTATAATACTGCCCCCTATATACAAGTATATAACTACTATAATACTGCCCCTATATACAAGAATATAACTACTATAATACTGCCCCCTATATACAAGAATATAACTACTATAATACTGCTCCTATATACAAAAATATAAATACTATAATACTGCCCCCTATATACAAGTATATAACTACTATAATACTTCCCCTATATACAAGAATATAACTACTATAATACTGCCCCCTATATACAAGAATATAACTACTATAATACTGCCCCCTATATACAAGAATATAACTACTATAATACTGCCTCCTATATACAAGAATATAACTATTATAATACTGCTCCCTATATACAAGAATATAACTACTATAATACTGCCCCCTATATACAGGAATATAACTACTATAATACTGCCCCTATATACAAGAACATAACTACTATAATACTATTCCTATATACAAGAATATAACTACTATAATACTTGCCCCTATATACAAGAATATAACTACTATAATACTGCCCCCTATATACAAGAATATAACTACTATAATACTACCCCCTATATACAAGAATATAACTACTATAACACTGCCTCCTATATACAAGAATATAAGGACTATAACACTACTCCTATATACAAGAATATATCTACTATAATACTGCCCCCTATATACAACAATATAACTACTATAATACTGCCTGCTATATACAAGAATATAACTACTATAATACTGCTCCCTATATACAAGAATATAACTACTATAATACTGCCTCCTATGTACAAGAATATAACTACTATAATACTGCCCCTATATACAAGAATATAACTACTATAATACTGACCCCTATGTACAAAAATATAACTACTATAATACTGCTCCTATATACAAGAATATAACTACTATAAGGCTGGGTTCAGGCGTAAACGAGGCGTATTATGCCTCGTTTTACGCCTGAAAACAGGGCTACCATACGTCGGCAAACATCTGCCCATTCATTTGAATGGGTTTGCCGACGTATTGTGCAGACGACCTGTAATTTACGCGTCGTCGTTTGACAGCTGTCAAACGACAACGCGTAAATGGACTGCCTCGGCAAAGAAGTGCAGGACACTTCTTTGCCACGTAATTTGAGCTGTTCTTCATTGAACTCAATGAAGCACAGCTCAAGATTTACGAGCGTCTCAGAAGGCTCGCAAAATGCGAGGAGGAGCATTTACGTGTGAAACGAGGCAGCTGTTAACAGTCTGTCTTTTCACACGCAAATGCCTCTCATCGTGTGAACATACCCTAATACTGCTCCTATATACAAGAATATAACTACTATAATACTGCTCCTATATACAAGAATATATCTACTATAATACTGCCCCCCATATACAAGAATATAACTAGCATACTACTGCTCCTATATACAAGAATATAACTACTATAATACTGTCCCCTATATACAAGAATATAACTACTATAATACTGCTCCTATATACAAGAATATAACTACTATAATACTGCTCCCTATATACAAGAATATAACTACTATAATACTGCCCCTATATACAAGAATATAACTACTATAATACTGCCCCCTATATACAAGAATATAACTACTATAATACTGCACCTATATACAAGAATATAACTACTATAATACTGCTCCTATATACAAGAATATGACTACTATAATACTGCCCCTATATATAATATAACTACTATAATACTGCCTCTATATACAAGAATATAACTACTATAATACTGCCCCTATATACAAGAATATAACTACTATAATACTGCCCCCTATATACAAGAATATAACTACTATAATACTGCTCCTATATACAAGAATATAACTACTATAATACTGCCCCTATATACAATATAACTACTATAATACTGCCTCTATATACAAGAATATAACTACTATAATACTGCCCCTATATACAAGAATATAACTTCTATAATACTGCCCCCTATATACAGGAATATAACTACTATAATACTGCCTCCTATATACAAGAATATAACTACTATAATACTGCTCCTATATACAAGAATATAACTACTATAATACTGCTCCTATATACAAGAATATAACTCCTATAATACTTCTCCTATATACAAGAATATAACTACTATAATACTGCCTCTATATACAAGAATATAACTACTATAATACTGCTCCTCTATACAAGAATATAACTACTATAATACTGCTCCTATATACAAGAATATAACTGCTATAATACTGCTCCTATATACAAGAATATAACTACTATAATATTTTTATTTATTTGAAAACTTGCAACAAATTATTACAATACCTTTGCAATACACTCATAACAGATAAAGAAAATAAACATTTATCTCTTAATAACATCACAATCATTAAACAAACCATAATATATGAATATTGCGCCAGTATAGATTGTTTCAACTATTTTTCATGATATTATTCTAGACAGTATTACGGGAGAGTTCTTCTTTATTGGTGCCCGGGCAGCATCGCGCACACCACAGAGGGTACACGGTCACCACATTTATGACATATAGTGAACCTCTATGATATAAACGGAGTTCGGGGTAGAAGTCTCCATATAGCAGCTGAGAGTTTCACTGTCCCAATAGATGTGGTGACTGCAGGGACACAGCAGGGACATTACTCTGTAGATAAGTCTCTTGTATAAAGAGGACATTGGTTGTGTCGTCAGACTGACGCTGGAATATCGCCTGCCGCCTGCTCCTATTCTTCACACTGTTCACATTAATAGGAGGCGATTTTCAGCATCATCCTGGTTACAGATCTTTCCTACTTTTTTTCCTTCTTCCACTGCTATGTCCTGTAACACCCCATCTTTTGGTGGACATTGGGGGGTCAGCATCTTCATCCTGAGGTTCGTCATCTGGGTTGTGTGAGGAGACTTGCTCCATCTCTGCTTCTTCTTCCTGGTCATCTTCTCCCAGCGCACAGTAACGTCCCCCAGTTATCGCCAGCACTGGAGACTCCGGTGATTTCTTTGCAGCAGTGATTTTTTTCCTAGAAGAATCATCTGTTTTACTTCTCCTTTTAACCGTCTGAAATCCCTCCTCATCCATACTGGTCGCTGCGGCTGGATCAGCTGGTTTTTTACTGGTCGCTGCGGCTGGCCCAGCTGGTTTTTTACTGGTCGCTGCGGCTGGATCAGCTGGTTCCTTACTGGTGTCGGGCAGATGTTTGGTGACAGAGTGACTGGATATTTTGCTTTTAGCATGACCTCTATTTTCAGTGGCTGGTGACACTTGTGCAGAATCCACAGGTGATACATTAGTCTCTGGAGCACGATCTCTGGTACTTCGGCTCACATCATCGCTGGGACTTCCAGGTTCTGGGGTTGTATCTACACATATGGAGACATCCTCCTGGTCTTCCTCCATGGCTCCTTTAAAGGTCTCCTCTTTATTATGTTCTGCATGCGGACACTCCCGGAATGTATGTCCAGGTCCTAAGCACAGGTTACAGATGACAGGTCCTGTACAATCATCTTTCACATGCCCAAACTGACCACATAGTGAGCACTTAATACGGGAACAGTTGAATGCCAGGTGTCTGCCCCCACATCTATGGCACAGTCGCGGTTGACCAGGGTAGTAACATATGCCTCTCTCCGAGCCCAGGTAGAAGGAGTGCGGCAGATGTCTGGTCACTCCATTCTCCTGAACCAGCTGGATCTTGACAGAATATCCTCCATTCCAGATCTCCTCCTCATCATAGATCTTTGTTGGCAGTCTCTTCACCTCACAATATGTGCTCAACCAGTGCTGCAAATCTGCCAGAGCCACCACCTCAGACTGGAACAGGACGGTGGCGGTGACTACCTGGGGTATAGTCAGCTGGATGACATGTAGATGCTCCCACATCGCGTGCTCCTTTGTATCATTATAAATACTCCAGAACAAGTCTAGACTATATTGCAGCTTGAAACTGATGTCATAATTCCTGCTGGAGGGAACGTGGATCAGAGCGAACACCTCAGAAGCTTTAAACTTCATAAACTCCTTCAGCAAAACTTTCCCAATGTAGAGTCTGGAGGGGAGGTTTTCCTCTGGTCCTGAGTACCTGATTCTGACCGCGTTCCTCCTCTGAGGTGTGGGGTTAGTCGGTCTTGTGACGCTGGAGAACAGTCTCCTGTACTGAGGTCTGTCAGCAGGTGGGACAGGACTGGACCTCTCCTCAGCTGATTGTACTGCAGATCCTCCTGTGTCTGCTCCTGATCGCTGTGTAACCTGCACTCCATTCACTGACACTGCGGACGGCTGAACCTCCAGAACAGGGTCTGCAATGTCCACCTCAGCCTGTGCCGCTGGTTCATCAGATATCAGACTGTCAATCTTTACCGCGCTGAGCGAGGTCTCACTTACAAAGTCAGTATATGCGGCACTTTCTTGCTCACTCCCAGCAATGCCACTCGCATTCACTTCATCAGTACTGCACATAGAGTCTACTGCAGTTAACCCCTCGTCAGCTGGCACACATTTCTCTGCAGCTTTAGCAGCATTTGTGTTGGCTGATTGCACAGACCCCACACATGATGAGAGATGTGATCCTCCAGCCACTGCACATTCATATCTTCCAGGGTTACCCTGCGCCACAATATTATACACAGTCTTATAGTCAGTTTCTTTTTTTGCAATGATATTTTTTCTCTTCACAGTTTGGGCTCTGGTCTCCCTTATGTTCTCAATTGCCCAGTTCTTTATTTTGGGTACTGTGCATGATTCTTTCTGCAATCTCTCATTCAATATCACCAGCTCACGTGTGCAAACATCCAGACACTCACATTTCATCAGCTTTGCCTTTGGATCAGTCTCTTGGTTAATTTCAGTTCTCAATTTGCGAACTTGCATTTCCATTTTAAAGATATTTTTCTTTGTCATTTTTGTGCACAATTCACCAACATCATGAGATTCAGTTGACTCACCAGCCAACATTTCCAGATCATCACCTCCACCATCTCCATGCTGCAGGCCAAACTCCAGACTCTGGGCTTTCCCAGGATCATCAGCCCAGGACCCCTCCCCTCCACCTGGGTCAGAAGCCATGCATAGTCCTAACAGGGAGCTCACAAGCACACGTCTATCCTCTCCTATGGACAAGAATAGAACTACTATAATACTGCCCCTATATAAAAGAATATAACTACTATAATACTGCTCCCATATACAAGTATATAACTGCTATAATACTGCTCCTATATACAAGAATATAACTACTATAATACTGCTCCTATATACAAGAATATAACTACTATAATACTGCTCCTATATACAAGAATATAACTACTATAATACTGCCTCTATATACAAGAATATAACTACTATAATACTGACCTCTATATACAAGAATATAACTACTGTAATACTGCCCCTATATACAAGAATATAACTACTATAATACTGCCCCTATATACAAGAATATAACTACTATAATACTGCCCCTATATACAAGAATATAACTACTATAATACTGCCCCCTATATACAAGAATATAACTACTATAATACTGCCCCCTATATACAAGAATATAACTACTATAATACTGCCCCCTATATACAAGAATATAGCTACTGTAATGCTGCCCCCTATATACATGAATATAACTACTATAATACTTCTCCTATATACAAGAATATAACTACTATAATACTCCCCCCTATATACAAGAATATAACTACTATAATACTGCTCCTATATACAAGAATATAACTACTATAATACTGCTCCTATATGCAAGAATATAACTACTATAATACTGCTCCTATATACAAGAATATAACTACTATACTGCCCCCTATATACAGGAATATAACTACTATAATACTGTCCCTATATACAAGAATATAACTACTATAATACTGCCCCTATATACAAGAATATAACTACTATAATACTGCCCCTATACACAAGAATATAACGACTATAATACTGCTCCTATATACAAGAATAAAACTACTATAATACTGCCCCTATATACAAGAATATAACTACTATTAGGGCGGGTTCACACATGGCGGATTTTCACTTAAATTCCGCTGCGGACACTCCGCAGCGTTAATCCGCAGCGGAGCCGTTTCTCCATTGACTTTCACTTTAATTTCGCAGTGTTCGTTTACACGATGCGTACAATTCCGCTGCGGAGCATAGGCTGCGGAGCGGAATGTGGTGTCCGCAGCATGCTCTGTCTGTTGCGGAGCAGTGGCGGACTGGTTGCGGACTCATGGCGGAATTTCTCCATTGACTTCAATGGAGATTCTAAGTTCCGCAATGAAGTCCGCAGCTGTCATGCACATGTTATGTGTGGTGCGGAGCGTATTGGTTTTTTAACATGACATTTCTTCATTCTGGCTGGACCTATGTATTTCTAGGTCTACAGCCAGACTGAGGAAGTCAATGGGGCTCCCGTAATGACGGGAGCGTTGCTAGGAGACGTCAGTAAATAGTCACTGTCCAGGGTGCTGAAAGAGTTAAGCGATCGGCAGTAACTGTTTCTGCACCCGGGACAGTGACTACCGATCCCAATATACATGTATCTGTAAAAAAACATATAAGTTCATACTTACCGAGAACTCCCTGTTTCTGTCTCCAGTCCGGCCTCCCAGGATGACGTTTCAGTGGAAGTGACGGCTGCAGCCAATCACAGGCCAAGCACAGGCTGCAGCGGTCACATGGACTGGCGCGTCATCCAGGGAGGTCGGGCTGGATGCCGAAGGAGGGACGCGTCATCAAGACAACGGGCGGTAAGTATGAATTTCTTTTACTTTCACTAGGGAAAGTGCTGTCCCTTCTCTCTATCCTGCACTGATAGGGAGAAGGGAAGCACTTTTCCTGCAGTCCGCAGCGGCCAGTCCGCATCAATTTTCTGCACATTTTGTGCAGATCCGCAGCCGTAATCCGCAACCCGGATTAGGTGCGGCATTGATGCGGACAGTTGCGGAGGAATTCCGCCATGTGTGGTCATGCCCTAATACTGCCCCTATATACAAGAATATAACTACTATAATACTGCTCTCTATATACAAGAATATAACTACTATAATACTGTCCCTATATACAAGAATATAACTACTATGATTCTGCCCCCTATATACAAGAATATAACTTCTATAATACTGCTCCTATATACAAGAATATAACTACTATAATACTGCCTCTATATACAAGAATATAACTACTATAATACTGACCTCTATATACAAGAATATAACTACTGTAATACTGCCCCTATATACAAGAATATAACTACTATAATACTGCCCCTATATACAAGAATATAACTACTATAATACTGCCCCTATATACAAGAATATAACTACTATAATACTGCCCTCTATATACAAGAATATAACTACTATAATACTGTCCCCTATATACAAGAATATAACTACTATAATACTGCCCCCTATATACAAGAATATAGCTACTGTAATGCTGCCCCCTATATACAAGAATATAACTACTATAATACTGCTCCTATATACAAGAATATAACTACTATAATACTCCCCCCTATATACAAGAATATAACTACTATAATACTGCTCCTATATACAAGAATATAACTACTATAATACTGCTCCTATATACAAGAATATAACTACTATAATACTGCTCCTATATACAAGAATATAACTACTATACTGCCCCCTATATACAAGAATATAACTACTATAATACTGTCCCTATATACAAGAATATAACTACTATAATACTGCCCCTATATACAAGAATATAACTACTATAATACTGCCCCTATACACAAGAATATAACGACTATAATACTGCTCCTATATACAAGAATATAACTACTATAATACTGCCCCTATATACAAGAATATAACTACTATAATACTGCCCCTATATACAAGAATATAACGACTATAATACTGTCCCCTATATACAAGAATATAACTACTATAATACTGCCCCCTATATACAAGAATATAGCTACTGTAATGCTGCCCCCTATATACAAGAATATAACTACTATAATACTCCCCCCTATATACAAGAATATAACTACTATAATACTGCTCCTATATACAAGAATATAACTACTATAATACTGCTCCTATATGCAAGAATATAACTACTATAATACTGCTCCTATATACAAGAATATAACTACTATACTGCCCCCTATATACAGGAATATAACTACTATAATACTGTCCCTATATACAAGAATATAACTACTATAATACTGCCCCTATATACAAGAATATAACTACTATAATACTGCCCCTATACACAAGAATATAACGACTATAATACTGCTCCTATATACAAGAATAAAACTACTATAATACTGCCCCTATATACAAGAATATAACTACTATAATACTGCCCCTATATACAAGAATATAACTACTATAATACTGCTCTCTATATACAAGAATATAACTACTATAATACTGTCCCTATATACAAGAATATAACTACTATGATTCTGCCCCCTATATACAAGAATATAACTTCTATAATACTGCCCCTATATACAAGAATATAACTTCTATAATACTGCCCCTATATACAAGAATATAACTACTATAATACTGCCTCTATATACAAGAATATAACTACTATAATACTGACCTCTATATACAAGAATATAACTACTGTAATACTGCCCCTATATACAAGAATATAACTACTATAATACTGCCCCTATATACAAGAATATAACTACTATAATACTGCCCCTATATACAAGAATATAACTACTATAATACTGCCCCCTATATACAAGAATATAACTACTATAATACTGCCCCCTATATACAAGAATATAACTACTATAATACTGCCCCCTATATACAAGAATATAGCTACTGTAATGCTGCCCCCTATATACATGAATATAACTACTATAATACTTCTCCTATATACAAGAATATAACTACTATAATACTCCCCCCTATATACAAGAATATAACTACTATAATACTGCTCCTATATACAAGAATATAACTACTATAATACTGCTCCTATATGCAAGAATATAACTACTATAATACTGCTCCTATATACAAGAATATAACTACTATACTGCCCCCTATATACAGGAATATAACTACTATAATACTGTCCCTATATACAAGAATATAACTACTATAATACTGCCCCTATATACAAGAATATAACTACTATAATACTGCCCCTATACACAAGAATATAACGACTATAATACTGCTCCTATATACAAGAATAAAACTACTATAATACTGCCCCTATATACAAGAATATAACTACTATAATACTGCCCCTATATACAAGAATATAACTACTATAATACTGCTCTCTATATACAAGAATATAACTACTATAATACTGTCCCTATATACAAGAATATAACTACTATGATTCTGCCCCCTATATACAAGAATATAACTTCTATAATACTGCTCCTATATACAAGAATATAACTACTATAATACTGCCTCTATATACAAGAATATAACTACTATAATACTGACCTCTATATACAAGAATATAACTACTGTAATACTGCCCCTATATACAAGAATATAACTACTATAATACTGCCCCTATATACAAGAATATAACTACTATAATACTGCCCCTATATACAAGAATATAACTACTATAATACTGCCCTCTATATACAAGAATATAACTACTATAATACTGTCCCCTATATACAAGAATATAACTACTATAATACTGCCCCCTATATACAAGAATATAGCTACTGTAATGCTGCCCCCTATATACAAGAATATAACTACTATAATACTGCTCCTATATACAAGAATATAACTACTATAATACTCCCCCCTATATACAAGAATATAACTACTATAATACTGCTCCTATATACAAGAATATAACTACTATAATACTGCTCCTATATACAAGAATATAACTACTATAATACTGCTCCTATATACAAGAATATAACTACTATACTGCCCCCTATATACAAGAATATAACTACTATAATACTGTCCCTATATACAAGAATATAACTACTATAATACTGCCCCTATATACAAGAATATAACTACTATAATACTGCCCCTATACACAAGAATATAACGACTATAATACTGCTCCTATATACAAGAATATAACTACTATAATACTGCCCCTATATACAAGAATATAACTACTATAATACTGCCCCTATATACAAGAATATAACTACTATAATACTGCCCCCTATATACAAGAATATAACGACTATAATACTGTCCCCTATATACAAGAATATAACTACTATAATACTGCCCCCTATATACAAGAATATAGCTACTGTAATGCTGCCCCCTATATACAAGAATATAACTACTATAATACTCCCCCCTATATACAAGAATATAACTACTATAATACTGCTCCTATATACAAGAATATAACTACTATAATACTGCTCCTATATGCAAGAATACAACTACTATAATACTGCTCCTATATACAAGAATATAACTACTATACTGCCCCCTATATACAGGAATATAACTACTATAATACTGTCCCTATATACAAGAATATAACTACTATAATACTGCCCCTATATACAAGAATATAACTACTATAATACTGCCCCTATACACAAGAATATAACGACTATAATACTGCTCCTATATACAAGAATAAAACTACTATAATACTGCCCCTATATACAAGAATATAACTACTATAATACTGCCCCTATATACAAGAATATAACTACTATAATACTGCTCTCTATATACAAGAATATAACTACTATAATACTGTCCCTATATACAAGAATATAACTACTATGATTCTGCCCCCTATATACAAGAATATAACTTCTATAATACTGCTCCTATATACAAGAATATAACTACTATAATACTGCCTCTATATACAAGAATATAACTACTATAATACTGACCTCTATATACAAGAATATAACTACTGTAATACTGCCCCTATATACAAGAATATAACTACTATAATACTGCCCCTATATACAAGAATATAACTACTATAATACTGCCCCTATATACAAGAATATAACTACTATAATACTGCCCTCTATATACAAGAATATAACTACTATAATACTGTCCCCTATATACAAGAATATAACTACTATAATACTGCCCCCTATATACAAGAATATAGCTACTGTAATGCTGCCCCCTATATACAAGAATATAACTACTATAATACTGCTCCTATATACAAGAATATAACTACTATAATACTCCCCCCTATATACAAGAATATAACTACTATAATACTGCTCCTATATACAAGAATATAACTACTATAATACTGCTCCTATATACAAGAATATAACTACTATAATACTGCTCCTATATACAAGAATATAACTACTATACTGCCCCCTATATACAAGAATATAACTACTATAATACTGTCCCTATATACAAGAATATAACTACTATAATACTGCCCCTATACACAAGAATATAACGACTATAATACTGCCCCTATATACAAGAATATAATTACTATAATACTGCTCCTATATACAAGAATATAACTACTATAATACTGCCTCTATATACAAGAATATAACTACTATAATACTGCCCCCTATATACAAGAATATAACTACTATAATACTGCCCCCTATATACAAGAATATAACGACTATAATACTGTCCCCTATATACAAGAATATAACTACTATAATACTGCCCCCTATATACAAGAATATAACTACTATATAGTAATAGTGCCCACAAAACGTACTGCAGACATGTCCCATTTGTCCTGAGCTTATTCTACGTTGTGCTTCTATTTTAATATGCTCTGTCGTTGATATATTTATCACTATGAGGAGGGTGGCGTTGCAGAGCAGCTGGCGTTGCGATGTTGTTTATTTATTACATTACTCTCTGTTAATAATTTTAGGAACTTGATCTATGAATTTACAGGGATAAAGTAGAGCAGCTATAGATATGTAATACTGTACATCTTTTTATATCAATACTTAAAGGTTGTTGACGGTAGAGACGTATCTTTAAGCCCTGGGCCCTAATGAAAATCTCTTTTAAGGGTCATGTACCATTTAAAATATTGCTGCCACCTTGGGCTTTTGGTTAAAGATGCTCTCTAGGCTTTAGTATGTAACTTTTATATAGCAATCATATAGATCACTAATTAAAAAAATTATTTCAATACACGCAGCTGCTTCAGAAGACGGAAACATACAATGTTTTTTTCTGACATCCATGGGAGATTTCCTTACTTGTCTATGGACGAAGGAGGTAGGTTGTTTCATCCAATTACTGTCCTTTTTCTTCATTTCTTGTCTGTATTTGTAAATGTTGTGTATAAACATTTACGCTGTAATGGCTGCTGTTGGGGTGCTCCCACAGTTTACACTACAGAGCAGCTCAATATGGGTAGGGACTGCAGTGGATATGAGAGCTTTTAAGGTCTGGAGGTGGTGAGGCAGAAAGCAAAAACTTCAAGTCATTAATAAAAGCTTCTCCAAATGGAAACAAATATTTCCATAAGACGCTCGTTATTACAACCAATCCTTCTATATCTGGAGGTCTTCACGGTCTAGAGGGTCTTCCAATTCTTCACCCTTTGCAGCTATACTTACCTGGTTGTAGTCCAGCTGTACTGGTTTGATACAAGAGAAGTGCTAATAGACAAGACTCTACTGCCAGGTGCGAGGGACCAGAGATAAAAGAGAATCACTCAACCGTGAAAGACGTCTATAGATTTGCCAAATGGGCTGGAACGCCAAGATAAATAATATAACTCGTGGAAATCTGAACATGATTGAATTTTTATTCCTGGTTGGAATTTTTCTTTAATAATTAATGTACAGATGGGAAAAGTCAACGTACTGATGTTACGATGGGTTCTCTCTGTGTCTGATCAGAGACTGTTCTTAAAGGGACATCTCCTGGAAAACGGTCCATCTGTAATAATAATGATAAGAATAAGAATAAAAAGAGCTAAATATAATATTAAATATTATCCTCTTCCACTGCATCTCTTCAACTTAGTTGATCTTGACTACTCTATTGGGTTTGTATCCAAAGACTAAGCCCTTAGACAAGCTACCAGTGACATCACTGTACGTCATGATGTCATCAGTATAGGATCTATATAGCTCCGTATAGTGTGATTTCTTGTTATAGCACCGCCATTCAATAATGTTTCTGTAGCCCACTAAAGCATTCGATCCAAATTAGAGGATTGAGACCTGCAAGGGGTAAGTGGAAGCCCATTCTTACATATTGGGAACCCTGTAAGAAACTAGCCATAAATGTAATACTCAGCTTCAACTACTAGTGACATAAAGTCTTTGTAGGTGGCATCACCTTGAAGTTCCTCTCGAACAAACCATGAACAGACCCCCTTACAACGGACTCATCACCAGAAGTGGCTGGTAAATTCTAATTTTCCCTGAAATCAGCGCTCTCTGCTCCGCGTCATAGAGGGGTGGAGGTCCTTAGTGGAAATGGATAAGATGGACGGATGAGGGCATATATAATAGGACAACCCCTAGAAATTTTTATTTACCTTTCACCACTTTTTCCCCATATTTCTCTAGATGTTCCCTTTTTTATTTTCTTAATTAGGCCGAGTTCACACAGAGTATTTTAGCACATTTTTTGTTATGGACACCGCACCAAAAAACTCCAAATCGCCTCACATTTATTTCAATGGGAGGCAGAGGTGTTTTTTTCCCATGAGCGGAAAATGAAGCTTACATAGTTACATAGTTATATAGTTACATAGTTACATAGTTACATAGTTATATAGTTACATAGTTACATAGTTACATAGTTTGTACAGTTGAAAAAAGACACATGTCCATCAAGTTCAACCAAGGGATGGGAAAGGGGAAGTATAAAATTTCTACACATAGGAGCTTATACTTTTTTGTTCTAGGAAATGATCTTTGCCTTTTTTGCAGCATCTCCTGTCCCTGCTGTGATGGCTCCTGCGGTGATTATTCCATAGATTCAGGGTATGTTCACACTGCCTATTTACGGACGTAATTTGGGCGTTTTTGCCCCGAATTACGTCTGAAAATAGCTCCTCGATAGCATTGACAAACATCTGCCCATTGAAAGCAATGGGCAGACGTTTGTCTGTTCACACGAGGCGTAATTTACGCGCCGCTGTCAAAAGACGGCGCGTAAATAGACGCCCGCATCAAAGAAGTGACCTGTCACTTCTTTGGCCGTAATTGGAGCCGTTATTCATTGACTTCAATGAATAGCAGTGCCAATTACGCCAGTAATGGACGCGGCGTTCAAGCGCCTGCACATGCCGTTACGGCTGAAATTACGGGGATGTTTTCAGGCGGAAACATCCCCGTAATTTCAGCCGTTACGGACACCCTCGTGTGAACATACCCTCACAGTTCTCACAGTAAAGAAGACTTGTCGCCTCTGCAGATTAAGAACAACCAAAAAACATAGGGGACATAGCACCCAATATTATACATATAAATATATAACTGACACGGATCTTCATAAAATATATAAATCTTTATTGGTGCATAATAAATAACAACACGTAATATCAGAAATAATGTCAATGATTAAATAAGTCAGATTCCAAGAGCAGCATCAGAGTGGTATAGATGTAATTATACCCGAGGGTAAACAGAACAACCCATCTAGAGACTATTGTTCCATGTCCACAGAAACACCATGTAATGTAGAGGACATGTGCAGCTGTAAAAGACAGCATAAATACACAGCCCAACAATATGTAGCTATAGGTAAGTGGACATAAATGGTGCATACATATTAGTGTACAGCCCTAAATATAATAGTATCAATAAGGGAAGAAGTATAACACCAAAGAGCATTAAATCATACCTATAGACATGGTGGGAGGAGATGGATACGTCAACCTAGATGTGGCACAGAAAAAAGAGCGCCTCGACGCGCGTTTCGCCTGAGACCGGCTTCGTCAGGAGGCTGACCAATTTAAAATATGGGGGTTTTTTATAGGAATACTGGGAGCACAGAAAGGATAGTTCTCACCTGTGGGTAATCTGCAAATCGGCGCGTAAAAGCCATGATGACGGACACCGCATCGCCGGAAGTGCCATGTGACTGCATGGTCTCAGAAACGTCTCGTCAAAATACGTCAGACGCTCATCACCAAGGTAACGCAGACAAACATTAAGGCACTCCGGGATGCGGCGCTCTCAGCGCATGCGCCGTTAAGCGTCTGTGCATAAAGCACACAGGTGAGAAAAATATTTAATATTAATACAGATTGCCACGCTGGATCATATATAAAGAGAAATACATCATTCAAAAAAGTAGAACTATATAAATTATATAAATGATATATAAATATGGCCATGCATAGATGAAAAATAAAAAATGGAACATGAAAAAATATATGATGAATAGTAATAAATACTAATGAATAATAAATAAATAAGAATGTATATGTTATCAAAAGAATAAATAAATACATTTATATATATGTATGCACACAAATTCATAAATATTCTAAATTTACATAGACATAAATATATATATATATTGAACTAATGCAAATATTTATATATATATATATATATATATATAAATATATATATCATGAATGCATATATACAACAAATATAAAATATAAAATAAACATGTTAGAAATACATATATACAAATAAACAAAAATACATACAGTATATATAATTTATGAAATAATAACAATCATATAGAGCCAAAATATCATTCATACCAAAAAAATAGCCGTGTCAATGATAGTGAAGATCTAAAAATAAAAAAATATAAAAATATAAATATATTAAAGTAAAAATATGGTGAACAAAATATGTGTAAATATACAGTGTATACATAAAAATATTTTAATATACAGTGAGCAAAAATAAGTGTAATAAAGTGCAGCCCCAGAATTAATGAATTAAATAGTGTTACAAATTACATAACTAATTAACACATTTACACATATACAGTATTATTAATATACAAATATGCAAACAATGAATACATATACCTAAATTAAAACAAAAAAGTGCAAAGCACCAGTGTAAAAATACCAAAAGGCCAAGGCATGATGAATACAGTAAATACAGAAAAATATAATAATTCATAGAAAAAATATAATAATAAAAAATCAAAAAACGAAAAAAAAAAAACAAGACATAAAATACAAATATATATATATATGAAATAAAATTAAAAATATGTATATACAAAATATATATAAAATTCCATACACAGCCAACAGTACATAATGGAGATCCACTCCACGAAATCTTCAAAGAAAATCCAACGATGGTCCCAATTCGTAATAGGTAATATCAATATTGTATACATGTATTCAGTAGATGTGAAACTCACAATGGTATATCCATTAAAACTGAAAATATATAAGAGACATAAATTAGAAATAAATCTACAGAAAAAACTCCCCTTTATTTAATAACCCCGCAAAAACTATTTCAAATTTGCGCAGGTTGTGACTATTAAAGAAAAGGCTTGGAGCTTGTGGCCTCATTCAGGCCAAAAGGTGTGGTGGTATTAAGCAGGGTGATCCATTTCATTTCTTTTTTTAATAACGCTTTTCGGAGATCACCTCCCCTACATCCCAAACTTACCCTATCAATACCCCGAACCTTTAGGCCTCTAGGGTCGCAGGAGTGATGTTGGCGAAAAAGACGAGGAATAGGCTGGTCTAGCTCCTGTGCATTAATAGCTGTTTGGATCTTGCTTACATGTTCAAGTACTCTTGTTTTTAGAGATCTACTAGTCATCCCTATATAGATGAGATCACAAGGGCATGTGGCAAAGTAGATCACGGCTTCAGTTTTACAGGTGATATCCGCCTCTGCAGATTAAACCTTTTTTTTTTCCAGACGGAGGGAGTGCCCCCTTGTTTTTTGAGGGGGTTTTACATGGAACAGGATTTCACCATATTTTTCGTATGTGCCATTGATCTAATATATATTTTGGAAAGTTTGTTTGAAGCCCGATTTTTCATTGGTTTAAAAGCAGTCCATGTGACCGCTGCAGCCTGTGATTGGCTGCAGCGGTCACATGGGATGAAACGTCATCCCGGGAGGCCGGACTGGAGGAAGAAGCAGGGAGTTCTGGGTAAATTAACTTTTAATACTTTTAACTCCAGCGGTAGTCACTGTCCCGGGTGCTGAGTTACTGCCGATCAGTTAATTCTTTCAAAATCCTGGACAGTGACTATCCCCTGTAGTCGCCTAGCAACACTCCCGTAATTACGGGTGCACACATGTAGCCACCCGTAATTACGGGAGCCCCATAGACTTAAGCCTCATGCACACTTCCATCACCGTTTTCACAGCCGTTTTTCACGGATCCGTGTGTCCGTGATTGGAACCGTGTGCTTCCTGTGTGTACTCAGTGTACACTTCCGTGTTTCTGTTTCCGAGAGGAAACTGAAACCCGTTCACACTATGTGCACGATATTGTGAGCGCCGCACATGCTATTCCCTGTCCAGCGGTATTTACTGTCCAGGGTGCTGAAAGAGTTACTGCCGATCAGTGCAGCCCTTTAACTCTTTCAGCACCCTGGACAGAGACTACCGCTGGACAGGGACTATCATGTGCGGCGCTCACAATATAGATTAATGGTTCATTAAAAAAAACCTGCAACAAAAAAAAGTTACTACTTACCCAGAACTCCCTGCTTCTTCCTCAAGTGCGGCCTCCTGAGATGATGTTTCAAACCATGTGACCGCTGCAGCCAATCACAGGCTGCAGCGGTCACATGGACTGCCCCGTCATCCAGGGAGGTCGGACTGGATGTCAGAAGAGGGACGCTTCACCAAGACAACGGCCGGGGTACATATGAATTTATTTTTCTTAATATCGCTGCGTTCCAGCACTGATCAGCAGCCTCTTCTCTCTATCAGTGCTGACAGAGAGAAGGGGCTGCCGAGTAGTGCAGTGCAGTATCTGTCTGTATGTGCACCTCTGCCCACCCGGCCGTTGCTAGGCAAAGGCTCCCTTACACACGGACGGCACACGGATGCCTTCCGTGTGCCTTCAGTTTTTTTGACGGCCCCATTGACTTGCATGGGCCTTACGGTCACGGAATCTCGGACCAAAGTAGGACAAGCTCTACTTTTGTCGGAACGGAGCAACGGGACCGTCAAAAAAACTGAAGTGTGCATGACCCCATTGAAATGAATGGGTCAGGGGGCTAGCCGTCTGAAAAACGGCTAGCACCCTGAAGAAAAAGACTGAAGTGGGCATGAACCCTTCTATGGGCCTGCCCGTGCCGTAATTACGGCCTGAAATACGGCATGTTCTATATTTTTCAACGGCCCGGGCACCTTCCTCTAAGCAAACGGGAAGGTACCCGTGGCCAATAGAAGTCTATGGGCCTGGAATTACGGGCCGTAAATACGGCCCGTGATTACGGGCGTTTTTACGTTCGTGTGCATGAGGCCTAAATCTGCAATGAATATATTGCTTCATTTCATTTCTTTTATGCTTCCAATGACATTATTTACACTCTCTAGCAATTAAATTCATATCGAGAGGTATTTAAATAGTGAGCTTTTACTCTATCCATACCGTGAGTCAACCTCCCGAGCAACGCCGGGTATAAAAGCTGGTATATTTATATAAGTTAATCATGTCCCCCCTTAGTCGTCTTTTCTCAAGACTAAATAGGTTTAGTTCTTTTAATCTTTCCTCATAACTTAGATTCTCCGCGCCCCTTATTAGCTTCGTTGCTCTTCTTTATATTTTTCATCCTTTCTATGAACCGGAGCCCAGAACTGAACTGCATATTCTAGATGAGGCCTCACTAATGCTTTGTAAAGTGGTAATATTACATCCCTGTCCCGCGAGTCCATGCCTCTATGATACACAACAATATCTTGCTGGCCTTACAAGCAGCTGATTTACATTGTGCTGTTATTTAGTTTATGATTTACAAGTACACCCAGATCCTTCTCAACAAGTGACTCCCCCAGTGTAGCGCCCCCTAGGACATATGATGCTGCAGATTATTACACCCAGATCCTTCTCAACAAGTGAATCCCCAGTGTAGCGCCCCCTAGGACATATGATGCTGCAGATTATTACACCCAGATCCTTCTCAACAAGTGACTCCCCCAGTGTAGCGCCCCCTAGGACATATGATGCTGCAGGTTGTTGGTACCCAGGTGCATAACTTTACATTTATCTACATTAAACTTAATTTGCCAAGTGGACGCCCAAACACTTAGTTTGTTTAAATCTGCCTGTAATTCATGAACATCTTCCATAGTCTGAACTATATTACATAGCTCGGTGTCATCTGCAAAAATAAAAATAGTGCTATTAATCCCATCCTCTATATCATTAATAAATAAGTTGAATAATAGCGGTCCCAGCACTGAACCCTGGGGTCACCACTTATAACCGGGGACCATTCAGAGTAGGAATCATTGACCACAACTCTCTGGATACGGTCTTGAGCCAATTCTCAATCCAATTACAAACTATATTTTCTAACCCTATAGTCCTTAATTTACCCATTAAACGTCTATGAGGGACAATGTCAAATGTGTCATGCCCTTTCTTCAGGCGTTTCCATGTCTGACCTCCCATTGACAGGAATTCCTTAAGGAATTTTGAGGCAGATTTTTCCGCCTGCAACAAACTCAGTATGAACAGGGCCTTATGATTACAAATGGGAGCCACCATCGGCCAATCACATGATCAGTAAAGTTGTTTACTATTTTATATCTGCGTGAAACAATTAGAGCGATACTCCTCTGGGCCTGGGACTACTGTAAGTGTAATTTGTATTGGCAGCAGGAAAAGTTTGGGAATTTGATTTCCTCTCTAGAAGAGTATATAAATTGTAAATTGAAACCCCAATATTGTGTACAGGAGTGGATCACTGCCTTATGTTTATTTAAAAAAAAAGCAAACAATATGAGTTACCCTATCAGTGACCTTTGGCACTGTTAACGGGCCTGTGAAGATCCCCAGCTCATGGGTGGTGCTTGTTTACAAAGAGCTCCGCCTCTGCAGAACAACCAAGCACATAGAAGAGTCTTTCCAAAATGTGATGGGAAGGTTGTGGTACTGAATAACTCTGTGAATAGCTAAATTTTTAGGTGGAAGGGCCCCAATGAGGGGCTTACTTGACTTTTGCTCTGGCTGTCCTTCTTTTCTCTGTAGGAAATCTTCTTTATAAAAGGTTAAACACACAACGCTCACGTCCGTCTTACAAAACCACGGTTTACCAGGCCAATGCTACTTCTCACACTTGAGGTTCGTCACTCATCTGGAAGGAATTATGAGATCTCGACGAGGAAAATAAGTTCTGGAAAACTGATCTTATTCAAACATTCTCAACGGCCTGAGAACAATAAACGACAAACGTCTCCGTGGTGGCAGAAAATCTCTCAGCTTTGTTTGTTTGAGAAGCTTTTCCTGAGAATAAACCTTCTATAAGTACACAGAGGGCAGGCGCACTTTATCACCCGTATGTCCTGACAGCGGGAAAGTCTATAAACGGAGTGTTCAAGTAGTACAATTTCCTTGGGGGAGGGGGGGCGTTGGAGAATAAATGAACCCTTGCTGCACCATAACATATTTTTTGGTAATCATGAGGGCACAGCCGAGATCAGAGATGGCTATAATGTAACAATTTGTACAATATTTTATATCTCGTTATCTATGGCGCTCATAATGGAGGGAAGCCTTTTTTCTGTATTTCCCCCATAGTATAAATTTATTGCTGACTGATATGTAGCCCAGAATGGCACCAAAATACTGCAACTCATTCTGCAAAAATAAACAATGTCTCATACAAAAAATGGATGGGTTTCAGTAGTGGCATCTTTAGGAATGTTGTTTTTTTAGAGTTGTACATCCTCATTGGACGTACTACGTACATGTGAACTGTGAGAAGATATTAGAGGCGTCCATGCAACAGTTATAGATCTTCATGTAGGAAATAATGACAAGAGCTCCTAAGCCCCAGTGAAAAATGTGCAATAGGGCCCGACCTACCATGTGCCATTTATGATGCTGGTGTCTTCTTATGTGACAGAGGGGTCTTTGGGTTCCCTCAGGTATCAGGGCCCGGATGAGATTGTTACCTCTGCATGCAATAAAGCTACCCCCTGCTAAGGACACATGGTTGACGGGTGGTGGTTTTAATAGTTTGAGGCAGTGGTTCCTTCACACTTGGAGTACCAAGACTAGGCCATGCTTCTGGAGAGGGGGAGGGGTGGGGGAGAATAAAAAAATACTGCACATATGTTCCAATCGGCGACCAATAGACCACACCCCAAAGCCTCCAAGACACTCCCAGTTTAATTATTTTGCAGCAGGCCAACAAGCTCCTGGGTCCCATTGCAAAATGTGTGCTAGGGCCCCCACTTATATTGGCTCTCTGCAATGTGAGTTACTAGAAGACTCTGCGTGCCATACTCTTTCTCTTTTCTTGGAATACATGGACTGTTGTCTTGTTTTCATCTGCATCTATACATTGCATATGGACGAGAGCGTACAAGCCATAGAGGCAGACAATGTGGCTGCTATGGGGCACTTGGAGAAGGGGTCCCACCCCTGGATGGGCCCATCCTCTTTGCCAATGGGGGGCAATATCCTGTGCGGGACTTCTCTCTCCAGAGGAACAGCTAAAAAGTGGGGAATTGGCACTTTGTGAATTGGGGAAAACAAACTCCATGCCCCTCTGTAATCAGTCACAAACCAACCTCTATAACGAGGAAGGTCGATTTTCATCTTTACCATGAGCCCTCCTCTTATAGACCATTCATTCATAACATTGGCCTAATATTGTGTAGTCGCCCTCCTGCCGCCCATACAGATGTGACCCGTCGAGGCCTGAAGTCCACAAGACGTCTGTAGGTTCCTGTGGTCTCTGGTACAAGACGTTGGCGGCAGATCCTGTAAGTTGTGAGGTGCGGCTTCCATGGATCGAACGGTTTCTCCAGCACATCCCACAGATGATCGATCGGATTGGGATCTGGAGAATTTGGAGACATCTTGAAGTCTTTGTCATGTTCCTCATCATTCCTGGACAATGTCTGCAGTGTGGCGGGGGCATTATCCTGCAGTGTGGCGGGGGCATTATCCTGCAATGTGGCGGGGGCATTATCCTGCAGTGTGGCGGGGGCATTATCCTGCAGTGTGGCGGGGGCATTATCCTGCAGTGTGGCGGGGGCATTATCCTGCAGTGTGGCGGGGGCATTATCCTGCTGACAGAGGGCACTGCCATTAGTGAATACTGCTGCCATGAAGGGGGAACTTGTCTGCAGCATGTTTAGGTCGGGGGTACGTGTCACCTCCGCATGAATGTCAGGACACAAGGTTTCCCAGCAGAACATTGTCCCGATCATCACCCTGCCCCCGCCGGCTTGTCTTCTTCCCACAGTTGGCTGGCACCCCAGGTCAGCTCTGTAGTGGCTGCCACTTTTGGAGGCTCAGCACCTGTAATCACTTGGAAATGGTTCAATACAATATTATAGAACGTCACATAAGAAGATTTATAATTGCAGTGATTTTTCTTTTCTTATCATTGTAATAACTTTAATGCAAAAATTCCTTTTCACGTAGACGTTCTGGGGTTCATTGTTTGCCCCAAAAAAATCATACACTTTTCCAGAAGATGAAGTTTGGGATTATGAGTTATTATATGGTAGTGATTCACTGGCCTTAAAATTAATTTTGCATCGTACTATATACGAGAAACTTTTGACGCAAAAAAAACAGTTATTATAATACAGATTTTCCCAAAAAATTGCAATGTGTCTGTTAAAAAAATAAAAAATAATCAATTTTAGCAAAAGCATGAAATAGATTTTGTAAGGCAAAAACGTATTATTTCCAATGCTATCATTTTCGGCAGAATTTTTTTTTATACTTTTGTGAAACAATTTAAGAGCACAATGTCAGCTGGACCCGGCTAATTCTTAAGCCATGTTCACATCTGTGTTGGAGCTTCCGTCGTAGATTCCATCAAATTTGATGGGAAAAATATCACAGCAAGCGCATGCCGGTCCTGCTGATGTCCTTTCAGCCCAATCGATGTTCACTTGACCCACCAACAATGTCCTGAGGCTTAGGCCCTGTTCACACAGAGTTTCTTGCAGGCAGAAAATTCTGCCTCAAAATTCCGTTTGGAATTTTGAGGCAGATTTTGATCTGCCTGCACGACGTTCGCTCGCGGCCATTGAGCGCTGCGGACAAAAACGCTGCGAATTACGGGGCGTTTTTTTTTCAATTCCCCAAGTGATCGTTGTATAGAAAAGTGTATAATACTGACCAATCAGTGTCATAGACTTCTCTTCATTTCAGCCCAGCTTGATTTAAAGCACAGCGTGATCTCGCAAGATCACGCTGTGACGTCACTTTTTCCCGCAGGTCCTTCACCGGAGCGACGGAAGACTGAACAGACATTGCCTCCAGCCGCTGCAGATTCGGATAAACGTCCTGGCACGGCTGGAGGCAATGTCTGTTCAGTCTTTCATCGCTCCGGTAAAGGACCTGCGGGAGAAAGTGACGTCACAGCGTGATCTCGTGAGATCACGTTGTGCTGTGAAACAAGTTGGGCTGGAATGAAGAGAAATGCATGATGCTGATTGGTCAGCGTCATACACTTTTCTATACAACGCCCACTTGATAAATAGAAAAAAAAAACGCCCAGTTGGGCGTTTAGAAAAAATTTGCACAAGTCGATCAATAAACGTTTTTAGAAAAATAAATAAATCAGTAGTTATCTACATCAAAGCGCCCATTAGATGAGGTAGGAGATAGGGAAGTTATAAACTGGAGACAGAACCTCTTTAAATCTGTCCTATTTAGGCAACAGGAAGACAAGAGAAAATAACACGAGGTGGTGGGGTGCAAGAATAAGAGAGACAGTGAGTCTTGTGCTATGCATTACCTGGTAAGGGAGTTTTGTGGCGGACGATGTATAGTAAATGGGATAGAATTTTAATTAAAAGGGGACACTGACTTCACACAGTTGAATTAAATGGAGCGGGCATGCATTGCTGATGACATCACTCACCAGCTCCTGCCTGCCCCTTCCCCCTTGCTTATGTGGCAGCCTAGAAAACGGTCCAGTCAGGGGACTGGACAGTTTTTTTACATTTGTCCCTTGACAGCCAAGGAAGGTCTTGCACCTCTAAATACAAAGCTGGATTATAGGGAGGGCACAAGAGGCACGTGCCCGAATCCTCCACCACTTTGTGGATTTAGGGGCCTCCACCACCATTTCTTCGGTTTTTCTGATCCATTTCCTAAAATTGCCACTGGATTGGGAGAACCAGTTATCCTGTTGAATGCAAGGACGATTTTGATGGGGTAAACTTTCTCCATTGTAGTCTAAGGGAGCCATTGGCTTGACTGTCTCTGTAACTCCAATAGACTTTAGTGGAGAGAACCACGCGCTTGGCCACCTCTACTATATTTGGTAATGATAAGATGTCAGGGATACGGGTCCAAGAGATAGGATAAAGGCCCCACCACATTTTTGCCCAGGGGCCTCCACCAACGTTGATCCAGCCCTGAATATAGATGTAGTTTAGATTATTAGTGGCGTTGCCTAAATGGTGAGAACTGCAACATAAAAACAGATGAAAGAGCAGCAGAAAATTGAAAAAGATTTCACATGAATATAACAGAACAAAGATCTACAGAAATATTTTAAAAAAAAGTTTAATTCAATTTTTCATTGACTCATTGCGAAGAAATTGATTATTTTTTATGTTTTTTTCTTTTTCATAAAACTTTAGAAGATGCATCTAGTACCCAGAGGAGGCCGAGGACGCACAACGAATGCTTGTTTCTGCGATTATAAGCGCGTTTCATGTAATTCTCTGAGCTGCGGATGTCTGCCTGGGATTCTAGACATCTTTGATTATCCTCCATTTATTACATTAGCTGCGGGCACAAAATACAACTCTGTTCTCAAGCACTTTTCTTGGTGAGAAAATGTTAGATAACGAGCAAGAAGAATCGCCAAATAACTAAACACGCAGATAATATGTCAACACGTTCCGCTTAATACAAGAATAAGTAATAATTGTTAGTTACCACATGTCTGATCATAATATGAGTGAATATAAACATCAAGGGAAAACAATCAGACATTTACTACTGCCACAAAATATAACTATGTCACAGCAGCTGTAAAATGAGCTTCAAAGAACATCACAGTCACAGCTAATACCAATATGACAGCAGCGCCGATCATTCCAGAGATACATGATAAAGATTTATGGTGCAATAGGTCTGGCTCAATACTTTATTTCACAAAAAATGTTCTTCCCATTTTGCATCAGAATGGAGCACAGAGTACTGCCCCCTATGTACAAGAATATAACTACTATTATACTGCCCCCTATATACAAGAATATAACTACTATAATACTGCGCCTATATACAAGAATATAACTACTATAATACTGCTCCTATATACAAGAATATAACTACTATAATACTGCCCCCTATATACAAGAATATAACTACTATAATACTGCCCCCTATATACAAGAATATAACTACTATAATACTGCCTCCTATATACAAGAATATAACTACTATAATACTGCTCCTATATACAAGAATATAACTACTATAATACTGCTCCTATATACAAGATTATAACTACTATAATACTGCCCCTATATACAAGAATATAACTACTATAATACTGCCTCCTATATACAAGAATATAACTACTATAATACTGCTCCAATATACAAGAATATAACTACTATAATACTGCTCCTATATACAAGAATATAACTACTATAATACTGCTCCTATATACAAGAATATAACTACTATAATACTGCCCCTATATACAAGAATATAACTACTATAATACTGCCCCCTATATACAAGAATATATCTACTATAATACTGCGCCTATATACAAGAATATAACTACTATAATACTGCTCCTATATACAAGAATATAACTACTATAATACTGCCCCCTATATACAAGAATATAACTACTATAATACTGCCCCCTATATACAAGAATATAACTACTATAATACTGCCTCCTATATACAAGAATATAACTACTATAATACTGCTCCTATATACAGGAATATAACTACTATAATACTGCCCCCTATATACAAGAATATAACTACTATAATGCTGCTACTATATACAAGAATATAACTACTATAATACTGCTCCTATATACAAGAATATAACTACTATAATACTGCTCCTATATACAAGATTATAACTACTATAATACTGCCCCTATATACAAGAATATAACTAATATAATACTGCCCATTTATACAAGAATATAACTACTATAATACTGCCTCCTATATACAAGAATATAACTACTATAATACTGCTCCAATATACAAGAATATAACTACTATAATACTGCTCCTATATATAAGAATATAACTACTATAATACTGCCCCCTATGTATAAGAATATAACTACTATAATACTGCCACTATATACAAGAATATAACTACTATAATACTGCCCCTATATACAAGAATATAACTACTATAATACTGCCCATTTATACAAGAATATAACTACTATAATACTGCTCCTATATACAAGAATATAACTACTATAACACTGCTCCTATTTACAAGAATATAACTACTATAATACTGCTCCTATATACAAGAATATAACTACTATAATACTGCCCCCTATATACAAGAATATAACTACTGTAATACTGTCACCTATATACAAGAATATAACTACTATAATACTGCCCCCTATATACAAGAATATAACTACTATAATACTGCTCCAATATACAAGAATATAACTACTATAATACTCCCTCCTATATACAAGAATATAACTACTATAATACTGCTCCTATATACAGGAATATAACTACTATAATACTGCCTCCTATATACAAGAATATAACTACTATAATGCTGCTACTATATACAAGAATATAACTACTATAATACTGCTCCTATATACAAGAATATAACTACTATAATACTGCTCCTATATACAAGATTATAACTACTATAATACTGCCCCTATATACAAGAATATAACTACTATAATACTGCCTCCTATATACAAGAATATAACTACTATAATACTGCTCCAATATACAAGAATATAACTACTATAATACTGCTCCTATATACAAGAATATAACTACTATAATACTGCTCCTATATACAAGAATATAACTACTATAATACTGCTCCTATATACAAGAATATAACTACTATAATACTGCCCCTATATACAAGAATATAACTACTATAAGGGCGGGTTCACACATAGCGGAATTTCACTTAAATTCCGCTGCGGACACTCCGCAGCGTTAATCCGCAGCGGAGCCGTTTCTCCATTGACTTTCACTTTAATTTAGCAGTGTTCGTTTACACGATGCGTACAATTCCGCTGCGGAGCATAGGCTGCGGAGCGGAATTTGGTGTCCGCAGCATGCTCTGTCTGTTGCGGAGCAGTGGCGGACTGGTTGCGGACTCATGGCGGAATTTCTCCATTGACTTCAATGGAGAGTCAAAATTCCGCAATGAAGTCCGCAGATCTTATGTGTGCTGCGGAGCGTATTGTTTTTACTACCATGACATTTCTTCATTCTGGCTGGACCTATGTATTTCTAGGTCTACAGCCAGACTGAGGAAGTCAATGGGGCTCCCGTAATGACGGGAGCGTTGCTAGGAGACGTCTGTAAATAGTCACTGTCCAGGGTGCTGAAAGAGTTACGCGATCAGCAGTAACTGTTTCTGCACCCGGGACAGTGACTACCGATCTCAATATACATGTATCTGTAAAATAAAATATAAGTTCATACTTACCGAGAACTCCCTGCGTCTGTCTCCAGTCCGGCCTCCCAGGATGACGTTTCAGTGTAAGTGACGGCTGCAGCCAATCACAGGCCAAGCACAGGCTGCAGCGGTCACATGGACTGGAGCGTCATCCAGGGAGGTCGGGCCGGATGCCGAAAGAGGGACGCGTCACCAAGACAACGGGCGGTAAGTATGAAATTCTTTGACTTTCACTAGGGAAAGTGCTGTCCCTTCTCTCTATCCTGCACTGAATAGGGAGAAGAGAAGCACTTTTCCTGCAGTCCGCAGCGGCCAGTCCGCATCAATTTTCTGCACATTTTGTGCAGATCCGCTGCAGAATCTGCAACGCAGATTCTGTGCGGCATTGATGCGGACAGTTGCGGAGGAATTCCGCCATGTGTGGTCATGCCCTAATACTGCCCCCTATATACAAGAATATATCTACTATAATACTGCGCCTATATACAAGAATATAACTACTATAATACTGCTCCTATATACAAGAATATAACTACTATAATACTGCCCCCTATATACAAGAATATAACTACTATAATACTGCCCCTATATACAAGAATATAACTACTATAATACTGCCTCCTATATACAAGAATATAACTACTATAATACTGCTCCTATATACAGGAATATAACTACTATAATACTGCCCCCTATATACAAGAATATAACTACTATAATGCTGCTACTATATACAAGAATATAACTACTATAATACTGCTCCTATATACAAGAATATAACTACTATAATACTGCTCCTATATACAAGATTATAACTACTATAATACTGCCCCTATATACAAGAATATAACTACTATAATACTGCCTCCTATATACAAGAATATAACTACTATAATACTGCTCCAATATACAAGAATATAACTACTATAATACTGCTCCTATATACAAGAATATAACTACTATAATACTGCTCCTATATACAAGAATATAACTACTATAATACTGCTCCTATATACAAGAATATAACTACTATAATACTGCCCCTATATACAAGAATATAACTACTATAATACTGCCCCCTATATACAAGAATATATCTACTATAATACTGCGCCTATATACAAGAATATAACTACTATAATACTGCTCCTATATACAAGAATATAACTACTATAATACTGCCCCCTATATACAAGAATATAACTACTATAATACTGCCCCCTATATACAAGAATATAACTACTATAATACTGCCTCCTATATACAAGAATATAACTACTATAATACTGCTCCTATATACAAGAATATAACTACTATAATACTGCTCCTATATACAAGATTATAACTACTATAATACTGCCCCTATATACAAGAATATAACTACTATAATACTGCCTCCTATATACAAGAATATAACTACTATAATACTGCTCCAATATACAAGAATATAACTACTATAATACTGCTCCTATATACAAGAATATAACTACTATAATACTGCTCCTATATACAAGAATATAACTACTATAATACTGCCCCTATATACAAGAATATAACTACTATAATACTGCCCCCTATATACAAGAATATATCTACTATAATACTGCGCCTATATACAAGAATATAACTACTATAATACTGCTCCTATATACAAGAATATAACTACTATAATACTGCCCCCTATATACAAGAATATAACTACTATAATACTGCCCCCTATATACAAGAATATAACTACTATAATACTGCCTCCTATATACAAGAATATAACTACTATAATACTGCTCCTATATACAGGAATATAACTACTATAATACTGCCCCCTATATACAAGAATATAACTACTATAATACTGCTCCTATATACAGGAATATAACTACTATAATACTGCCCCCTATATACAAGAATATAACTACTATAATGCTGCTACTATATACAAGAATATAACTACTATAATACTGCTCCTATATACAAGAATATAACTACTATAATACTGCTCCTATATACAAGATTATAACTACTATAATACTGCCCCTATATACAAGAATATAACTACTATAATACTGCCTCCTATATACAAGAATATAACTACTATAATACTGCTCCAATATACAAGAATATAACTACTATAAGACTGCTCCTATATACAAGAATATAACTACTATAATACTGCTCCTATATACAAGAATATAACTACTATAATACTGCTCCTATATACAAGAATATAACTACTATAATACTGCCCCTATATACAAGAATATAACTACTATAATACTGCCTCCTATATACAAGAATATAACTACTATAATACTGCTCCTATATACAAGAACATAAGTACTTCCCCCTTGTGTGTTTTTATAGCGTTACCCAACACTGTTGATTGTTTGCTGTCTCTTTGCCCCTTGACTGTCCTTGTTGTATTATATAACTCTTTAGAATCTGTTAATGGATATTTAAAGAGTCTCTGTCACCAGATTATAAGTGCCCTGTCTCCTAAGTCATATGATCGTCGCTGTAATGTAGATAACAGCAGTGGTTTTTATTTAGAAAAAACAATATGAGCAATTTTAGCTTTATGCTAATTAGTTTCTTAATGACCAACTGGGTGTGTTTTACTTTTTACCAACTGGGCGTTGTGGAGAGAAGTGTATGACGCTGACCAATCAGTGACCAATCAGTGTCATACACTTCTCATTGTTCCAGCCCAGCTTCTTTCACTGCACAGCGTGATTGGTCAGCCTCATACAGTCCTCTGTACAACGCCCAGTTGGTAAAAAGTGAAAACATGCCCAGTTGTCTATTAAGAAACTAATTAGCATAAATCTAAAATTGCTCATAACTTGCTCAAAAATGATTGTTTTTCAAAATAAAAAACACTGTTGTAATCTACATTCCAGCGCCGATCACATTATGTAGGAGATGGGGCACTTATAATCTGGTGACAGCCTCTTTAAGTTTATTTGTAGATGTGTTTGCGAAATAATTATGGAACTTTCTGGTTTTCTTAATTTGCTTTTTTTAAACCGAAGATGTGACATTCTTTTAGGTTTCCGATTTTAATAAAATATTTTTAGTGAATTATTGAACTTAGAAATCCAGAGTCTGGACCACCACCGATCAAAACGTCTTACTTGTCAATATGACATGTCAGAAGTTTGTTGACCGTTTAGTTACCCTTTAGGCTGGGTTCACACGACCTATTTTCAGACGTAAACGAGGTGTATTATGCCTCGATTTACGCCTGAACATACGGCTCCAATACGTCGGCAAACATCTGCCCATTCATTTGAATGGGTTTGCCGACGTATTGTGCCGACGACCTGTCATTTACGCGCCGTCGTTTGACAGCTGTCAAACGACGATGCGTAAAATGACTGCCTCGTCAAGGAAGTGCAGGACACTTATATACATTATATGCGGGACACTTCTATACATTATATGCAGGACACTTATATACATTATATGCGGGACACTTATATACATTATATGCGGGACACTTATATACATTATATGCGGGACACTTATATACATTATATGCGTGACACTTATATACATTATATGCGGGACACTTATATACATTATATGCGGGACACTTCTATACATTATATGCAGGGCACTTATATACATTATATGCGGGACACTTATATACATTATATGCGGGACACTTATATACATTATATGCAGGACACTTATATACATTATATGCGGGACACTTATATACATTATATGCAGGACACTTATATACATTATATGCAGGACACTTATATACATTATATGCAGGACACTTATATACATTATATGCGGGACACTTATATACATTATATGCAGGACACTTATATACATTACATGCAGGACACTTATATACATTACATGCAGGGCACTTATATACATTATATGCGGGACACTTATATACATTATATGCGGGACACTTCTATACATTATATGCGGGGCACTTATATACATTATATGCGGGACACTTATATACATTATATGCGGGACACATATATACATTATATGCAGGACACTTATATACATTATATGCAGGACACTTATATACATTATATGCGGGACACTTCTATACATTATATGCAGGACACTTATATACATTATATGCGGGACACTTATATACATTATATGCGGGACACTTATATACATTATATGCGGGACACTTATATACATTATATGCGTGACACTTATATACATTATATGCGGGACACTTATATACATTATATGCGGGACACTTCTATACATTATATGCAGGACACTTATATACATTATATGCAGGGCACTTATATACATTATATGCGGGACACTTATATACATTATATGCGGGACACTTATATACATTATATGCAGGACACTTATATACATTATATGCGGGACACTTATATACATTATATGCAGGGCACTTATATACATTATATGCGGGACACTTATATACATTATATGCGGGACACTTATATACATTATATGCAGGACACTTATATACATTATATGCGGGACACTTATATACATTATATGCGGGACACTTCTATACATTATATGCGGGACACTTATATACATTATATGCGTGACACTTATATACATTACATGCGGGACACTTATATACATTATATGCGGGACACTTATATACATTATATGCAGGACACTTATATACATTATATGCAGGACGCTTATATACATTATATGCGGGACACTTCTATACATTATATGCAGGACACTTATATACATTATATGCAGGACACTTATATACATTATATGCGGGACACTTATATACATTATATGCAGGACACTTATATACATTATATGCGGGACACTTATATACATTATATGCAGGACACTTATATACATTATATGCAGGACACTTATATACATTATATGCGGGACACTTATATACATTATATGCGGGACACTTCTATACATTATATGCGGGACACTTATATACATTATATGCGTGACACTTATATACATTATATGCGGGACACTTATATACATTATATGCAGGACACTTATATACATTATATGCGGGACACTTCTATACATTATATGCGGGACACTTCTATACATTATATGCGGGACACTTATATACATTATATGCAGGACAGTTATAAACATTATATGCAGGACACTTCTATACATTATATGCAGGACACTTATATACATTATATGCGGGACACTTATATACATTATATGCGGGACACTTATATACATTATATGCGGGACACTTATATACATTATATGCGGGGCACTTATATACATTATATGCGGGACACTTATATACATTATATGCGGGACACTTATATACATTATATGCAGGACACTTATATACATTATATGCGGGACACTTCTATACATTATATGCGGGACACTTATATACATTATATGCAGGACGCTTATATACATTATATGCAGGACGCTTATATACATTATATGCAGGACACTTATATACATTATATGCGGGATACGTATATACATTATATGCAGGACACTTATATACATTATATGCAGGACACTTATATACATTATATGCAGGACACTTATATACATTATATGCAGGACACTTATATACATTATATGCGGGACACTTATACACATTATATGCGGGACACTTATATACATTATATGCAGGACACTTATATACATTATATGCGGGACACTTATACACATTATATGCGGGACACTTATATACATTATATGCAGGACACTTATATACATTATATGCAGGACACTTATATACATTATATGCAGGACACTTATATACATTATATGCAGGACACTTATATACATTATATGCAGGACACTTATATACATTATATGCAGGACGCTTATATACATTATATGCAGGACACTTATATACATTATATGCAGGACACTTATATACATTATATGCAGGACACTTATATACATTATGTGCAGGACACTTATATACATTATATGCAGGACACTTATATACATTATATGCAGGACGCTTATATACATTATATGCAGAACACTTCTTTGGACGTAATTTGAGCCGTTTTTCATTGAATTCAATGAAGAACAGCTCTAAATTACGGCCGTCAATGACGCCTCACAAAATGCGAGGATGAGCAATTACGTCTGCAATTACGGAGCTGTTTTCTCCTGAAAACAGCTCCCTAATTTCAGACGTATCGGACGCTGTCGTGTGCACATACCCTTAAGATTGTCTTGACTGGATACATTGTAACAAACCCTCTGCTGTGAGATGTATTAGGTCTGTACAGGTTTTTAGCTTGTAGATGTTGCTGCACCTTGTGTTGTCATATTGTGTGAGAGGATGGATTTTATACTTCTGTACCTGTGGATGTTATCAAGAATGTTTCTAGTAATTGACAGCAAGCAGAGATCTGGAAAATGATGAGAAACTGAAACACAAAGGGGGGAATATAACAACTTTCCTACAACAATCTTCTGGCATAGAAATGTTGCAAACAGCCCAAAAGATACACAAATTGTGACTTCCTAGAACCCGATATAACCAGGAATGACGGAATCGAGGTTTTCACATCTCGACAGGAGACGACGGTTTGAGGGTTTGTTTTTACTGGATTTGCGTAGATTCCTTTCTACACGGAGAATCTGCAGCGTCTGACACATTTTGATGCCGTCGTGCTTTCATCTTCCAGGGAATAAGATAAAATATTTGTGTGTGCCATCTCCTAGCAGCCCGCAAAAATATTCCACCCGCCCGTGCCGCCCTCATCACACCCGGATTGCTTTGATCCCTTTTATCTGATCTGTAATCAGTTTCCCTTTTTAGTTGACTTTTAGGCCCAGGCCACATGATGACATTCCGTCATCCAAGAGTTGCGGAAAAAAAAGACTTGCTACTTTAAAGACTTGCCTTTCAGGGGCCTAGGAAAGCTGAGTGACTTCTCTTTTGGGAGCTATAATGGTGGCCAAGATTGTCTTCACCCAGCTTTCCCAGAAACAGATATAACTAAGACATACTTGCAAACTCTCCTGAAACGCCCGGGAGACTGTCCTGATGACCCCAACCCTCTTTACAATATATGTCCTGACGTCATCCTGAATTTATTTAGGGATCTGGTCTGGGGTCTGTATTTAAGGGGTCTGGGGTCTGTATTTATTTAGGGGTCTGGGGGTCTGTATTTAGGGGGTCTGGTCTGGGGTCTGTATTTATTTAGGGGTCTGGTCTGGAGTCTGTATTTATTTAGGGGGTCTGGTCTGAGGTCTGTATTTATTTTGGGGGTCTGATCTGGGGTCTGTATTTGTTTCGGGGTCTTGTCTGGGGTCTGTATTTATTTAGGGGGTATGGTCTGGGGTCTGTATTTATTTAGGAGTCTGGTCTGGGGTCTGTATTTATATCGGGGTCTTGTCTGGGGTCTGTATATATTTAGGGGGTCTGGTCTGGGGTCTGTATTTATTTAGGGGGTCTGGTCTGGGGTCTGTATTTATTTAGGGGTCTGGTCTGGGGTCTGTATTAGTTTAGAGGCTCTGGTCTGTAGTCTGTATTTGTTTAGGGGTCTGGTCTGGGGTCTGTATTTATTTTGGGATCTGGTCTGGGGTCTGTATTGATTTAGGGGTCTGGTCTGGGGTCTGTATTTATTTGGAGGTCTGGTCTGGGGTCTGTATTGATTTAGGGGTCTGGTCTGGGGTCTGTATTTATTTGGAGGTCTGGTCTGGGGTCTGTATTCCATATATGTTTAGTAGGTCTGGGGTTTATATTTGTTTAGGAGGTCTGGTTTGGGATCTGTATTTTTTTTTGTCTTTGCTCTGTAGGCAATCTCCTAGCCTCACCATGAGGTCCCTACAATGAGTTGGTTATGGAGCAGAGGTTGGAATCCGTTGACCGTCCCACCCGTTGAGAAGAAAATAAAGCTAGAATTTTGTAGCCGGCCGGTTATAAGGAGAAATAATTGAATGTCATTTCTTTCTCTGCACGGTCAAACACGTGGGGAGCTCATCTTCAGAGACCAGCATGACCGAGAACTTGGTGTCGTACCAAAATGCGTCAGCAGAACCCTCCACATCTTACATCTGGTTCACTGAGACAACGTTTCTGCAGCAGATGATGTGATATTTCTTGATTAGAGCAAAACAATAAGAACTCAGAACAAATTTGCACCATATTTTCAAATAACAATTTTCTTGGTTTTCTTCTCATTTCTCTTCAAAAACATCATCCAAGAAAGTGATGAAGGACCCAGAGCTGTGGAGAAGGATTGTGTGCGAGCTGCGGGCTCTTGTCACGCAGCCGATATCTCTCGTAGTGGAAAAAATTTGTGCAGAATTCAGGGCATACCTCAGATCTACAAGTCCACAGTCAATTCTGTTCTATGTAGCATGTGGCACATGTGCGGATTTAGCACAATGTCATTGCGGGTTTGGCGCAAAATCCTTGGCAGAAAATAACCCCTTCTGGTTACCCCCTCCCCCACACCTGAGACGACCTTCTTCTGGTTACCACCTCCCCCATCCCTGAGAAGCTGTGGACTTTGCTAGTAGAGTGCCTAAGCCTGGGTAGACCGCCATCCATGGCCAATAGTTTAAAAGAGTCCAAAGTAAAGTGCGAAGTTGTTGTTGGTGGAAATCGGTATAGGTGGAGTTTAGTACTTTAGCAGTTACAGAGTTGGGTGAGATTGGTGCTGACACGTTTCCGGCTTTTCATAATAGCATTGCGTATTTGTGGACTCGCAACACATAATCGCGATTTCTTTGCTCCAGATGTTTTCTGATTTTATCAAAACATTGATGCAAACTATTTTATGCTATTGAACATGAGTGTTGGAAGCTTCCTCCTTAAAGTGGTTTTCCACCTTCTGACAACTGATGACCTATCCACAGGATAGGTCATCAGTATGTCATCGGTGCGGGTCCGACACTCAGACCGCACACCTATAAGCCGCTCCGGTGGCCTGCGGGCACTGGATGTTGTGGCACATAATGCGATGTACGGAGCCGGAAGCAGTTGGCTCCGTACATAGCACAGCGGCCATGCTGCAGAACTGCAGGTCTGCTCCTATTCACTTGAATACAGTACTGCAGCTCGGCCGCTATTCCGTGGCACTGGTCCAGCTGATCTGTGCGGGGCCTGGGTGTCGGGCCCCCATAGATCATGTACTGATGACCTATCCAGTGGATGGGTCATCAGTTGTCAGAAGCTGGAAAACACCTCTCAAGGGGTTGTCCAGTTTAGAAAACCTTTTCATATACCCTATAAGGGGATTCTATTTTAATATTGGGGGGTCATCTGTTTAGGATCCTTATCTCTTGACCAGAGTAAAGAGCGGTTACATAGAGCGTCTCTGGAAGACCTGGAGATAATACATTGATATAACAGTATATAACACAGGATCAGTAAAGGATAAGTATTGTAATGTATGTACATAGTGACTCCACCAGCAGAATAGTGAGTACAGCTCTGGAGTATAATACAGGATGTAACTCAGGATCAGTACAGGATAAGTAATGTAATGTATGTACACAGTGTCTCCACCAGCAGAATAGTGAGCGCAGCTCTGGAGTATAATACAGGCTGTAACTCAGGAGCAGTACAGGATAAGTAATGTAATGTACACAGTGACTTCACCAGCAGAATAGTGAGCGCAGCTGTGGAGTATAATACAGGATGTAACGCAGGATCAGTACAGGATAAGTAATGTAATGTATGTACACAGTGACTCTACCAGCAGAATAGTGAGTGCAGCTCTGGAGTATAATACAGGATGTAACTCAGGATCAGTACAGGATAAGTAATGTTATGTATGTACACAGTGACTCCAGCAGAAAAATAGTGAGTGCAGCTCTGGAGTATAATACAGGATGTAACTCAGGATCAGTACAGGATAAGTAATGTGATGTATGTATACAGTGACTCCACCAGCAGAATAGGGAGTGCAGCTCTGGAGTATAATAGAGGATGTAACTCAGGATTAGTACAGGATAAGTAATGTAATATATGCACACAGTTACTCCACCAGCAGAATAGTGAGTGCAGCTCTGGAGTATAATACAGGATGTAACTCCGGATCAGTACAGGATAAGTAATGTGATGTATGTATACAGTGACTCCACCAGCAGAATAGGGAGTGCAGCTCTGGAGTATAATACAGGATGTAACTCAGGATCAGTACAGGATAAGTAATGTAATGTATGTACACAGTGACTCCACCAGCAGAATAGTGAGTGCAGCTCTGGAGTATAATAGAGGATGTAACTCAGGATTAGTACAGGATAAGTAATGTAATATATGTTTACTGTGACAAGACTGCAATTCAACTTCTTATGTAGATTAAATCTATATGTAAACTACAAATGTTATTCAAAGTTGAACCTGCACTGTTATACATAAATCACTTTGAACTAAAAGAAAACATCCCTGAATTAACAATTGATAAAGGAAACTCTGCTGAATGTTCCAATCAGACTAAAGCATGTCACGGTAAAATTAAAATTCACTTCATCAAAATTTTTGGCATCTCAAGTCTGTACAGATTATTTCAAACTTTACACTTCCAAAAAAATAAAAATACTTTAAAATATAATCTGACAAGAGAAAGAAATGCATTACAAAGTTTGCCTGAAAATCCCGATATTATAAAACCAACAGACAAGAGATGTGCTGTTATACTCAATAGAGAACATTATATAACTGAATGTATGAAGATCCTGTATAAAAATCCAATACAACCACCGAGTCGCCCACTTATCTCTAGCATCAAACCTACAACAAGCAATTTATCTGACTACATTGACTCATAGATGCAAAAATAAGTAATACAACAAGCAGCAGATTGCAGAGATTCCTCTCAATTAATCCATGAATGATATCACTGGGAAAATGGGAAGCTCTCAGTTATTATGTACGTCACCTCTTGGTATAGTAAGTCCATACTCTCTACTCTTAGCTGAAATCCATCACTACCAATTGAACAGATGCAATTCATAATAGAAGGTATCGGATTAATTCTTTATCACAATTTATCTTACATTCCAGCTTTAAATATAAAAGCAAAAAAAGGAACAGCGATGGGATATAGATTCGCCCCTAGTCCTGCAAATTTATTTATGGGGGAGTTTGAGTGTATTCACATCATTAATAATTTCTCATTTGGAACTAATAACCTTTTATGTTGATTAATTAAAGTTTATTTATCATTTGGAGCGGAACCCTACATGATTGAAATCTTTTAGAGGAAAATTTTATTAGAACAAACTGGACGATAACATTGACTTCTTCAGTATCATATTAACAATTCTTTTCAGACCTATTAATATCTAATGAGACTGAGAACGGCCGATGTGTTTCCCGACTCACTACAAAAGCGCAATGTCAATAGCTTCCTGCATTTCTCCAGTTCTCATTATAACAAGTGGCCGACATTCCTTATAGTCAGTACAAGAGACCGAGGAAGAACTGTCCAAACACAAAGATCTTCAAAGATCAGTCAAAAATGATTTATAACAGATTTCAACAAAAAGAATTTCCTAAAGAATTGTCAACTTGCAATCACAAATGAAGAAAAACCTACAACATTATTGTATAACCGCTGATACTAATAGTCAAATCAGACAAATCCTAATAAAACGCTGGCAAATTTTACTAGAAGATTCCTATCTGAATAAGATCATTCCAAAGAAACAAAAACTTACATTCAGGTGAGCAGCAACCTTAAAGGGAACCTGTCGCCAGCATTTCACCTATAGAACTCTCCTCACCCCTCGCTGGCCGCTGCTGTCAGTAGTTCATTGCCGTTATCCCCTCTCCTAAGCTCCTCCTCCAACCGTAAATAACGGTCTGCAAACATTTTGCGCATTTTATGGTAATAATGCTGCTGTCTCGTTCCCTCCTGCTGGAACCCCCAGTGATCAGCTGTGATCTGTGGGTAAACTTGGCAGTAAGTGTTCAGTTTCTCTGCAGCGCCACCACAGGAGAAATGAAGCATTACACAGTGTCCATTCATATCAATGTGTTATCTGTGTGATACAGGACAGGACAGATCCTCCAGAGAGAGAGAGAGAGAGAGAGAGAGAGAGAGAGAGAGATGCTCTATGTAACCGCTCTTCAGTCTGACCAAGAGATGAGGCTCCTGAACATGGGACCCCCCTCTATTATCTCAAAATTCACTAATAGGGGGTATGACAATGGGTTTCCTTAACTGGACAACCCCTTTAAGTCTGAAAATTTTCCTTAGCGTTGTAGAAAGAATTGGCATAGAGGTCTTCGTCCACAGGAGCTCCCAATCTAATTTCCCTATCTGACAATAATCTATCACTCCCATTATCTCTGTTCCCAAGAGCTCACAATCCAATCTTCCCTTATCACATACAATGTATCACTTCCAATATCCCTTTGTATCCCTTTCCTCAAAAGCTCACAATCTAATCTGCCCAGGTCTCGCACAATCTCATACACCCGCTGTAAAGGATTTGCCAGACACAGCTTCTGTGTCAACGCCCGTGGGCAATCAGTCTGCACCTGCTCCTAAGTCTGAGAGACTGACTCCATCTTCCACCACTCAGGAGGGTAGGCTTAGGAGTGGGAGAGCCTATCACAGCCTGGCCAGATGGAGCTAGTTCCCGCCCACTGTCTATTTATACCTGCTTTTCCTGTTCCTCCTTTGCCTGTGATTCTTCTATGCTTGTTTCCTGGCTTGCTGCTGCTGCTTGTACTACTCATCCTCTGCTTGTTATTGACCTTGGCTTTCTGACCACTCTCCTGCTCAGCGTTTTGTACCTCGCTCTCTCCTGGTTTGACTCGGCTCGTTCACTACTCTTGTTGCTCACGGTGTCTCCGTGGGCAGCTGCCCCGTTTCCCTAGCTTCTGTGTACCCTTGTCTGTTTTGTCTGTCTTGCACTTACTGAGTGTGGGGACCGTCGCCCAGTTGTACCCCATCGCTTAGGACGGGTCGTTGCAAGTAGGCAGGGACTGAGTGGCGGGTAGATTAGGGCTCACCTGTCTCCCTACCCTGTCATTACACCCGCTAGGACCCAATCAAACAGCTCCTCATATCTCTGCTTCCTGGACTCTTGTGAGTGGGAGAGGGAGATATTAGGGTCAACTACCAGTCATATTGAAATTTTTAGGTTTTGGATTTCTGTAGAATAATGGTTGTATTTAATCCCTGTATGCAATTCTTCGATTTTACTTCATATCCAGGACTCCTCATTATTTCTAATCAGCTGCTCCATGGAAATCACAGTCGCTGGCTGTCAGAGCTGATAGAAAGCCTCCCTTACACTAGTGACAGTCACGTTGTGACATTGAGATCGTCGCCTCGGTGACCGGCGTCTACATCAGGATGTTCCGGCACTGCACGCAGGTCATTAAAATAAGGAGTTGAACTCAGAGATTTCTATCTGACCTATTACAAAAATATTACAAACTTTATTATTATGGAATCAAAAAGGGTGAATCTGTCCATGAGATCATTCCCGTAAATATAATAAAACCCTCATTTGATAATAAAAAAAAGAATTGGGTCATTCATTGTTTGGCACAATGACTACACGGGTGTACGATGTCCAAAAACATGAAGGTCAAAAATAAGAAATCTGTCCCCCTGAGGCTTCGATGCCAGGTCTGACACATTGGCTGGTCAACAGTATTTTTGCAGTAGAAAATGCCACACTTGCTCTAAACTTTGCCTCACCCATGCTTAATGTTAAAGTGCTCCCATCCCATATTTTTGACCAGGAGAACATGCAAAAAAGTCATACAGACGCTCTAAGATTTTGGGGTATGAGTGTTTGCCATTTTCTTCTTCTGTTCTGCTGTAAAGATCTCTGCTACACTTTTTTCACATATTTACCTTAATTGTCTTTGGTTGGCTTTACCTATGGCATCAAGAGCTTTCTTGGCGATGGGCTACTGGACAAAGACCTTCGGGTCTACCCGGCATCACACAGATGTGCAATTAATGTGGACAACACAGTATTCAGCTGTGCGAACTCCAACATTTGGTGAAGACCTTTTAGTGGCCACTCTCAAGCTGGGACCACACAGTGATATTGGTCTCAAGACAATCTCACAAAAGAAGTAGTTTCCATTTGACAACACAAAATTTGTGTGACTTAAAGGGTGATTTCATCAAAATGCAACATCATATACGGTACAAGATAAGTTCTAAAGTTCTAAAGTCTATGACCCCCCCAAAAGAAGTGGCCAAAGTACTCTTGTAGATCACTGAACTCCTTGAGAACCTAGAGAATCTTTGGAGATATCTGTCCCTCAGAACCTCTGACAACAGTCTTAAAAGAAATTAAGGAAACCTCCAGCAGAGAAGCATAAAGTCCCTTGTTGGTTCCCCCCTTAATTTTTCTCAAAATGACAAACGTGATGAAAACCAAAAATTAAAAAACACCTACTTAACAATCACCAGTCCAGTGTTCAGTCCTGGCCAACACTTTTATTTTCTATCTCAAAGTGAGTGACCCAGCTGGCGTTTAGCTCCCTATTTGTTGGGCACGGGTCATAACTAATGTCTCAGCAGAATCGATAGACGTGACTTTTTATAATTTCGCATTTTCACACCCGCCTTGTCTCACAGGTTGGAATGTAATATAGTTGGGAGACTTTTTGTAAATCTTTTTTATTTCAGTACACAAAAATTATTTAGGATGCTACCCTGGGAATAAAAATTCAGATTGGTTGTCTGAAAGTCTACATAGGAAATTCTCCCTCTTTACATGTTATGGCTGACACACTACAGCGTCGGTCGAAAGCACTGCTGAGGGGCAAAGAACAGCTTGGTAACCACTTCTTTTGGGCACGGGAAGTTTTGTGAATGTTCGAGGGGCCAAGCTGAAATTTTTTGCTTGGAGTTACACTTTAAAAATTGGGAAGCTTAAAGTGTTTCTTAAAGGGATCCATTACATATAATAGATATTTAGGATGATAATGCTAATCCCTGGGGCACAGTTAATTCTTGCCTGAGCCAGACACAACTGATGGAAACATTTCACACCTTGAGCACCTATCCAGTGGCCATAGCCGGACAGAAAAACGTGGCACTCTATGAAAGTTTAAGAAGTGGACACAATTGCACCCACTTAAGGTCACTGCTTTTTTATCATAAAACTGATCCCATACTTTCCTATGGCGCACATTTTGTGGCCCGGGAACATGAGTTTTTCCGGCAGACGTCCTCCCACCTGTTGTTTCCAGGTCAGGCAAAGAGAACTGGCAGGATACAACTGATGTATGTGACCCATATTGTGTGGCCCATATTATGTGATTTAGGGGGGCGGTAGGTACAGTCTTCCCAGCCTAAACACCAGCACTTTTTTTTTTTTCTAATCGTCCGTTATTTATTGGATTAATCCTGCCAGGACCAGGACCATGTGCACAATGACAACCAGAGCTGAAGATCCGTAAGTGGGGAGAGTTGAGTATACAGTCAATGTAATTTAGGGGTCCGGTCTGGGGTCTGTATTTAGGTGGTCTAAAGTAATGTAGGGGTCTGGTCTCGAAGTCGACATTTTTTTTAAAGGTCCGGTCCTGGGTCTGAATTAGTTCAGGGGTCCGATCTGGGGGTCTAAATTTGGTTAGGAGTCTGTCTGAAGCTGCATTCATTAAGGGGTCTGGTCAAGGTTCTGGATTAATTTAGGGAACTGGTCTGATGTCTGAATATATTGAGTCTGGTCCAGGGTATGGATTAATTTTGGGGTCTGGTTTAAGGTTTGAATTAATTTGGGGTTCCGATGTAAAATAATTTAGGGATTTTGTTTCGGTGTCTGAATTTATTTGAATTTAGTCTGAATTAGTATGTCGGTCCGGTCTGGGATCTGAATTAATTTAGGGGTCTGAATTTGTGTTGCTGTATAGACTGGAGACAGCTGCAGAAGTGAGGGGTCAAGGCTGTCTGGGCAGCAAATTCTACAGTCGTTAGGTTAAGTCGTCATGGCGGCCTGGTCCGGATGGAGGAGAAAAGGAAAACGGACGATACCAATCAGAAGACGTCACCTGTGAGTCACTTTATGTAATTGTTGTATATTCTGCCTGCATGTGATCAGTACTGTATTCACTTATATAGCCTGCAGTGTGATGATACTCAGAGCATTAGCGTAGCATTGGTATCTGACCACTATATGGTGACTTTATGGCGGTATTATCAGTTATATTGGTCTTTGTAGAGTAGGAGTGTACACTTGTCACTGACTGTAAGATCGAGTGTACGCCTGTCTCTGACTGTGTGATCAGGTGTTTCTATGTTCCACCGTTATTCTCCTTCTTGTGCTGACGGTATGACTTACATATTCAAGGGAGTAGCGAGGGACTAGACTAACCACATGAATGCACCGTGGCCACCTGTGGTGCCAATCTGGAGGCCAGTAGTATTACCCCCCTTCACCAACTCTTTAGAGACAGGACTTTTCCTTCTCCTAAAGAGTCAGGGTTTATCACCTTGTGCACATGTCCAATGTCCATAGTCGGACAGAGAAACATGGAATGCTACAAAAACTGATGAAGACCCATTTATATATGTCTGGCCCTCATATTCTGATCCCATAGGATGTCTTCGGCATTGGGATGGCGTCTGTCGGAAAAACTGATGCCGCTGGACACAAAACTGATCCTATGGGATCAGTTTTAGAATCAATTTTTCTGTTCTTTTTATTAGCTGGAGGGAAAAAAACATGAGGGCCAGACATATGCGAATGGGCCCTTAGTGGGTGCAATTCTGCCCACTTATTCAGTCTTTTTAGGCCACTATACCGGGAGTCTAACTCAGTGACGGGTTCCCTTTAAGAAGACTCTCACACTTGGCCATGATCTGTCAGTAAAATATGGTCTGTTGGGTCCTGTAATCACTTCATTAAGGGCAGTGAATGTGTCTCGGATTCCTCCTTTTAGTGCTGATCGGCTGGTAGTGAAGTCTTTGTTGTAAATTGTCATTTGCTTGCACAAAAAAATCCATGCCTGAAGTCAGCACATGTGCTCCAATTAACGCTGATGAGGGACAGTCATTTTTAGTTGGGCGATCAATACCAGCGCTCGATCAATCCTGGTTTGTTTTAGAGATGCTTCCAGGAATCTGTCAAGGTCAGGGTCACTTCTTGGAGCCCAGTAGTCATTTCATATGCTGCAAAGTAAATTTTTGATAAATATCCAAGAAGTTATGTTAATCTGAATACCCTCAGCATGCCCCACGCTAATCAAGTGACACTTTGTTATTTTATATTTGTGTTTCAAAGAATTGGCTTTTCCATCTTGTTTATAGCATGTGACACTTATGGACAGATTCCGCTTTAATGGAGTCACGATGGAGGCTACTTATAACATGATGGGGATTACCATAGAAACTGGTGAGAATCTTAATGTCAATTGACAAGGAATTTTTGTACAGGGTTCGTCATCATGATTAAACTGTAGCTCCCTGGTGGCAAAAAAATTCCTAATCCTAAAATGGCCATGGACAATAAAACCTATGTTCTTAGATTTTTCTCCTTTAGGTGGGGGCGCCAGTTGTTAAAGGGACATACCTTAAAAAAGGACCTGCCACCACGCCCTAACATCCAATTTGAATATATTGCCTTGAGCCCCCTCCCTCTCCGTTTTCATCGCCTTTTTTTTTTAGTGACACCCCCACCAATCCTGAGTAATTGTCCTTCGTTCTTCTGGTGCACAATATGGTAATTTACTATAGCTAGCCAATGGGGTGTGGAGCCATCTTTAGCATGAGGCAGGTTGTGAAAAGCCTTGCCCAGCATGATCTCGCGAGAAGACTTCTCACCAAGCACATTTGTCATAATCTGATTGGGAGGCAGTGAAGATCGATCTACCCAGATAGATTATAATGCACACCCTCGTTGACTAACTACCGGGAATTACCATATCAGGCACTAAAAGAACTGGAGACAATTACTCAGGAATGGAGGGAGCAGAACAAAAAACAAGCCAATGGAAACAGGTGAGGAGCGGGGGCTAAAGGTAATATATGTAAATTGGTTTTAAGACCTGTTGACATGTCCTCTCTGCAACAATTGGAAAATTGTTCCTACTATTGCAAATATCCTTAAAGGGGCTGTTTAACTAGGACAAGCGCTTTCCTGCAGCAGCTCCCCCATTAGTGACTTGATCGTTCAGGATCTGGCTGTTGGAAGCTCCATTGAGCAACTATTATTATTAGGGTAAGCTCCAGGAGAAATGAAGTGTTACATGACAAAGTCAATGAGCAACCTTGTAACATATGGTTCCTCCAAGTCTTCCAGAGAGCCAAGTTTTGTAGTGGCTCTGCGCCCTGGTTTGTAACAGTGGGAGGGGTCCTAAGTAGGGGACCTCCATGTATGAAGTCCATCAAATTGCTCGTCTTCAGTATTACCGTGACTGAAGACCATGGACGATGTTTTGTTTGGCATGTGTTCATCCCTTCTACTTGAGTCGTACCCAAGACCAGACTGAGGTAAGGGAAACCACTTAGGTGCCAAAAGGAGCTACATCTGAATATGACAAAATATAAACTATATACAGTATTAGTCATATGACAGCTAGTACCCCAGATAACAGATGAAGCACTAGTCGTTCCATTCACTTCTGATAGAGGTTGGTAAAGTAAAATTATTTGTACTAATCTCTTAATGCTCGGTCTTGGTCAAGGGAAGAAAACAGCCTAAGAATTTGCAGGTGAGTAGATGAAAAGTGGACAACAACGACACCATACAAATGGGACATCAAACCAATAGACACCAGGAACTGGTGATAAAATGTTCGGGGCTGGGAGAATGGACCTAAAAAGTCTAAGCTGCCACTGATGTGCTTACATGATGTTAAAACTAGATTTTATGGGGATGACTGCAAAGCTAGGAGGCTACGGTGCCCAAAAGTACGTAGGACCCTCTGCTCGCAAAGGTGAGACATTGTGTATATTCTGTACTGTGACATCACTGTGTTTATTTTCCCTGTGCTGTGTCATCATTGTATTTATTATCTCTGTACTGTGACATCATTGTATTTATTATCTCTGTACTGTGACATCACTGTGTTTATGATCCCTGTGCTGTGACATCACTGTGTTTATTATCCCGTACTGTGACATCACTGTGTTTATTATCCCGTACTGTGACATCACTGTGTTTATGATCCCTGTGCTGTGACATCACTGTGTTTATGATCCCTGTGCTGTGACATCACTGTGTTTATGATCCCTGTGCTGTGACATCACTGTGTTTATTATCCCGTACTGTGACATCACTGTGTTTATTATGTCTGTACCATGACATCATTGTATTTATTCTCTCTGTATTGTGACATTAAGGTGGGGTATTATCTCTGTTTTTAAACATTATTGTATTTATTAGCTCTGTACTGTGCCATTACTATGTTTATTATCTGTATACTATAAAATCATTGTGTTTATTATCTGTATACTATGACATCATTGTGTTTATTATCTCTGTACTGTGACATCATTGTGTTTATTATCTGTATACTATAAAATCATTGTGTTTATTATCTGTATACTATAAAATCATTGTGTTTATTATCTGTATACTATGACATCATTGTATTTATTATCCCTGTACTGAGACATCATTATATTTATTATCTCTGTACTGAGACATCATTGTGTTTATAATCCCTTTATTGGGACATCATTGTGTTTATTACATCTGTACTGTAACATTACTTTGTTTATTATCCCTGTACTGTGACATCATTGTGTTTATTATCCCTGTACTGTGACATGACTGTGTTTATGATCCCTGTACTGTGACATCACTGTGTTTATTATCCCTGTACTGTGACATCACTGTGTTTATTATCCCTGTACTGTGACATCACTGTGTTTATTATCCCTGTACTGTGACATGACTGTGTTTTTTATCCCTGTACTGTGACATGACTGTGTTTATGATCCCTGTACTGTGACATCACTGTGTTTATTATCCCTGTACTGTGACATCACTGTGTTTATTATCCCTGTACTGTGACATGACTGTGTTTTTTATCCCTGTACTGTGACATGACTGTGTTTATTATCCCTGTACTGTGACATGACTGTGTTTTTTATCCCTGTACTGTGACATCACTGTGTTTTTTATCCCTGTACTGTGACATCACTGTGTTTTTTATCTCTGTACTGTGATATCACTGTTTATTATCCCTGTACTGTGACATCACTGTATTTATTATCCCTGTACTGTGACATCACTGTATTTATTATCCCTGTACTGTGACATCACTGTGTTTATTATCCCTGTACTGTGACATCACTGTGTTTATTATCCCTGTACTGTGACATCACTGTATTTATTATCCCTGTACTGTGACATCACTGTGTTTATTATCCCTGTACTGTGACATCACTGTGTTTATTATCCCTGTACTGTGACATCACTGTATTTATTATCCCTGTACTGTGACATCACTGTGTTTATTATCCCTGTACTGTGACATCACTGTGTTTATTATCCCTGTACTGTGACATCACTGTGTTTATTATCCCTGTACTGTGACATCACTGTATTTATTATCCCTGTACTGTGACATCACTGTGTTTATTATCCCTGTACTGTGACATGACTGTGTTTTTTATCCCTGTACTGTGACATCACTGTGTTTTTTATCCCTGTACTGTGGCATGACTGTGTTTTTTATCCCTGTACTGTGTCATCATTGTATTTATTATCCCTGTACTGTGACATGACTGTGTTTATTATCCCTGTACTGTGACATCACTGTGTTTTTTATTCCTGTACTGTGACATCACTGTGTTTTTTATCCCTATACTGTGACATCACTGTGTTTTTTATCTCTGTTCTGTGACATTCCTGTGTGCATTATGGCTGAGTAAAGGCAAATGATACTGACTGGAGACAAAAGTATTTATAAACATTTCATGTTCTGAACTCGCTACTGGAGGTCTTCATAGTGGAACGGGTCCCATTCCAAACTTTCCTATGGGGTCCCATAACTGTTTGTCACGTCCCAGATAGTAATGAAATGCATTATCCAGATACTTTTTCCCAGCTTGTAAATTTCCTGTTTGTTAATAAAACCTTTTTTCCCCTATACAGCGTCTTCTTGTGCAGCGAGCGGCTTTGTATCTTGTGTGTGGCCGTCTCTACCTCATGAAATATTCCCAATGATCAGACACAATTGAGATATTTTCCTGTAAATTGTTCTTGCTGTACACAAATGGCCATCGCACTCAGACGATCGCTGCAATAATTGACACAATTTCACTTTGTTGCAGAATAATAAGAATTTCCTTCCTGTTTATTCTGCAAAATCTGATTGCTTTCGTATTTCCCTGCGGTGAATCCCAAGGTTTTTTCTATCATTTTGCGTCGCTTTTATGCTGCCGGGAATAAGGAGATAAATGGCTTTTTTTGTTAAATTACAGAACTTTGGCATCAAAAAAGCCTTTAAAATGCATTAAACACTGGCAGGTATTTTTCATTGTGCGCGGTGCATGAAGAGATGTAAGATTTCTATTCAACACATCTCGATTCATTCAGTTCTCTATTATAATCTGTTATATGGGACCTCCATCCATGAAATGATGTGACCCCACTTTCCCTCACTCCTAGTAATATAGTATGGGCTAGATAGAGAGGTTAACCCATTATCTGCTTCTTTTAAGAACTTTACTAGTGCCTTAAAGGGGTGGTCTCATCCCAGACAACCCCTTTAATATTGGGGCTGCCGAAGCAATCAATCAATTGATCATTTTGGGTCTTGCTGTAGAGACCCCTGGAAAATTGGTTGATTTTCCCCTGCAATATCCGCTACAGAGTACATGGTGGCCATCGAGATGAATCTTGTTAGCGGCTCTCCACTATGGGTCCCCGATAGTCAGCTTTGGGGGATCGACTTACCAAAAAGCAGAGTTGTAGCTTTCCTTCACCAGGGGAAAACATTCTGTTTGCTGCCCTATCACTGTATCTAAATATCCTGGTCCAGCCAGAGTGGCTTGTTAGCGCCCCCTCCTGGCACCCAGCACTAACACCGCCAGATCCCACCTAACTACGCCCTATAAAAAAGGGATGTTCTGATAGGTTGATTACCTCTTTATAGTAAAAGGCCTGTAAGCTGCCTCCAGTGCTGAGGTCTAGCGGAGCTTTTCCCAGATTAGGAGATATGGGGTGCTCGAGTTTGGTCACCCGCTACTCCAAACATGTTATGGCAATGGCTAACCATTAAAGTACATGAAAAATATACAAAAATTTCTGCAGCTTTTTAATGTAGTTCGTGATTAAATTTAGTCTTATTTTCAAAAACTTTGCTTATTGTCAGCGAATTGAAACCTCCATAGTTATCACAACCTCGCCTTGCTGTCATAGATTATGGAGATTGTAAAGGGGGCATAGCTAAAGGCTCATGGGCCCCGGTGCGAAAGTCCTTCTTGGCCCCCCCCCAACTTCTCTTTATGGCCGACGGCCCGCAGATTTCAGCTGCATGGCTGGTTCTCCCAGCAGTCAGGAGCTTTGCTAAGGTCTTAAGACAACAGGAGAAATAGCCCCAATACATAATGTTTTGCTTACCCCCAAATTTTTATTATACACAGCCGTGTCCCATTATTATGACCACCTCCTACTTTCGACATCGGCAGCGCGTAGCCCATGTATGAAGTGATGTGTCGTGGTCTGGCTGTGTGGGAATATAAGGGGTGCGGTCGGCTGTCTGATCACATATCACTCATTGTTTTCATGGGTAACAGGTACGATTTATCAGAGTTGCAAAAAGGGCTTATTATCGGCTTTCGGGCCAGGGTGTCTGTATTTCTCACACAGCGCAGTTTCTAGACTGTTCGCGTGCTGCTGTGGTGACAATGAATCGGGAGTGGACAAATGGCGCGACGTGGAAACTGCGGAGCACCACGCGCCATTGATGTGAGAGGTGAACGTCGGCCACATAGGTGCGCGAGGGCAGAACGACACACTACAGTGGAGCAGCTCACCGTGATAATCATCCAGGGAGCGACCAGACATTCGTCTAAAACTACAGTTCAGCGAACCCGACTGCGTATGGGGCTCCAAAGCCGACGGACGTCAGGATCGGAGTCAGACCACCGATGATTGGTAAAGTATCGTCTTCTCCGATGAGTCACGTTTTCGGCTTCATGGAGTGGATGGACGTTGGCACGTCAGGCAACAAACATCAGAGAACAAACTCCCTGCAACCATTGCTGGAAGAACACAAGCCGGTGGCGGCAGCGTTATGGTCTGGGGGATAATTCATGGCGTTCTCTGGGTCACTCATCCATGTGGAAGGCTGTGAAGAGATTTGGGTGTGAATCCATCTTTGCAGATCACGCCCCCCCCCCCCCCCCCCCCATACATGCTGATTGTCTTCCCTGGGGCAGATGGAATCTTCCAGCAAGACAATGCAACAAGTCACACGGCTAGAAATGTCCGACGGTGGCTGGAAGAGCCCGACCAAGACCTCCAAGTACTTCCCTGACCCCCTAATTCCCCAGACTTGACCCCAATGAGCATCTGTGGGACCTCGATCGTCTTGTTCTCTCTATGGATCCTCCCCCCTCACACCCTCCAGCAAATGTGGGATGTTCTGCAGTCCGCAAGGCTCCAGATACCGGAGACCACCGACCAACACCTTATAGATCACTCCCGGCCCGTCTACTGCTGTCCGTGCTGCACACGCCGGTAAGGGTATGTTCACACGGCAGTGTCCGTTACGGCTGAAATTACGGTGCTGTTTTCAGGAGAAAACAGCTCCGTAATTTCAGCCGTAATGGCATGTGCAGGCGTCTTTCGCTGCGTCCATTACGGACGTAATTGGAGCTGTTTTTCCATGGAGTCCATGGAAAACGGCTCCATTTACGTCTGAAGAAGTGACAGGCACTTCTTTGACGCGGGCGTAAAAAAATGACCGTCAGCACAGAACATCATAAGACCCATTCAAATGAATGGGCAGATGTTTGCCGACACTTTTGAGCCGCATTTTCGGACGTAATTCGGGGCTAAAACGCCCGAATTACGTCCGTAAATAGTGTGTGTGAACCCAGCCTTACTCTGGATATTACCTGCTGCTCAGAATAATGTTGCTCCACTGTTAAATATATATTGGAGGCAACATATCTATAAGACTGCGACCCCTATAGCTCCGCCACATGACAGGATTAGAAACACCAGATCAGCAGACAGTATCACACATGATAGGATTAGATACAGGACCCAGCAGACAACATTCTTATACTTACCCTCTTCGCTCCTGAATCGGGTCCTCTTCCTCTCCGCGAGCAGCGTCACAGCCTCACATTCAGCGTCACAATAGCGCACATAACATTCTGACGTCGTGATGCTGAAAGGCGTCAGGACTCAGCGCTGCGCCAGGACCTGTGACTCAGAAGCAGGGTAAGTATATACTGTCACTGTAGTAACAGGGTTCTGTGTAGTTTACTACATATGCCCCAGTTTATACAGTATCTGTGGAGATACACGATAGGGGGGGGTACATGGACCCCATTGGCTTTGTGGCCCAGTCACAATTGTGAACGCTTCAAACAGTAAAGCTACACCAATGACTGTCAGTGACAAGCAATCATCTAAAAGCAGCACATCCTCTCCTGATTTATTCCTGCCCACACAGCTTAGCGTTTGTTACAATGTTTCAGTGCAGACGATACTCTGAGAGCTAAAAACAGCGGGAGAATAAATGTCTTTCCTGTCCAGGACTTTGCACTGATCGCTGTCGCTTACACTGATACATTATTACAAACTGCATCTCTGTGAGCAGGACTAGTTCTCTATTGTTTTTACGGCTTTTGTAAACTGCATTCAATTTACTGGTCTTGAAAATTCTGAGAAATTGAAATACTCGAGCGGTTTCCAGAGCACAGAAGGCAACGCAAGCTATTATTTATTTATGAATATTTATTTATATAGCACCATCATCTCCCGCAGCTCCTCACATAGCAGCATAATATGAGGTAACACATTGTAACAATTAGAATATGTCTGCTACAGAAAAGTGAAACAGTGTTATGTCCCCCAGAAGTGTTTTGGTCAAAGATCTGAGAGTTTGATACAATTGTATCCAGTCTAGGCCAATCCTGCGGGGAAGCTCAACACTGCAGCTGCCTAAATATTTTCCTGTCCTGATCGTTTGCTACAATGTATCAGTGCAGGCAAAATGTATCATCCTTGTATCCAGGCTGTTTAGTTCACACAGGATTGTCTATACTGGATAGAATTGTATCAAACCCTCAGCTGTGAGCAGTATTAGGTCTGTAGGAGTTTCTAGCCTCTGGAAATAACCAAGAATGCTTTCATTCACTGACAGCAATCAGAAATCTTGAAAATGCTGAAGAACTGAAACACAAAGTATATTAGAAAGTTTCAGAACTTTTCATTCAACATTTAGGTCTAATGTTCATTTACTTAAGAGTGGAAAAACACTTTAATTTCCCATGGATCCTGGGTAATAGAAGGAAAAGAAAGTAAACACTGGTAGAACATAGAAAAAAGTAATTACAAAAGGTTCGCTCACCGCGTTAGCTATGATTAAGAACCCCAGAGGTTCGAAACGCGTAAGCGTGATCCCTGGATTTTCATTTTCATTGTTCTGTTTTTTTGTTTTTTTAAATGACCAAATAAAGCCGATTTTTTTTTACCAGCGTGTCGGATACACCATTTTTTTGTCCTCCTCCATTGCCACTGGAAGAACATAATGATGTTGGCCAGGATGGACTTAGACCTCTGATAACACTGCTGGTCACTGAGCCCCCACTATTGAGTGTTTATATGATATTTTATTTGCTGATTTGTGTTCTGGATTCCTCAGAGTTCCTTTGTTTGCATCCATATGTAATAGAAACATCAGTCTGTCTCCCTCTTCCAGTTCACGCTTGCCTCCCTCCAGACTGTTGATGGCGGTTTTGCTTTGTAGATCCGAGAACGCACTTTACTTTGTTCGTTTTGTATCTTCCAAGCGCAGAACGCCAATAATTCCGCAGGTTCTGAGTACGATGATGAGCTGAGAAGTCTTTGAAATGCCGCCTGGAAAATACAAGTATAAAGTACATTTATTATGAGCCAAAATGATTGTAGTAAAAGCTGAGGAGACCTGACAGATCCTACGTGGCATCACTTCCAGCAATGGAAGATTGATCATGGGACCCCAGGTAGGAGGAAGAAGACGTTGTGTTGTATATTGGCAGCCATCAATAAGCCACCTGACATTATACACAGGCCATGTAATCAAAGGCGGACGCTCAAATATCTGGGAAATTACTTCAGATTCCTTAGGGATAATCCTTCTCAGTATGTAGTGGGGACTCAAGACTTTAGGGACAGGACCTTCTTTTTTTTTTTAATGCTTCTGTCCTTAGTCATCAGAAATGTGTCCTGACATCGATAGAACAATTTGTCATTGGATCCACTCTCTTAGCCAATTGTATCCTAAGAGTAATCATTTACAGGTCATATTCACACAGGTCTGTACTGGGACCATTACTGTTTAACCTTTAACATTTGAGCTTAAAGTTTAGCTAAACGTTCTACAAACTTCTCACGTGGCATAGTGACATGTCAGAAGTTTGTATTGGTGGGGGTCCGAGCACTGAGACCCCCACCAATCACTAGAACAAAGCAGCTGAAGGTCTCGTGTGAGCGCTCAGCCGTTTCGTGTTTGCTCGGCTTTTTCCGGAAATAAATGTATAGTGTACGGACTCAATAGAAAGTATATGAGCCCGTCCTCCGATACATCGGCTTTCTGGAAAAACCCGAACAGACACAAAGTGGCTGAGCGCTCACACGAGACCTTCAGCTGCTTCGTTCTAGCGATTGGTGGGGGTCTCAGTGCTTTGGACCCCCACCAAGGAAAACTTCTGACATGTCTCTGACAAGTCAGAAGTTTGTCAAACGTTTAGCTGCACTTTAATAGCACGTTCTCTGTATTTGCAGATGACATAGAGCTCTTTAGTGTTGTAGATACCCTACAGAATGTCTTATCCCTGCAGGGGGACCTGGATAAACGAGCTCAATGGGCAGCAAAATGGCAAATGAGGTTCAATGTAGACAAGAGAAAAGAAAAACTATACATGCTACATATACCCTGAATTGTCACTATTGGGTGAGTCTACACTGAGGAAGGGTTTGAGTGTAATTATTGATAATAAACTAAATTAGAGCACTCAATGCCAGTCTGCTGCATTAAAAGCTAACAAGATATTGTCTTGTATTAGGAAAGGCATGGCTAGAGTGGAATGTACTATTATACCAAAAATCCTGTCCGATCTAGAACCCGCAGTACATTCCGTTCGAAAAATCGCAACACATCGTGGTGCGGTTTTTTGAACGGAATATCCGCTGCGGAAGAAAGCCGTTCATACTTACCCCCTCACTCCTCTGACGTCCCCTCTGGCCTTCCTGGATGACGTTGCAGGCCATGTGATGCTGCAGCCTGTGATTGGCTGCAGTGGTCACATGGGATGCAACATCATCCCTGGAGGCCGGTCTGCAGGAAGAATGAGGGCGTTCTGGGTAAGTATGATTTTTTTTTTCTGTGGTTGCGATTTTTGCGGCGTAATCGCTAAGCATACACCGCAAAAGTCGCAACACTTGGCTTTCTGTTGCGGGTTTTGCAACGGAAAATCAACGATAACGCAGCATAAATTGATATGGAATTATATGAGATTTTCTGAATCTCATCCATTTGCTGCTACTGTAAATGCTGTGGAATTTCCGCACAGAATTCCGTTGTGGAAATTCCGCAGCATTTACGCTACTTGGGGACCCGGCCTAAATAAATAAAATAGATTTGGAGAAAGTTTAAAGAAGGGCCAAATCATAAGGATTTTTTTTTTACACTTTATGACAAATTGGTTTGCAAGTATAAAAGGTTGAACTTGAAGGACTTAGGTTCTTTTACCCGTCTTTATAGAACTCTGAACAGCAAAGCTGAATATCTATGCAGCCATAGAAGAACTGGAGACTGTATCATTACATACTGTCACGACGCCCGAGGAATAGGCTGTAACTGGGCCAGCAGGGGGCGGTGTGAACCCTCCTTGTCACCATGGGATTTGACTTGGAGCTGCTTCGGGGAGTGGAGTTTAAGGGGACCCCCAGTCTTCACCCTTTAACCCCTGTACAGAGATGCGAACTTTTCTGCAGGGGAACCCCAGGTTCGCTACCCCAGGCAAGGTCGGTATACAGGAATTCAAACACTTGACAGCAGGAAAACTTGAAACACAAAGGAACACAAGGGAACCAAATTGCTCTGGCAATGAGTACCAGAGCAGGCAGGGCTTTCATACAGAGCCAGGTGATGGATTTATACATTTGTGCACACTGGCCCTTTAAGAATACAAGGGTCAGTGCGCGCTAGGACCCAGTGGAGTGCGTCTACGGCTGAAGCGCCCCTCCAGACAGCGAGCAGCATGGAGAGGAGTGATGCCGCAGAAGACGCCGGCAGGTAAGTATAACGTCATTCTCACACCTTCCTTAGTATTTTCACACCTCATGGGAATATTAGGGATCTTGTCAACAGCTTGAGACCTCATTCTCACCCCTTCACCAATATTTCAACACTGCATGAAAATACCCAGGACCTTTGATCATTCTCACACTTCCTTTGATTTTCCCATTTTACAAACACAAGACCCCAGGTCATTCTCACTCCCTCCTTAATATTCACAGACTGTACAGGAATATTAGTGACCCTAAGGCCCTGTGTCATTCTCAAACCTTCCTTGATATTACCAGACTGTATGGGAATACCATGGAGAACTAGACCCTCAATCATTTTCATGCCTTTCTTCATACTTCCCGAGCTGCATGAGAATATCAGAGAACTTGTCAACATAACCAGACCCATGGTCATTCTCACACCTTTTCTGAGATTCCTAGACCTCAGGACCCTTGTTAATCTTCCTTGGTATTCCTACACTGCTCGGGGATATCAGGGATCTTGTCAATGACCTCAAGTCATTCTCACTCTGTCCCAAGTATTATTAGACTAAATAGGAATATCAGGAACCCAAGGACCCTTGCTCATTCCCCCTCCTTCCATGATATTCCTACACTTAAGGGGAATATCATGAACAAAACAAGAGTCAAGGTCATTCTCACACCTTTTAAAACTATCCCCGATTGTAAAGGAATATCCGAGACTCTCGGGCATTCTCACACCTTCCTTCATAATTGTTCGCTGCATGGGAATATCAGAGACCTTGTCAACATACCCAGACCCAAGCGTATTCTCATACCTTCTATAATATTCCCAGACTGTAAGGAAAAATCAAGGGCATCAAATAGAGGCGTAGCTCAAAGCTCCTGGGCCCCAGTGCAAGATCTGTAACAGGGCCCCTTAGGGTTCTAGGACTTGGGAGCAACTTCTATGTCTGGGGCCCAAGACCCTTGGTTATTTTCACACCTTCCTCGATATTCTGATACTGCATCGGAAAATCATGGTCTAAGTGATAGCACAGCAACTGGCAAATGAACTTGACCAAGGAACATATATTTTTTCACCTATCGTTGATATATGGGAATACGTGAAATGTAATATATTTTGTAATGAAGGAGGTGACATGTCTGGATGTAAAAGGCCACAACGTGGTCATTTCTGGAGTAAGGAGAATAAACTCTCAGAATTAAAGAGGCTCGGTCACCACATTATAAGTGGCCTATATTGTACATGATGTGATCGGCGCTGTAATGTAGATTACCGCAGTGTTTTTTTATTTAGAAAAACAATAATTTTTGACGGAGTTACGACCTATTTTAGCTTTATGCTAATGAGTTTCTCAATGAACAACTGGGCGAGTTTTACTATATGACCAAGTGGGCGTTGTACAGAGGAGTGTATGACGCTGACCAATCAGTGACCAATCAGCGTCATACACTTCTCTCTATTCATTTACATTGCTGATAGCGATATAGCTATATCTCTATGTGCAGCCACATAAACACCGTATAACGCTACTCATGTGTCATGACAATAAATATGCATTACCTCCAGCCAGGACGTGATGTGTATTCACAATCCTGACACTTCTGTAGCGTCTCTGTGATTTACAGCACAGCGAGATCTCGCTGTAAATGACATCTCGCGAGACTACGCCTGCTGTGCTGTAAACCATTATTTTGTTGGGGTGTGATTTATGCTATTTCAACCTGAGTGGGGGAAGGTGAGTGCAATATTGAGCGAGCAGAAATAAATTAACCCCTTACAGTGGCACCCACGTCATGTGCTGGGAAGTCGTGTATCTGATAAATTTGTAACTGGCCACAACATGGTTAATTTTAAAGGTTTATTCTACTTACTCCAAAAATGAACCATGTTGTGAACAGTTACATAAAGACATGTTACCGGCTTCGTTACATATTTGTTAGTAAAAGCCTCGTAAATATGTCAAAGCTGAAGGCAGAGACGCTGGAGGAGCTGTTATGGAATGATAAAGATTATCCCCTGATATTTTATGTCCAATTATGTCAGTTCCAAAATAAAGACTCATATATCTCTCCCTGGTGTGACATAAGGACACATGACATTAGGCAGCGCAGTGTACCCATGATGATATCACACTGCTTTATTGTGCTGACAGTTCGTTACAGTGTATTATGTGGATCCAGCCTGTGATGTTTATGTAAAGGAGGATTACATCGAGAATAAGAGGGGTAACTCAGGCAATCAATGATGCGGTTGTGTGGATATGAGCTGTCAGCCACTATTGGGTCCTATGGGACTCAGTATGGAAATGGAATCTCATTTTCCTTCAAATGAGCTAATTAAAGGAACAGAACAGAGTTTTGTTAGGAAAATTGTGAAAAATTATTTTTCTTTCTTTTTCAAACTGTTGCATCATTTTTTTTTACATTGTTGATTAATATGTATAGTGCACAGACTTATAGTTATCATAGACATAAAAGACTGCTTGGGGCAGAAGGAGGGCACCATAATGTTTCAGTCTCTTGTAATGCTTACCAACTGCACAGTCTGCCCCTGAAAGATACATTTGAGAAGTCATAGGAATTACACTACAGCTTCTACTGAGTATGTTGTATTACTTACCCTGTTCTGAGCCTGTATTATACTCCAGAGCTGCACTCACTATTCTGCTGTTGGAGTCACTGTTTACATACATTACATTACTTATCCCGTACCGATCCTGAGTTACATCCTGTATTATACTCCAAAGCTGCACTCACTATTCTGCTGGTGGAGTCACTGTGTACACACACTACATTACTTATCCTGTACTGATCCTGAGTTATATCCTGTATTATACTCCAGAGCTGCACTCACTATTCTGCTGGTGGAGTCACTGTGTACATACATTACATTACTTATCCTGTACTGATCCTGGGTTACATCCTGTATTATACTTCAGAGCTGCACTCACTATTCTGCTGGTGGAATCACTGTGTACACACACTACATTACTTATCCTGTACTGATCCTGAGTTATATCCTGTATTATACTCCAGAGCTGCACTCACTATTCTGCTGGTGGAGTCACTGTGTACATACATTACATATCCTGTACTGATTCTGAGTTATATCCTGTATTATACTCCAGAGCTGCACTCACTATTCTGCTGGTGGAGTCACTGTGTACATACATTACATTACTTATCCTGTACTGATCCTGAGTAACAGCCTGTATTATACTTCAGAGCTGCACTCACTATTCTGCTGGTGGAGTGACTGTGTAGATACATGACATTACTTATCCTGGACTGATCCTGAGTTACATCCTGTATTATACTCCAGAGCTGCACTCACTATTCTGCTGGTGGAGTCACTGTGTACATACATTACATTACTTATCCTGTACTGATCCTGAGTTACATCCTGTATTATACTCCAGAGCTGCACTCACTATTCTGCTGGTGGAGACACTGTGTACATACATTACATTACTTATCCTGTACTGATCCTGAGTTATATCCTGTCTTATACTCCAGAGCTGCACTCACTATTCTGCTGGTGGAGTCACTGTGTACATACATTACATTACTTATCCTGTACTGATCCTGAGTTATATCCTGTATTATACTCCAGAGTTGCACTCACTATTCTGATGGTGGAGTCACTGTGTACATACATTACATTACTTATCCTGTACTGATCCTGAGTTATATCCTGTATTATACTCCAGAGCTGCACTCACTATTATGCTGGTGCAATCACTGTGTACATACATTACATTACTTATCCTATACTGATCCTGAGTTACATCCTGTATTATACTCCAGAGCTGCACTCACTATTCTGCTGGTGGAGTCACTATGTACACACATTACATTACTTATCCTGAGTTATATCCTGTATTATACTCCAGAGCTGCACTCACTATTATGCTGTTGGAATCACTGTATACATACATTACATTACTTATCCTATACTGATCCTGAGTTACATCCTGTATTATACTCCAGAGCTGCAGTCTAAATTAGATATATAAGGAGAAATTACTATTTTTTTTTTCCACTAGACATAACCAATGAAGGTTTCTATTGAATTACAGCAAGCAGGGATCTTGAAAACTGTAAAGAATTGATACAGAAGGTATTTTAGAAAATGGTATAACACACTGATATATCAGATTGAACAAGCTTTTGTTGAAAAAATAATAATAACCCTTTAACTACAATGCATAAGTTAATATACACATATAGCCCATGAATCATTATATACACACAGGGTATAGTAAACATACTGACAGACAATACGGCAGGATATCCATATTGCCCTTTTAATGGCCTACGCTAGCTGTCTATATAGGGAAATGGGGTCCCTATGTGACCATATATATATATATATATATATATATATATATACATACATACAGTAAAACACAGGAAAGTAATCACGGTCTAATTGTGTATATTTGTCCCGGTGCATGATAGGGTTAATCCTGTATAATGCAGCTTCCGTGGATTCTATTTTAGTCTTATACATACTCACTATATATATATATTTACAATACCGTTCAAAAGTTTGGGGTCACCCAGAGAATTTAGTGTTTTCCATGAAAACTCACACTTATATTTATCAAATGAGTTGCATAATGACTAGAAAATATAGTCAAGACATTGACAAGGTTAGAAATAATGATTTTTATTTGAAATAATAATTTTCTCCTTCAGACTTTGCTTTGGTCTTGGAATGCTCCATGTGCAGCAATTACAGCATTGCAGACCTTTGGCATTCGAGCTGTTAATTTGCTGAGGTCATCGGGAGACATTTCCCCCCATGCTTCCAGAAGCCCCTCCCACAAGTTGGATTGGCTTGATGGGCACTTCTTGCGTACCATACGGTCAAGCTGCTCCCACAACAGCTCTATGGGGTTGAGATCTGGTGACTGCGCTGGCCACTCCATTACAGATAGAATACCAGCTGCCGGCTTCTTCCCTAAATAGTTCTTGCATCATTTGGAGGTGCTTTGGGTCATTGGCTCCAATCAAGCGCTGTCCACAGGGTATGGCATGGCGTTGCAAAATGGAGTGATAGCCTTCCTTATTCAAAATCCCTTTTACCTTGTACAAATCTACCACTTTACCAGCACCAAAGCAACCCCAGACCATCACATTACCTCCACCATGCTTGACAGATGGCGTCAGGCACTCTTCCAGCATCTTTTCAGTTGTTCTGCGTCTCACAAATGTTCTTCTTCGAGTCGTCTGTCCATAACACTTTTTTTCCAATCTTCCACTGTCCAATGTCTGAGCTTTTGCCCATATTAATCTTTTCCTTTTATTAGCCAGTCTCAGATATGGCTTTTTCTTTGCCACTCTGCCCTGAAGGCCAGCATCCCGGAGTCGCCTCTTCACTGTAGATGTTGACACTGGCGTTTTGCGGGTACTATTTAATGAAGCTGCCAGCTGAGAACCTGTGAGGCGTCTATTTCTAAAACTAGAGACTCTAATGTACTTGTCTTGTTGCTCAGTTGTGCAGCGGGGCCTCCCACTTCTCTTTCTACTCTGGTTAGAGCCTGTTTGTGCTGTCCTCTGAAGGGAGTAGTACACACCGTTGTAGGAAATCTTAAGTTTCTTGGCAATTTTTCGCATGGAATAGCCTTCATTTCTAAGAACAAGAATAGACTGTCGAGTTTCACATGAAAGCTCTCTTTTTCTAGCCATTTGGAGAGTTTAATCGAACCCACAAATGTAATGCTCCAGATTCTCAACTAGCTCAAAGGAAGGTCAGTTTTATAGCTCCTCTAAACAGCAAAACTGTTTACAGCGGTGCTAACATAATTGCACAAGGGTTTTCAAGTGTTTTCTAATCATCCATTAGCCTTCTAACACAGTTAGCAAACACAATGTACCATTAGAACACTGGAGTGATGGTTGCTGGAAATGGGCCTCTATACACCTATGTAGATATTGCATTAACCCCTTAGTGACCACTAATACGCCTTTTTACGTCGGTCACTAATGGGCTTTAGGCTAGGCTGACGCCTTTTCACGTCAGCCTAGTCTAAGTCCTGCACGGGTCTCCCGTGCAGGCAGGAGCCGGGGCTCTGCTGTCTGATGACAGCTGAGCTCCTGCTCCAACGCCCGCGATCGAAGTTTACTTCGATCGCGGCCGTTTAACCCGTTAAATGCCGCCGTCAATAGCGACCGCGGCATTTAACTTTGTTTACAGAGGGAGTGCGCTCCCTCTGTCACCCATCGGCGGCCCGCGAATGAAATCGCGGGTCTCCGATGGGGTGTCATGGCAGCCGGGGGCTTGATAAAAGCCCCCAGGTCTGCCCTGGACATATTCCTGTTAGGACGCGCCGGAGGCACGTCCTAACAGATTGCCTGTCAGATTTACACTGACAGGCAATAATGCTCTGGTATATGAAGTATACCAAAGCATTATAGCAGCGATCGGATGATCGCACAGTAAAGTCCCCTGGTGGGACTAATAAAATAAGTCATCAAAGTGAAATAAAGATTATTAATAAAAAGTACAGTAAAAAAATAAATAAAACAATTTTTTTTCCATAAAAAGTGGTTTTATTTAGTAAAAGTGTAAAAATAAAAAAAAAGTACACATATGTGGTATCGCCGCGACCGTAATGACTCCATTAATAAAGTTAATATGTAATTTAAACCGCAAAGTGAACACCGTATAAAAAAAACGCAAAAAAACATGGCGAAATTGCAATTTTTTTCCATTGCCCCCGAAAAAAGTCATAATAAAAATGAATCAATAAGTCCCATGCACCCCAAAACAGTACCATTCAAGACTACGTCTTGTCCCGCAGAAAGCAAGCCCAAAAAATCACTACATTGATGGAAAAATAAAAAAATTACGGCTCTTGGAAAGCGACGATGCAAAAACAAATAATTTTAGTTCAAAAGTGTTTTTATTGTGCAAAAGTCGTAAAACATAAAAAAACCTCCACATATGTGGTATCGCCGTAATCGTACCGACTCATAGAATAAAGGTAACATGTTATTTACGTCGCATAGTGAACGGCGTCAATTTAAAAACGCATAGAACAATGGCGGAATTTCAGGTTTTTTTTATAATCCCCCCCAAAAAGGTTAATAAAATTTAATATAAAAATTATATGTACCCAAAAATGGTGCTATTAAAAAGCACAACTAATCCCACAAAAAACAAGTCCTCATACAGCTATGTAGACGAAAAAATAAAAAAGTTATAGCTCTTTGAATGCGACTATAGAAAAACGAATAAAATAGCTTGGTCATTAGGGCCTAAAATGGGCTGGTCACTAAGGGGTTAAAAACCAGACGTTTGCAGCTAGAATAGTCATTTAGCACATTAACAATGTATAGAGTGTATTTCTGATTAATTTAATGTTATCTTCATTGAAAAAAACGGTGCTTTTCTTACAAAAATAAAGACATTTCTAAGTGACCCTAAACTTTTGAAGGGTAGTGTGTATATATATATATATTGTATTAGTGCAACCTTCATTCCTCTCTGTTTTTTGGGGGTATTTCTTTTTATCATACATAACAGAGAGGAGCCTGCAAAGTTCAGCTCCGTGTGCCGGTTATTTCGGATATATTTTTACTATTTCGCTTTTCAGAAACACCTTGTAAGCGATGGGCTGTTTATGGATCTTTGTACGGACGAGATCCATTTCATCCTTTAAGTGCAGCATTTTTACGAGTAAGTAGCTGAGTACAGAGGATCCGGACGCCGACATTAGGCAGTAAATGTCATCAGCGCTGTCAGGAGACAGATACCTCCGGGTGCCTATAAAAGAGAAAGCCGCCCGATAATGAAGGAAAGTTGTGCTTTCATAGAACTGTTTGAAGACGTGTACTAATATTTACCGTCCTGTGCGGAGGCGAGAATATCAGACTTTCACCTAAAAACAACAATTTACAACATTTCACTGTTGAGTCACAATGTAAATCTTTGGAATATTTCTTCTATATTTACATCCTATCCTAGGTCCGGTATCTTGCTGGCAAACCGAGCAACTGACCAGGACCCCCACATCCTCCGGGACCCCCAATATCAACCTGAGAGGACGTCATGTAAAACTTTCCAGGGCTGGACCACCAGGGACTTTACCATTAACCCCTTCACTGCCCCTAGAACACCGGGGGTTTTACTAACAACTGCTTCACTATTTCTGCATTATGTGGCGGTAGTAATAGGAAACTAAATGTCAGGTTGTTTTATGCATTGAATGGAAATTTTGTGGGGGAAATATATGAGAGCAGGGGCAGGACAAGCTCTATTGGTGCCCAATAATTAGACTCCCTTCCCCCCACTGGCATCGCTCGATCTCTTCTATCAGCCGATTTCCTGTACTGAGAAGCGCTAATTGTTTACACTCATCTCTCCCCATGAGCGTTTCTTTTTTGTACAGGGAAAACGCTCACTCGACCCTGGTACCCACACTTGGTCTACGTCTACTCAGCTTACCCCTCATCCTGGCCCTGTATAGGAGTGGTATGTGGGCACCATATGTTGGTGTTATTTGGATACTGTATGGCGGTATTATTTAGGCACTGAATGGCAGTATTGTGTTGGCATTATATTGAAGTATTACTTGGCATTGTACGGTAGTGTTGTGTCCGGGGTCACTGACCGCCGGCATGTTATATTCACCGGCAGCCGCGACCCCAGGACACTGAGAGCTTGCCAGCGTCTCCCTCTTCGGAGACGCCCGCACATGTGGCTGCACTATTTCTCTGTCTCCACTAGGGTCCGCGCGCACGCTCGTCCCTGGCCTTGAAGGGCCAGCGCGCACACATGTGAAATGTTTCCTACCCAATCCCTTTTCACCCTGGACTATAAAAAGGGCTCTGTCCTTTCTCTCCTTGCCTGAGCATTGTTGTGTCTATTTGTGTTTGTTAGCAAATGGTCCCTTAGTTGTATCCTGCTCCCAGTTATCCCGTATCCAGTAATTGTGTTTGTGTTGAGCGAAGTCTAGTGTTGGAGTCGAGTTTATCCTCTGTGCCACGTGTCATCTGCCACGCCAAGCGTCTTCTGTCACGCCAAGTGTCATTTCTCTCGCCAAGCGTCATCTGTGCCGAAGTGTCAACTACGCCACGTGACTGTCAGGACTGCTATACAGGTACTCTACTTGTAAAGACTTACACTCACTGTGTTTTGGCCAGCTGCTCCTCCGCTACGGCGGAGTGGCCTAGTGGGTCCACATGACCCCAGAGTCGTGGCAGGTAGTAGTCAGGTATAAAAATCCAGCAAAATAAGAGCATTTTATATATGTCAATTTTAAAGTGACAAGAACTAAAAATGGCAAGCGGGGGAGGGTGTTTACCGTCCTTTGCCTAATTTCTATATAAAAGCTTTGTTGTCTCAGTCTCATAGACTTTACCGCTGCACGCTCTACGCAGGAGGAAGAGGGGCCTGGGACCCCCTACTAGTCATCGGTGGGGGTTCCAGTAGTGGGACCCCCAAAAATCATATCTTTATTGCCTTGCTGGATGATAAATGTATTTTGTGGGAAAACTCCTATAAGATATAAATTGACCCAAAATAAAAATACGTTGTGCACGATATGAACCCTAAAAGCTCAGATTGGTTTTCACAGAGGAGAGACAGGGCAGGAGGAAGAACCCAGAAATCTGAATGTAGCCCCTGATGCAAATCTTTATGGTCCTAACTCCTACATTTCAGGGCTATGAAAAAAATTAATGGGGAGGGGGGTTATTATTAATCTAGTTAAAGTCTACTAGAAAGTCATACTCAAGAGCGTACAGTATATACCATACAGGCAGCTTCTGGAGATACTATGGGGGATTTCATGCCCCTTCCCCATAGACAGTATGGACTTCCATTGTCTTACTCGACTCCAGAGGTGCCTCAAGAGGACGGGAAAAATGGCCCTAGGGTCACTCTCCTCAAAAAGAATGGGAAGAGGAAGGGTTGTCCCTACTGTCCTGGAACTGGAGAATGTGATGGAAGGAACCATCGCCCGGAGAAGGGTGCCCATTTTATTTTTGCTATGGAGCCCTCTCTCCTCTATGTACTGATGTAGCCATCTTTATCTTGACACGTCATGATACTTTAACCCGTTACTGACCGCCCATTAGTGTTTTTATGGCGCTGCATCGGAATAAATAAACAGAGCAGGGAGCCGTTAAATCTCCCAGGAGGGAGCGTCCCTGCTCTAACGGGCGAGATCGATATCAGTATCGATCTCGCCCGTTTAACCCTTCAGATGCGGTGATCAATAGCGAGCGATGCATCTGAGTGGTTTTGGAGAGAGGGAGCTCCCTCCCTCTCATCCCAACGGCACCCGGCAATAAGATCGCTGGGTGCCAGTGTCTTCTATGGCAGCCGGGGGGCCAAATAAAGAGACCCAGGTCTGCCACTAGTTATGCCTGCTAGACCATGCCAGAGGCATGGCCTAGCAGATGCCTGTCTGATTTACACGGACAGGAAAGTAATAGACTGCAGTGCATTATAAAGGCGATCGAACGATCATATAGTGAAGTCCCCTAGTGGGACTAGTAAAAATGTGAAAAAAAAGTTGAATAAAGTTAATAATAAAGAAGTGAAAAAAAATGAAAACCCACTTTTTCCCCTTACAAACTGCTTTATTATTAAAAAACAAAACAAAAAACAGTAAAAAAGTTACACATATTTGGTATCGCCGAATCCGTAACGACCCAGACTATAAATCTATTGCATTATTTAACCCACACCGTCAACGCCGTAAAAATTTAATAAAAAAAACAATGCAAAAAATGCTGTTTTCTGTGAATTCTGCCTTAAAAAAAATGTGATCAAAAAGTCGCATCTACTCCAAAATGGTACCAATAAAAACTACAAGTCGTCCTGCAAAAAAAAAAAAGCCCTCATACAACCGCATCGGCGGAAAAATAAAAAAGTTATGGCTCTTCAAATATGGAGACACAAAAACAAGTAATTTTTAAAAAAAAGTGTTTTCACCGTGTAAAAGTAGTAAGAAAACGATATAAATTTGATAGCGTTGCAATCGTAACAACCCATTGAATAAAGTTATTGTGTTATTTATACCACACGGTAAACGGCGTAAATTTAGGACGCAAAAAAGTGTGCCGAAATTGCTGGTTTTTTTTTTCTACTCCCCCCAAAAAAAGTTAATAAAAGTTTGAGGCATAACTTAAAGCCTCTGGGCCCCAATTCAAAATCAGTAACGGGCCCCCACCTACCATGTGCCATTTATAATATTGGTATCTTCTTATGTGGCGCCCCCTTCAGGCACCAGGGACTGCTACCTCTGAATTACCTCCGCATACCTATCCCTGTACCATGTATAGTATTGACCCGAAATAGAATCAGTTGCGCACATTGTATATATAACCTCGTCGCCGCTCTACGTTTTTCATGATTTCGCCTCAGGAGATGTAATCGACTACCCGCCACTGAACAGAGAGGACGGCAGCTGCCTGACTCCAATGAATTTCATTTTCATGAACTATTTGATTGTAGAACTTGAGTATGGACGCGATGATGTGCAGAATAAATGGGCGACTGATGGAACATTGTGATTACTCCGCTCCGATAATGTGAGGCATTTTTATTAACTGTCAGGCAAATTGGGAGCTGACAGGGTTATTGATTGGGTGGCGATGTTGTAAGAAAATGGATAAATCAAACAGCGCGGCGGCTATGTAAACAGTACATTACCGCCACTTAAATGACGGCCGAGCTGCATCTATGAACAAAAAAAAATTATTTCTTAAAGGCACAGTAACCCAATATTTTGTATACTTTTGAATTTTTTGTTATATTATTATTTTTAATTCTAAATGTTCTAATAATTTGTAGGTTTATAAGTCAGCCCGATAATTTGGCACTTCTATTGGTCATAGTTTGGAAAATTCAATAGCCTTGTATGACGAATCCCACAAATGCCAGACTATCAGATCTTTGCAATATTAGTAATAGTCCGGCACACAAGGAGTTAATTGTCATGTCTGCAGGATGTTTCTGGCCTTTTTTTTGCAATCTCTGCTTATTTTTCATCGGTTGTTTTACTTTAGTTTTAATTCTATGGCTATTTTTATATTGTTTAAGGACCAGAAGGAAATCAACTTCCCTCCTACACGGGGCTCTGGGGGATCCACTGGGAAGAAGATCAACCAAAGCCGAATGGCTCTATAAGCCAAAGGAATATTCAGCCTTGATGCTGAAATATGTAGATGTAGCAGAGCTAAATTTGTCATTAAACTTCTTTTGTGCACTGTGAGAATGAATAATAGAGTCCTAGGAAACAGTGATAATACATGGTCAAAATGTCAGGAGGAGTGACAAAAGGCAAACTCAGCTCTGCTAACTCTGCTATTATTGTGACTACTCTCTACCTTTGGAGATAATGAGATATAATTTAAAGGGGTATCCCCATCTAAAACAATTGTTACAAATCCACGGAACCGGGTCTGGGACCTGCACCAATAACGAGAATGGGGGTTAGGTGGCGCCTGTCACATCCAGACGGAAATTGAATAGAGGGGTGGCCGTGCATGTGTGCAGTTCTCTCCATTCTGTTCTATAGGAGTTGCGGAAATCCGGAAACTGACGCTTGCTCGTCAGTTTCCCTGACCCCCATAGAAGTGGATTGAGAGAAGTGCGGATGTGAGTGGACACCTCGCCATTCATTCTCCGCCTAAGTGCGGCAACCGTTCCAGACATTGTTGCGGGCTAAAAAGTTGGGAATTGCATCTATCAGAGGTTTCTGGCGTATCCTGTGTATATGCAATAAATATCTTTGATGGGATCCGGTTTTATGGAAAATTTATATATCCCAGTAAAAAAGTTTCTTACAGCCGGCTCCGTTTTCCTTCATAATCCTAAGAAAAGGCAGAAAATGGAGACTAATATTGCCATAAAACTGTTTGAATTACAGCTTAGTACAGAGGGGTGTAACTATAGAGGAAGCAGAACTAGCCGTCACACCGGGCCCTGGAGTCTGAGGGGGGCTAAAGGCCCCTCTGCCACATAAGAAGATACCAGTATTATAAATGGCAGGTGGGGATCCAATTACAGATTTTGCATTGGGGCCCAGAAGCTTCGATTTACACCTCTGCTAGGACCTAAGCAGTACAATGGCAAATAACACTATTATATAGTGCTCACATATAGTAATATTGCCATACAGTGCTCACTTAATACTGCCATATAGTACTCACGTAATACTGCCATATAGTGCTCACATACAGTGATACTGGCATAAAGTGCTCACATAATGCTGCTATATAGTACTCACATAATACTGCCATATAGTTCTCACACAACATTACCATAATGTGCAATACTGCCATATAGTGTTCACATACAGTAATACTGCAATATTGTGCTAACATAATACTGCCATATAGTGCTCAAATGCAGTAATACTGCCATATAGTCCTCTCATAATACTGTCATAGTGCTCACATAGCATTGCCATAATGTGCAATACTGCCATATAGTGCACACATACAGTAATACTGCCATACAGTGCTCACATAATACTTCCATATGGTGCTCACATAATACTGCCATATAGTTCTCACATACAGTAATACTGCCATATAGTTCTCACATAATGCTGTAATATAGGGCCCACATAACACTGTCATATAGTGCTCACATAACATTGCCATAAAGTGCAATACTGCCGTATAGTGCCAACATAATACTACTATATAGTGCTCACACAACATTGCCATAAAGTGCAACACTGCAATATAGTGCTCACATACAGTAATACTGCCATATAGTGCTCACATACAGTAATACTGCCATATAGTGCTCACATACAGTAATACTGCCATATAGTGCCAACATAATACTACTATATAGTGCTCACATAACATTGACAAAAAGTGCAACACTGCCATATAGTGCCGACATAACAGTAATTCTGCCATATTGTGCTGACATAACATTGCCGTAAAGTGCAATGCTGCCATGTAGTGCTCACATACTGTAATACTGCTATAAAGTGCTCAATTAATATTGCCATATATTGCTCACATAACATTGCCATAAAGTGCAATACTGCCAACATAATACTACCATATAGTGCTCACATAACATTGCCATAAAGTGCAACACTGCCATATAGAGCTCACATACAGTAATACTGCCATATAGTGCCCACATACAGTAATACTGCCATATAGTGCTCACATACAGTAATACTGCCATATAGTGCTCACATACAGTAATACTGCCATATAGTGCTCACATACAGTAATACTGCCATATAGTGCTAACATACAGCAATACTGCCATATAGTGCTCACATACAGTAATACTGCCATATAGTGCTCACATACAGTAATACTGCCATATAGTGCTCACATACAGTAATACTGCCATATAGTACTCACATACAGCAATACTGCCATATAGTGCTCAAATACAGTAATACTGCCATATAGTGCTCACATACAGTAATACTGTCATATAGTGCTCACATACAGTAGTACTGCCATATAGTGCTCACATACAGTAGTACTGCCATATAGTGCTCACATACAGTAATACTGCCATATAGTGCTCACATACAGTAATACTGCCATATAGTGCTCACATACAGTAATACTGCCATATAGTGCTCACATACAGTAATACTGCCATATAGTGCTCACATACAGTAATACTGCCATATAGTGCTCACATACAGTAGTACTGCCATATAGTGCTCACATACAGTAGTACTGCCATATAGTGCTCACATACAGTAATACTGCCATATAGTGCTCACATACAGTAGTACTGCCATATAGTGCTCACATACAGTAGTACTGCCATATAGTGCTCACATACAGTAATACTGCCATATAGTGCTCACATACAGTAATACTGTCATATAGTGCTCACATACAGTAGTACTGCCATATAGTGCTCACATACAGTAGTACTGCCATATAGTGCTCACATACAGTAGTACTGCCATATAGTGCTCACATACAGTAGTACTGCCATATAGTGCTCACATACAGTAGTACTGCCATATAGTGCTCACATACAGTAATACTGCCATATAGTGCTCACATACAGCAATACTGCCATATAATGCCTAGATAACAGTATCATACAATGAACATGTAAGATGCCATTCAGTGCCAAAATAACAGTACTATCAGTGCTCAAATAATCGCCCTATAGAGGTATTAAGAATAATGAGATGTAAGGAGCAGGGCGATAGGGGCTCCCATGTGGTAATTGCCCCCTTTGTCCATACTATAATCTGGGCCGGTTTTCACAATGCCTTTCATAGCAGTAGGGGGTAAAGTTGTATCCAGGCATTTCCATTTTAAAGGGGGTTCTTTACTTTGTGGTCTGGGTGGTTTTGCTTCTATAGTTGGGGAAAGTGGATGCTGGAAATTCACTGCAGGGGAAACGATGTATAATTCATGTCCATTGAAGTCACTCGTGTTATATGTGGATCCAACATGGAGAACTACTCTTTGTTCTGGGTAATAGAGAGAGGGTCCCCAGAGTGAGACCCCTGTATCACCGCCATATATCTGATAAGGCATAAAATACCTCTGTCTAACGCCTTTCTAAAAAAAATTAGACTGTAAGCTCCTCCGGGGCAGGGATTGTTGAGGGTTAACACATTGGAGAACATGGAGAGTGATACATTTTTATGTGTTTTACATACATTTTATACCTCAACATTACTCAAAAGTATTAAGTGAAAGGGGGCGTGGCTACAAGAAGTCGTAAAAAGTGCCAAGCTTCTTTTTAAAGAGATATAAAATGTTATAATGCAAAATAGTGTTCTATATATTCACCAGTCACCCGGTGGCATAAGGAGGGGTATCCAGCATGCCTAGCAAGTTGCACCAAACACCATGTACTATTTTGAAAAATGTGGCGCAATTTCCGTCATTTGTGTAGACTCGTATCATACATCTAGGCTCCGTTCAGTCAGGTTTCCATTTTTTTTTCAGAGAAGGAAATACCGTAGTCTGCTGCGCTTTTGTTTTCATCAAAAATGACGGAAAGGAGCTTTCCGTTTTTTTTTAACATTGAAGTCAATGGGTGACGGAAACAAACTGTTTGTATCAGTTATGCATTATGTTTAACGGATCCGTTTTTTTTCCTGCACATGCGCAGAGTAAGGTTTTGTTCACATCTGCGTCAGGGCTCCGTTCTGACGTTCCGTCAGAGCTTGCCGTCAGAGCGGAGCCCTGACTGAAACAAACGGAAGCCATAGGTTTCAATGGTGACGGATCCGGTGCCAATAGTTTCCGTTGTGTAAGGGTTCCGTCGTTTTGACGGAATGAATAGCACAGTCGACTACGGTATTGCTTCTTCCAAAACGACGGAACTCCTGCACAACGGAGACAAACGGAAACCATTTGCACCGGATCCGTCACCATTGGAACCTATGGTTTCCGTTACTGTCAGTCAGGTCTCTGTTCCGACGGAAAGCTGTGACGGAACGTCAGAACGGAGCCCTGACGCAGATTTGAACGAAGCCTAAAAATTAAAGCAAGAAAGATGCAAGGATAAAAACGGACCCGTTAAAAAATGGCGTATAGCTGATGACAAACTGATAGAAACGACAAGAAAAGAGTCAGTTTTTTTGACGGATCCTGTAAACTGATCCCTCAAAAACAAACATATTTTACCTTCTGTTGCATTCAGTCCGGCATCAGTCAGTCTGTCCGTTTTTTTTTATTTCAACGGATCCGCTAAAACGGACGTGGCAACGCAGATGTGAACGAGGCCTTAACGTTTCCATCAAAAAATGGCATCAGTTTTTTTTGCATCAGTTGTTCTCAGTTAGGGCCTGTTCACATCACCGTTCGCTTTCCGTCTGAGGTTTCCGTCGGGTGAACCCCACAACGGAAAGTGAAAGCACAGCTTCCGTTTCAGTCACCATTGATCTCAATGGTGACGGAAACATCGCTAATGCTTTCCGTTCGTCACCATTCCGTCTGATTTCCGGTTTTCCAACAGTATCAATAGCGTAGTCGACTGCGTTACTGATTCCGTTGGAAAACCGGAAACCAGCCGGAATGGTGACAAACAGAAAGCATTAGCGATGTTTCCGTCACCATTGAGATCAATGGTGACTGAAACGGAAGCTGTGCTTTCACTTTCCGTTGCGGGGTTCACACGATAGAACCCTCCGACGGAACCCCGGAACGGTAATGAACGGTGATGTGAACAGGCCCTTACTTCCGTTCTTGTGGTCCTCTGACGGATCCACTAGAACGGAAGCCACAACGCAGCCTGACGCCACTATTGATATATCATCCACATGGTCTGTACATTGTAGTAGTATCAGCCCAACCCCCATTAGTGCATAAACTCCATATAAAATCTTTAGTAATGATTTAGACATAGCAGAGCCAGCTTGGTTTCCAGATATCTGTACAGCGGGGGTTAAGTGACGGAACAATCCATAAAGCCCGGCTGACACTTTGGCCTTGCTTGATCCTTCTGTGGAAACTGTATTTATAAATCACATCCTGTTTGGATTATTCAGTCCTAACAAAAAACACAAAAAAGATACAAACAAAAGCCCAAAAAACACAGAAAATCAACATTACAATAAACAGTGCGTATCATCGCCCGGGGATAGATTAACCCCGGAGAGCCCTTGTGCTTGGCATGGGGTCCCTTCACGGACGGCCGTGTGCTTTTAAGTGTATCGACCAGCTGCGAATGTCCGATGTTCTCATATCAAAGCCCAGAGAAGCTCATTCTGTAAGCTGCATGGCTGGTAATTATGGATTCTATACCTTAAGTGCTCAGATTATAAGCAGCGGCGGCGGTGGTAGCAGGGGCGGCGGTGGTGACGGCGGCGGCGGCGGTGTTTTTTTTCCTGGAGCCTCCACCAGGTCATTGATCCTGGTTTCGAGTGGATGAACGCTTCACATAATGTTCCAGTGATGATTATTTTGTTATTTTCTTTCTAGGGCTCATATTAATAATTGGAAATGAAATGATCCAGGCGGTTTTACGGCGTGACGTACGATAGATTCTTTCGTATTAATGGGTTGATCTGTAGGAATTGATCCGCGCCGGGCAGGATTATTTATCTCAATCACAATAAAGTAAAGATAAATGATGCTACATTGCAGTGTTTGTTACTATGTTGTCTAGATTATATTGTTATACATGGTATATACTTTATTTAGAGGGGTGTAGCCAAAGGGGGTGTAAAAGTAGCAGTCATACCCGGGACCTGGCGCCTGAGGGGGCCCATAAGACCCTCTGCCACATAAGCAGACACCAGTATTATAAATGGCTCATGGTCGTGGGGGTTCCTGTGACTAATTTTGCATTGGTGCCCGGGAGCTTCAAGTTACCCCCTGGAGAAATGTACCGGTATTGTCATGTTTTACCCCTAACATTGGAGCTGGGCACATCATTGCAATGGGGTTCAGTAAAGGGAGAGGCCCCTAGCAAAAAGTTCTGATTCTGCCATGGAGGAGGATAGCCATGGACTAGGTCTCAAGGGTAGGTGCAGGCTCCCCTCAGGGGTCTACGGAGATAAGTGGAGGGTTGGTCTACCCCAGCGCCCCCCACAGGGAGGAATAGTCTTGAAATAAGGTTAAAAAACTTGTCAAAATCAATACATAAGAAATGTAATAAATTTGGGGTGAGGTCTCCTTTAATATATTCTCTAGTGGACCTTTACAGAGGATTAAACTCTCCTGGGTTTTTTTTTTAGGCAGTGACAGGGACCCCGACCTCATAAAGAAGAAAAAGATGTCACCTATAGGAGGCCGCCCCGTAAGTGTCTCACCCCAAAAAGATTCTTAAAGGGTTTGTCTCAGATATTATGGCATATGGATGGCAAATGAGAGCGGGGAGGGTTTGTACCACAAACAGCGACACTCTTGTCCATGGACTGTGATTGAGCTGCAATACCAGACATTGCCATGGACAAGAGTGGTGCTGTTTCTAGAAAATAGCTCATCCTGGACAACCCCTTTAATCTGGTCATAGACGTGGGACTTTTAAGGATCTGACGTCTATGGTCCGTCTATGTATGCTGCCAGCGGAGGGAATAATAATATAGAATAAATAACTGATATGACTGATCCTTATTTCATCCGGGAGATAAGTGGCATCATTGGTGTCTGGCGGCCACTTATCCCTACTAAAATAAATACAAACACTGGCCTGTTCTGAGTGTGAACATTTATGGTGCTGTTGACTGTATGTCCAGTCGGTGGTCAGTTTTAGATTGTTAGCTGTCATGTGAGGTGAACGGTCTCGGCTGTATTTCCAGATTACCGGCCATTATTTGGCCACGTTCTTTCACCCAACAAACCAAACTGCAGCTCTCCCCATTGGGGACTGACATGAGTGATCCCTGTACAGCACTATAGAATATGTTGGCGCCTTAGGTTGGTAGGTGCCATGTGCAGTACCTTCTATGGAGCCCCCGTCATGAGGTACCATATTCCGCAGCGCCCAAATGATATAATCCTACTGTGCCCACATAACAATGTATCTTCATCCTATGCAGCTGCCTTTCCATAGGTGTGGGCACCAAATATTGGATCGGGGGTGCACGCTTTGGGTGCCCAGGTCCTCAAGGTTGTTGGTGCCCCCTTCAGTATTGGCCAGTAATGTGCCCTGGTTGGTGCCATATAAGTACTGTGGCATCTGATGCCTATGACCGGTTGTGAGAAAAAGTGGAGTTATGATGGTGTTATGGATCCCTCCAGAGCGCCCCCTGTGTTGAGGTTCATGGGTTTCAGTATACATTGAATCTAGGAATTTTTGGGGACTTTTGGGGGATTTGCACAGACCCTAGTATTATGTATATGACATAGGGATCTATATGGGTATGTGACTCTACCCCGGGCAGCTGGCGCTCTTATCTTGTGCCGGTTTTCTTGTTATTTTTGGTGGAACAGTCATTAACTCACATTATGTAACTCGGCAGCAGCTGATTTCTGGGAGCTGTATACTGCTAACGAAACGCTACGTGCTCTCATTTCAGCACAATGCCTGGGAGAACATTATGTGCTGCTTGTGGACAGATGGACGTCTCCAAGGCCCCGACTTGACATATGTGAATATAAAAGGTGCGAGGGGCAAAGTGCATCTACTGCTCAAAACATGTCATAGACCGGGAGGAGAGCTCAGCTAAAGTAATATATACAATCCAAACACCACACTATGCCAGACCGCACAACACCACTACATTACCATCCACACAAAGAGCCACCTCGGATTTACTTATAAAGTTATATCACATTTTCTACTCCTGTCACAACCAGAGCTGCATTCACAGTTTTCTTCCAGTGCAATTTGGGAGCATGCATGACAATTGCACAGGTAAGTTACATGTCTGAATGGAGAAAAATAGCAGCCTGGAGAACCAGCAAAGTTGGGATTGCAGCTCTGGAAGTGACTGGAGTAGAAAATACAGTCCAAGTTAATGTAAAGCAATGTATTG